>NC_065593.1:27660583-27980443 GCF_024542745.1 Macaca thibetana thibetana | reverse complement strand
TGAGTTCAGATCCCAACTCCACTGCTTGCAAGTCACTTATCTGTGCCTCAGTTTCCTCCTCTGTAGGGTGGCTCATATAATCATAGTATTTACCTCCAAGAACAGTTATGAGTCCTAAATAAGCTGGCATACATACAACTCTTAGACACAATCAGTGCTGTGTGCATCTCAGCCGTTACGATTACTGCAAGGAACTGGATGTGTGACTATCTCCCCTTCTCATATGAACTCCTTGGGGATAGAAGCCAGAGCATGTCTCTCATCAAAAGTTAATTGACTTTCTCCAGGTCACCAGAGGCACATGAAAAAGCATAGTTCCCTGCTTCCTTGCAGTTTCCTGTATTTCCCTGGAAGCTCCATGAGGATAAGGACCCAGCACCTAGCACCAGAGACACACAGCAGCTCAGAAAACAGCTGTTGAATCCACAAACAATAGGAGGATTAGAATTAATGATGTTGTGAGTGGGTGATGAGGGGAAGATGGGAGACAGTGTTTATTGTGAGTGTCCCATCTTACTCAAGAAGGTAGGTGGAAATTCTGATAACCAAGCTAGGAAATAAGAGGCAAAAAGCTAGTTTGGAGAGGGCGTAATGCTGGAAATCACATTTCTTAAATTAGTGATGGCAAACCAGGATACTATCTCGGTTGCAAATGGATTTGCTACTTGGTATCAATAGTCCTTTGGTTAGGACAGGCACCCTGGGATATTTCTTTCTAAGTCTGCAGACAAATCAGGAGTGCAGGGGTCTGCAGCTGGATCAGGGCAATAAGGAATGAAATCAAAATGTTTGTTGGAGAGGCTTAAAAGGGTTCTGAAGAGGTGGTTCCTATCAAAGAGCAATCGCGTGGCAATAAAGTGTCTGCAATCATGCTACGTGGCAGCGGGAGGCCAGCGTTTGATTGGCCTGTGCTCATTTACATGCAGACGCACTGGGGCTGGACCTGCACAGTGTGAGGAGCCAGTCAGCAAGGGGTGGTGGTGAGAAGGTCACCCCTGGGAAGGGACGGGGGCTGTCCCAAGGAAGCAGGCATGGGGCCCCAGCACTGGGTTGGAGAGAGGTGACTATCAGGGCATCTCTGGCCTGCAGGGCTCAGCCAGGCATGACATCCCCACTTGCCACCTTTCATCCCATAAGTCATTAAGAACTCTTGAGAAAAAGCGTTCTGCCTTGCAATACAGCAAAGACCTCATATTCCCCGGCCCCCTTGCGGCAGCGATCCATAGTGTGGCCACTGGAGGTGATGAGGTTCAGCAGGAAAAAAACCATCAGACCATCATTTTCCCTTCAAGAAGCCATTAGATGATTCTGTCTGACCTTTGGGGGAGCCCTAGGAAGCTCAGAGTGGCCTCCGCTGAGAGCTCCAACTGGCCCCTGCAGAGTTAATGTGCCCGCAGATTCTGCTGTGAGCTGCATGCGTCTAGTTGCCATTCTGGCCCCCACTCCCTGTTGCTACTTTTGTGGTTGGAGAGCATTTGGAGACAAAGCCAGGAAACGGGCAGTGTGGCCCAGTGGAAGAATCCTGGACTCGGAGGTCAGGAGGCCAGGCTTTATCCACAGATCTGCCCCTGTCTGTGTTCACTGGGGTGGCTCATTTCTCCCTCTGCATTTTTCTTTTTTAGAGGCAGGGTCTCACTTTGCTGTCCAGGCTGGAGTGCACTGGTATGATCACAGCTCACTGCAACTTCGAACTCCCTGGGCTCAAGCGATCCTCCTACCTCAGCTTCCTAAGTAGCTGGGACTGCAGGTGTGCGCCACCGCACTCAGCCAATGTCCCTCAGCATCTTTAATATAGAGCATTCCAAAGTCACCTGGAGCAGAATGACTTGAAGCAGGGCCCCAGGACCAGCAGCATCAGCATCCCCTGGGAACTCATTAGACATGAAAGTCTCAGGCTCCAGACCCACAAACCAGAGCATTCTCGGGTTAGAGCCCAGCATCTGTGATCCAACAGTATTCCCAGGTGATGTAAATACACATTAAGGTTTAAGAAACATGAGACCAGGAGGAAGATTGCGTCTTACTTCCATCCCTATTCCCTGCTGGGTGCATGACACCTACTAGGGATTGTGTGATCATACAGGCAAGGAGCATCATAAAATAAATGACCAAGTTTTTAGGCTGTCACTCTCTCCTCTTTGCATCATATCTTGCTGTTTTGTTATCTTTGTTTTCCTCTACCACCAAGACACAGCCTGTTGCTTAATGTACTGCTCAGTAAAGGGGCTCTGACAAGGATATGCACACCTCACCTTGCCTGGTGAGCCCTACATTTGAGGAATGGGTGATGGGAGGTGCTTTGGCCCCGACTTCTGAACCAAGTGGTTACTGCATATGGAATGCCATACAATGATATCTACACATGTATAATACATAGTTTTACAAGACTGTGTTATAAATTACAGGGTTTTATGACCCTGGTTTTGCAGACGATGGCATGAATTGTAACAGTGCAATATATTGCTGTACGAGATAATGCCACCAGCGATGGAGGCCTAATACATCATTACCAAAGAGGATGTTGCATTTAGAAATGTGCTATTTTTATTTTTTAAAGTGCCTTTGGTGTTTTAAAACTGTCCGTTTCGTGATGCCCCAAGAACTGACAAGTTTTAGACAAATGCCACTTTTCATATAAACCCTGAGCCCTCACCATTACCCAGAATGGCTGCCTGAAACTGCCAAGACAAATATGAGTATGCCAGGAGAAAGGGAACCCCTTCCTTTCTGCTCTTCCCCACTCCTCACCCCACACACACCCTCAGTCTCTCACTATGCCTTACTCCTTACTCTTTGTCTAATTTGTCAGCACACGGTTTGGAGCAGGACCACCTGGGATAGCTATGTGTGCATGTCCGGGCCTCCACTGTGCATGTTCAAAGCAATGTATCCTAGTGGTTAGGAGCGTATGCCTTAAAGCCAGATGGTCTTGGGTTCAAATCCCTTGTTCTACCACTTACCAGCTGGGCTACTTCTGGGAAGTTATTTAACTTCACTGAACTTTAGTTTCTTCTTCTACAAATCAGAGAATATTGTACATGTCTTGACTTTTGGCTTCCTCGCTGCCCTGTGTCTGGGCTCTACTCCTTCTTGCTCATGGTTGCAGCCACTAAGACCTCCCCTGGGCTCCACAAACATTCTAGGCAACAAACCCACCTCTACCACCACTTCAGGACCGCTGTACTTTTCCTTCCTTCTGCCAGGAACACTCCTCCTGTGTTCGTCTGCCTCCTCGCTCCCTCACGTCATTTAGATCTCTGCTCCAGTGCACTTCCTGGGAACAGCCTTCCCTTACCTCATGGCCCCAGATTACTCACTCAGTTCCCTACCCATCCTCCTTCTCTGTCCCTTACCCTGTGTTATTTTACTCCACAGCATGGATCACTCCTGACTCTTGATGGATTAATGTCTGTATCCACCCAGCCCTCAATGGAATGTAAGCTTCATGAAGGCAGAAATGTAAGCTTTCTGCATTCTTGACCCCATATCCCCAACACCAAGGGCAGCATCCAGCATAACTAGATACTCCTAAAGATCTGTTGAATTAACGAATGCTGCAAAGGAGTGAATTAGTGAATGCATGTAATGAATGCTGTGAATCCCATGACTTAATGAATGCACATGAATGACACCTACCTGAAAATAGTTGGGAAGACTAAGATAAAGCATACAAAATACTCAGCATGGTTCCTGTCACATAAAAATCATATCAACTGGTTTATCGAGCACTTATGATGTGCCAGACATGGTTAAGCACTTTGCACACACTAATGTAGTTAATGCTGAAAACAATCCTATGAGGTAGAAGCTAATATTATAATATAATCTCCACTTAGCAAGCAAGGAAAAATAAGAACAGAGAGACAAATAACTTGCCTCTGGTTACCCAGCTAGGAAGTACTAAAGCCACAGTTGTAAGCTACACTCTCGGCCTCTCACCTATCCTGCCTCTTGGGACATGTGTGCTGTGAAGGAAGCTGTGGTTGTCATTGTTGTTGTACCTGTATTCTCTGAATGGCGCAGGACCTTGACACCACACACCTGCCTTGCTCAGGAGATGGTGCCTGAGGAGGGAGGGCTAGGTTGTGTGCATGGAGAGCCCAGCCCCCAACTCTCAGCTGTCATCCAATCTGGGAGCTAGTCTGTGGGAGGCCACATAAGGCAGAAGAACGTGCATTGGGGTGGGAGTTTGCCACTCTGGGCTCTTGTCCTGCCCCTGAAACTAACACGCTGTGTGACCTTAGATAAGTGACCTCATCTCTTATCTCTTATCTCTGACCTTATGACCTTATCTCTGAGCCACAGCCACTTCACCTATATACTAAAAGTGTGAGATAACAGCCCTTCTCTCACTGTGGAATTTCTTAGAATATGCTTGGACAGGCTCCAGTAGAAAATATTGCTTGATTGAGAGACTACAATGGAGAGATGTTCAAATCCCCCTTCCATCACGGGGCAGGGTCTCACCCGCGAGACATCGGAGCAGGAGAGTCCATTTCTAATGGGCTTTGTAAAGGAGGGCACCTGGTCAGCGAGGCCTCCTCACTCGCTAAAGGCAACCCATACCTGGCTGCTGCCCACGGTTGTGCTTACAAATGCAGCCCTGGTTTTGCCAGATTTCTGCAGATAGGCTGGGAATCTGAGTGTGTTATGTAAAATCACTCCATTTGTTTCAATGTTGACACAAATTTCAGATCACTCTGGGATGGTAGGTAGCACATCTGTGGGACAGACTAGGCCCAGGGGCCTGGCAGTCCACTGTCTCTGCACCTGCACCTGCTTTAGGGAGTAGGGAGAGCTGCTGCTAGGGAGACGACTCCTCAGGGGCCTTAAGGCTGCTCATCACCTCCCAGCGAACCCAGTGGGGATGGGAAATGGCCTTCTCCCATATTCCAAAACCAAGAGGAACTGGTCAACAGCTTTTCTCTTATAGTAATTATTATTATTATTATTATTATTATTTTGAGATGGAGTCTCGCTTTGTTGCCCAGGTTGGAGTGCAGTGACACGATCTTGGCTCACTGCAACCTCCACCTCCCAGGTTCAAGTGATCCTCCTGCCTCAGCCTCCCTAGGAGCTGGGATTACAGGCACGTGCCACCATGCCCAGCTAATTTTGTATTTTTAGTAGAGATGGGGTTTTGCCATCTTGGCCAGGCTGGTCTTGAACTCCTGACCTCAGGTGATCCACCGCCTTGGCCTCCCAAAGTGCTGGGATTATAGGCATGAGCCATTGCACCCAGCCCCACAGTAAAATTTTTTATGCCAATTCATTTCTTTATTATCATGAAAATCATATGTACACATGGTTTTAAAAAATGCAGAGTATAAAAAAGTATGTAATAGGAAGTATAATAAAAAGACCCCAGCACTCTTCCTAAAAGTAAACCAATCATTTCTTGTGTCTCTTTCTAGCATATATCTTTTTTTCCTTGCACACTGGGTTCATATTCCACACATTTTGTTCTGTATCTTTTACTTAATGTATCTCAGACCGATTTCATATCATCTCACACAGATCCATATTGTTTTTTTGATTGCTCTATAACAAGCCCTTATGTAGGCTCACTATCATGTATTTTACCAACCTCTGTGACCAGACCCTTCGGTAGTGTTCAGTTTTCAAAGAACAATCTTGTCTATATGATTTTTTGTACACATGCAGCATATCTGTGGCTTAAGAAATAGCAAGTTTTTTTTTAAGTGACCACTCAAATCCATGGCAATTAATCTGCTGTAAATAGTGGCGTATGAATCTGTAATGTGTTTTTTTCCTGGTGTGAATTAAACATTACTGTGCTGAAGAACAAATAATAAAGCACATGGAGGAAAATATTAATAAGAGGCGACTTGGGTAGAGGGTATATTGGTGTTCTTTGTCCCATTATTTGTAGCATTCTTGCAGCTTTTCCCTAAATTTAAGATAATTTCCAAATTAAAAGAATTAACAAGTTACTCTAGTGAAGCATCCAGAAAATCAAGTTTGAGAATAACATTTTGATGTGCCTGAAATCTTGTATTATTAATTGTAAACACCTTAGTCCATCCTGCTATTTAGAGAACCTTTTGTTTTCTATTTGATCTTTGAGAATTTACAACAGTGGCACATGCTTACAATGACAAGTGAAATAAAACACTGCAAAGATCAATCAAGGCAAAATAAATTATCTGACTCCTCCACCCTGCCTGTCCCTCCAATACCCACTCCTCCCAATGTAACCAGTGTTACCAGCTTGATGTGAACATTTCCACAGCATACTCCTTGTTGACACACACATATGTAAGCATATAGTCACCTATTTGGGTGTTTTTAATCAGAAACTATATGCATTAGTCTAAAGCTTACCCTTTTTAGCTTATCACGTATCAACAGATAGAGATCTAACCACTCTCTTTTTTTTCCAATTTATTTACATTCATATACAATATTCAACAAAACTCTTCCTTTCTGTCCAGGTGTTGTGGCTCACACCTATAATCCCAGTACTTTGGGAGGCCAAGGGGAGTGGATCATTTGAGATCAGGGGTTTGAGACCAGCCTGGCCAACATGGTGAAACTCTGCTAGTACTAAAAATACAAAAATTAGCCAGATGTGGTGGTGCACACCTGTAATCCCAGCTACTCAGGAGGCTGAGGCAGGAGAATCGCTTGAACCCAGAAGGTAGAGATTGCAGTGAGACAAGATCGTGCCACTGTGCTCCAGCCTGGGCAACAGAGTGAGACTGTGTCTCAAAAAAGAAAAAGAAAAAAAAAAAAACCCTATTTCTTTCTAAAAACCATTTTGCCTAATTATTAATTAGATAATCATACAAGATGTAGATAATTTGTAAACATAAAATAAGAAAATAAAAATTGCATATAACTCCTCCACCAGTGGCAACCACTGTTAGCACGCTGGTATATTTTCTTTGGCTCTGTTTGCTGTGCACCCATGCACGTGTCTGTGTGGGGATTAACAAAAATGAAGACATTTAGTATGTTTTCTTTCATCCTGCTCTCCTGACTTACTATTACAATGTAAGCATTAGTCTTATGGATCAAATATCCTTTTAAAATATGAAGCTTGAAGGTAATTAAAACAAATTTTCAATTAAGTTAGATTTTACATGCCTACAAAGTAGGAGAGACAATCAGGTAAGGCTTCATGAAGGAGGTGATACCTGGGCAAAGCTCTGAAGGATGAATAGAAGTCAACCAGATGGAGAAGAAGGGAAATAAGTCTACCAGGCACAGGGAACAGTATGGGCAAAAACCTGGGGGTAAGAGGAAGCTGGGTGCATCCAAAGCCTGCATGAGGCTTGATGATGCTAGTACATTAGGTTTGGGGTAGCAGAGGTGGATTGTTCTTGGAAAGGCTTCAGCCAGATTAAAGAACTTCACTTTTGTCCCTACTGAAGGATTTCATCCAAGAAGGGAAGGTGAGATGGTATGATCATGTGTGAGATATGCATTTTAAGATGATCACATTGATGACGGTATGAGGACAGGGATGGGGAGGCACAACTGGAGGTGGAGAGAGGATTATAGGTCTGATAGAAACTCCTGGACCAGTGTTCTCTGACCTTTTGAGATTAACATCCTAAAAATCCACCTGGCTCTCCTCAGCAGCCCAGAGCCACCTCTGGAATAGTTGTCTGAGCCTCCTTGGCAGTTCTGATGTTCTTAGCTGGTGGACTTCACCTCCAAGTCCCAGAATGTATGTTAATGAAACCATTAGCAACTGATGGAATGGTTTTGGAAAACTTGCATCAAGAAATAGGTTCCTCTCTTCTACAGCTGTCCCCTGTGACCTGTAGTTCACAAAACAAAAAATATTCAGAGGAAGCAAGATCCTGGGAACCCACAAAATTACAGAACTCAACAGATGGTTTAATTGTACAGAGCCTGGGTGGTTGGAGGGTGCTTCCTCACCTAATTATCCCCAGTCTGATGGTCTCGGCATCATGGGGCTGGAACATCCACCAAAATCAGGCCACTTCCACATTTTATGCTTGGAAAATCCAAGGCTCTTCAAAGCCTTGGATATGGCCTTTATTTTAAAAATCCTCTTTTTGAAATCAGATCCTCACTTTCCTCTTTTTTTCATGAAAACCAGAGTCTCAAGGGTCAGTTGGTCACTCAGACCCACAAATCCTCCTTCTGCCTCTAGCTGCCCGGGCCATCCAAAGAGGATCTTATCTGCCAGCAAATGCTAGTCAATGCTGCAGAGGCAGAAACCTTTGTTTCTTCTTGTAAACATCTGTAGTCATAAGTAGGAAAAAGAAAAGAAATGCAAGAAAATCCATCAACCTAATTGTTTGGAAGTGGAATGTTTTCCATGAAGCATTAATAATACTGACCTAGTGGTAATTTTTCTTTTTCAGCTCTGGTCTAGCTCCTGTAACTCCCAGCGAGACAAATGAGGTGTGGTGTGCATATATGTGCATGCACACATGAGTGTGTTTGTGTATACTCTTGACTAAAATCTAGCTAGAAACCACAGTCAGTAATATATCTGTTTGGTCTTGAGCTCCTGAAGCTGTTCATACTAGCTGGGAGGCAGTGTTGCACATAGCCGAAAACACATGGACCTGCCTTTGAACTCCAGCTCTGTCTCCTGCAAACTGTGTGATCTTGGGAAACTGTACACCTTCTCTGTTCCCTCATCTACAAAGTGGGACTACTGTGATAACTATCTTATAGGAGTGTGAATACTGACTGAGATGATACCTAACAAACAAAGGCATTAACACGGTGTCCAGAATGCAATGAATGGCAAATGTTATTTCTATTGGAACTTAACATACAAATGTTAAGCTGGTGTATTAATACATTCACCCCTGGGGATCCAAGTGGATCTGGGTTCCACCCACAAGAACAAATCAGACCTGATAGAGGCGTAGAATAGAGGATAGGACAGTACTCTGTAAATCTAAGAGGCCAAGGCAGTCTGTGTATGTTGTTAAAATGGAGAGATGTGACCATAGCCTAATGAAAAGCCAAGTTCTTGGATGAGGGGAAGAGAACACATAATAAGCCAAAGATGTTGGGTAAAGGCGTAAAAGAAGGATGAGTGGCAGAACTCCAGCTAGAATTGCCAATAAACAGAGTCAAGCGCAAGGGACACACAAGGTCAGGTAGTTCAAGAACTAAGGCCAAGAATGAAGGGGCGGCACCACGCTGCACTATGTGAACAGTACCGGAGCATCTGTACACCCATCGCAGGACTGGGCACAGACTTTTCTATGGCTCGGGGAAATAATGCTGAAGATATTACCCAACATATTAACCCTGGGAATGGCAGACCAAACAAAAGCACACTTTTGCCATTGTCCTTTCCTGGCAGGCTGAGTCTGTGCCAACACATCCAGAGAGGTGTATCGGGTCCTTGTAGACCAATTTGTCCTAGAACAGAGCGGACTGTAACAAAAGCTGTTTGTAGCAGGGCCGGCTGTATTATGCATGACATTCATTTGCTAATTTGCATTTCCTTCACCTCTTAAAAAATGAAAAGCAGCAGCAAATAAATGATGAATGTAAGGGAAATTGAACGCCTAATAAATGAAAAAGCTGCAATGATGAAAGAACTGGGTGCAGTTTGAAAATGAAATGAGTTCTCCTAAAGAGGTGGGACATGAACTATCTGAGCAAGATAGCCTTATGGTATATGGTTAACACTCTTGATTGGAAGAAGGTTCAGGAGAGAATAACAAGACCCCAGTTCTTCATGCTCTGCACGACCTTAGGCAAGTCACTCCATCTCTCCAAACCTCAATTTTCCTGTCTGAAAAATGGACATGATAGTACCTGGCCTGCTTACCTCACAGGGTTCATGGGAGAGCAGCATGAGTAATGTAAATGGGAAAGCTGGAGCTAAACCAAGAACTTACCGATCAATACAAGGGATCATTCTTAGTACAATTCAAGGACTGTCTCTGAAATCAAAGGGATTTTTTGCCTTTACAAACAACTTGGGGTGGGAAGAGCACAGTCTTTGAATACAGATCTGAGTTTGAATCCGGAAACTATCATCTATTAGCTATATGACTCTGAGTAGGCCACTTTAAACTCTCTGAGCCTCAGTTTCCCCATATGCAAAGTGGGAAAAATGGTACTTGCACCCTCATTGCATTGGTCTAAAAATTAACTAAAATAAAATATAAGATGGTACCTGGGGCCAGTGTAGTGGCTCATGCTTGTAATCTCCGCACTTTAAGAGCCCAAGACAGGAGGATCACTTGAGGCCAGGAGTTCAAGGTCAGCCTGGTCCACGTAACAGACCCTGTTCCCACAAAAATAAAAAATTAGCCAAGCATGGTGGCATACACCTGTAGTCTCAGTTACTTGGGAGGCTGAGGTGGGAGGATAACTTGAGCCTAGAAGTTCGAGGTTGCAGTGAGCTATGATTGTGCCACTGCACTCTAACCTGAGTGACAGCTCAAGACCCTGTCTCCAAAAAAAAAAAAAAAAGGTAGCTGATACATAATAGGTGTTCAACTAAAGCTGGTTTTAACTCTTTCCTGCCCTGTTGAACAACAACATGTGTCTTAATTTTGTGGTAACCTAGAACCCACTTCATGAAATTGTAGAGATCGACCACAACAAAAAGCTAGGATTTTGAGATTTTTCTGAGCTGTGAGAGAACTTAGAAATATTTAGCCCAGGATCTGTCTGTCTCTCTCTCATAGTCACAGCAGTTTTAATTTACTACAAATACTAAGTCAATTCCATCTTTGAATATAACTATGCAGCAAATTTGACATCAGGAAAGTAACAAGTAGGCATAAAACATTAAGAATTTGGCCTGCTGTTTGCAGGTTTAAAATGGAAATAAAGTATACACGTAAATATGTTTTTGCACATAACCATTTGAAATACATATTCATCAGCATCAATCCATCTAATGCCGATTACATACAGCTTTAAACTCAGAGGCACGATTTTTGCCTTTAGTCAGAATTTTTCTAAACCTGTTCCTTAGAGTTGTAGGGCTCCATAGAGGGTCCCTGGGCTCCCTTGGGGGAGATAAGGAAGCCTCAGTGCCCAGGACTCCCATCTCCACTGTAACCGGGGCATCTTTCATTTGTTTAAAACATTGGGGTTCTATGCAAGGCTTTTCTCTTTAATAAGAATGTTTTCCTATAAAACAAAAATATGGAAATGACCAATGTGGTTCAAACCACTCAGCTTACAAATTGAATTAATAAAGCTTATAGGGGAGCAGTGACTTGCCCAAGAACATGGCCCGTGGGCTAAGCATGGCAGGACTTGGGGCAGAACTCACAGCCCAGGCCTCTTCTTGTTCTACTCAGAGAACATTTTTTGAGTCTGGAGGTAATGTTTTCTGGGAGCCAGTGGCATGATCTCACCTGGCCCTGCTGGACACACGTTTACAAGATGGTAACGAAGTGCTGGGCTGGGCTATGGCCCCACACTAGGAGCAGGCTCCCAGCTGTGGCCTCCAGGGCCACAGGCTGGCCACCCACACCCCCTGGCTCCTCTAAAAAGGGGCATCTCCCTTTGGGTGAGTGTTATGTCAGGACTAACTCAAATAGTTTCAAATCAACACAAGGAAAATGACCAAAATTCTTTGAGCACCTATGATGTGCCTGGTAGCTTAAACACAGTATATTATTACTTTCCTGGGAAGCAGGTATTTGTAGCCCCATTTTAAAAATAAGAAAACTGAGGCTTAGAGAGGATCAGTTTGCCTAAGATAGACACAGATAGAACTGTCAGAGGCAGGATTACTCCCTAGAAGTGTCTGGTCCCAAGAATCCCTGATTCCCAATGACCTCTTTGTTTCCTGATCTCCTGGCCTATGAACTCAGACCCCTATACCTTCTGGATTGGCTCCACTCACTTTTCAGGGACCACCTTCTCCCGCCATGATCCAAACTCCCTAGCTACAAGCTAACAGGCCAGCAAGTCCCCAGCCCATGGCGCATGAATCCTGAGAGCCTGGAGGTGTTCAGCAGCTTCCACGACCTGCAGAGTGAATGGTTTCCACGCCTGCCCTGCCTTTGGTGGAACTAAGGTTTTATGCAACCACTGCATAAAGTTATGCTTTGGGGCCTGGGGACTCCAAGAGACTTCCAGAGTGAGCAGACACCTGCCAGATGTGCCCAGAGGGAAGGAGAGTTAGAAGGCAGGGCTGCAGTCCTGGCTGAGATTTCCGTCTTGGCATGAAGGCCATATTATACCACCCACCACTGACATGTTTATTCACTTGGATTCCCAGACAGGACCTTGTCCCGGTCCTTCTTTTGTCTCAGGGCTCACTCCTGCAGAGATTCCTCTTCTCCCCAACCTCTAAGTGTCGGAGGACCTCAGGGCTCGGTCTTTAGTTCCCTTCTTTCTCTACACTCACACCCTTGCTCATCTCCTCCAGTCCCATGGCTGTAAGTACTATCTCCATACCAATGCTCCACTATTAAAATATCCAGCCCAGCCCTTCCTCCCAAACCCTGGGCTCATCTCCCCAGCCACATACTCAGCATCTCTGTGTGGATGTTTAGACATCTCACCCCACCCCCATTTCTAAAACTGAGCTCCTGTTCTTACTCCCAAAACCTATTCCACCCACAGTCTTCTGTATCTCGGTGAGGACACCTTCATCCTTCCAGTTATTCAAGTGAAAAACCTTGTGGTCAGTCTTCACCCTTCTCTTTGTCTGTCACCCCACCTCCAGTCTGTCAGGAAATCCTGTTGGCCTTACCTTTCAAATATGTTGAGAAACCAGCCATGTCTCACAGCCTGCACTGTTCCCATCCCGTCTAAATCATCACCATGCATTACTTGGATGACTCCAGAAGTTCCCTAGCAGGACTTTCTCCTGTAGGAGTCTGGGTCATGGACCCCAAAATACCAGGCACCAATCCCAGGAAGCTATAAATGTTGTCTTGCTTGGAAAAAAAGACTCTTTGCAGGAATGATTAGGTCAAGGAACTTGAGATGGAGAAACCATCTAGGATTATCCAGGTAGGCCCTAAATATCACCATAAATGTTCATACCAGTGGCAGAGGGGGAATTGACACATACAGAGAGGAGGAGGATGTGACCATGGAGATAGAGATTGATAAGAGTGATGTGGCCTCAAGCCAAGAATGCTGGAGCCATCGGAGGCTGGAAGAGGCAAGGAACGGATTATCCTTTGGAGCCTCCAGAGGGAGTGTTGACCTCCTGACACACTGGTTCCAGCTCAGTGAAACAAATTCTGGATCTGTGGCCTCTAGAACTTTGAGAGAATAAGTTCCTGTTGTTTTCAGCCATCCAGTTTATAGTAATTTGTTACGGCAGCCACGAGAAACTAATGCGCTCCCCTACAGTCTATTCTTACTGCATTATTTTAAACATCCATAAGATCACATTAATCATTTGCTCAAAAGCACCCAGTGGTTCCCTCTCTCATTCAGCGAAAGCTGCAGGCATCCATCACAGTGGCTAAATGCTCTTGCCCACATTACTGCCCTGATCTATTTCACTATCACATACTCAGCCACTCCACCCGCACTGGCCTCCTCACTATTCCTTGAACAGGCCAGACATACACCTACCTCAGGGTCTTTGCACTTGCTGGTCACTCTGCCTGGAATGCTCTTTCCTGAGATAGCGACAAGGTTCTCTCCTTCACCACTTTGTAGTCTTGAAAGTTGAGAGTCAAGTCCAATCTCACCTTCTCAGTGAGACCAAGCATGGCCACCCAGTTTCAGCTGCAAACCACACCCCTTCTTCCCCTGGCATCCCCATTCTACTCATCTACCTCTGCTATTTCATAGTTTTCTGTCACCTTCAAACATGCTATATCGTGTTCAAATATATATCAAATATATTCTTATTTATTATGTTCGTTGTTTTCTGCCTGTCTTTCCCACTCCATGTACACATATACTTCAGAGTCTAAGCTCCCTGAGACACAGGGACCTCTGTCTCTTGTGCCCACTGATTTATTCCAAGTACCTAAAGCAGCACCTGGCACAGAAGAGATGCTCAGAAAAATGAGTGTATGCATGAGCTATAAAACCAAAACTTACCCACCTTTGTTCTTAGGGAAGACTTGCCCTCCTGTCCTTACACAACCACTGGGGAAGCTACTCTTGCTTACCCAACTTACTCCTGCTCCAGGAAGCTGCTTCTGCTAGGTCACTTCTCTACTGGCCTCCTGACTGACAGTAGACACAGGTAGGCTCTCTCCACCTTGGTTTTCTGAAAGCCACCCTGTTCTCTTTGTCCATTGTCTCTGTTCCCTGGAAATGTTTCCTCCAAAAATGCTGGTAGGTTCAAAACTGGAGACAAGTTTAGGTGGTTCTCTTTTTTCTTTCTTTTTTTTTTTTTTTTTTTTTTTTTTTGATTCACAAAGTTTCATGAAAACCAAATAAACTTAGAAAAGAGATCCGAAGGAGAGCTGAAGAGCTGCCAGCTGGACACCTAAGATCTCTCAGGCCCTCGACATTTGTATTTGAAACCACACCTTACTTTGTATCAAACACACTAAAAAGAACTCCTTATTTCACAAAACACATAATTTTTTGCCATAAAATACTTTGAAAGGATTTTAAAATCCTGCCTTTGCAGTTATTTGACTAGAAATTGACTCACCAACTAACTCACCACTGGCTATGATTTCTGAACACCCACCCCATGTATTCTGGAATTCTTGCAAAGTGAGGAGAATGTGGCTCACACATTATTTTCAAATGAAATGAAACCTTAATAAATGCTCTATCGAACAATGAATGGAGGTGCTATGGCAAGAAGTTGGCATGTGGTGGACATGTAAATAAACATTTATTTGTTTCATTCCTGCCCTTTTCTTTTTGTATTTTGGAGTTAACTACATTTTTTTTTTTTTCAGATCCAATTTTCTTCTTGTTCTTGGCTCTTAAAAACCTCCTAGGTCCTAGGGCCTTTGTCAGTGGTGGCTGATGCACAAACTGGCTGTGCTGGGGAACCCTCAGTGAGAATCAGAAAGGCTGGGGGCAAACACCGACTCACTGTGTGAGCTTGAGCTAATGCACTCTAAGCCTGAGCTTCCCTCTCCCTGAAATTGGGATTATGGCTCTGCTTCTACGTGACTATGGGAACCAAATGGGATAACGTATGTCAAAAGTGCTTTGTAAACAGTAAGGCACTATGCACTTGCTCATTTAGGCAATTGATTTTAACAGCCTTGCTGGCTGAATTCACCTGCACTCAGCTCAGGAGGGATTCCTTAATTCCTCCTGAGCAGGGGTGAGCCCCGCTGCACCCTTGCAAGGCTCTGTGGCACGGCACCTATTGTTTGTCCAGAAGCTCCCGGACCCTGTTCTGTCTACTGATCCAGCTGCCGGGCCTACCTGGGTTTTATTAAAGTTGCCCTACTGCATTGAAGTTCGTTTTAAATACAGGACGGGGATGAAGGGGTCGGCATTTATGAAGTGCACACCGTGTGTTAGGCACTCTTTACATATCATGGCATTTCATCCTCAGGGAAGCCTGTGATCCCAGAAGTGTTCTGTTTCTCTCCCTGCCTTCGCCCTCTCTGTAAACAGCACCTCCATCTGCCCCATACCTTGAGCCAGGAACCTGGGAGTCGCTTTTTATTTCTCCCTCCCCCTTCCCCCCGCACCACATCTTATCCCCCAGCCAATTAGGCTAACTCCACCATCAATACCTATCCTGAACCCACATACCTAGCTCCATCTTGACTGCTATTTGACTTCTTGCCTGGATGGTACACCTCCAAACTGGCATTTCCAAATTCCCAGGGCTTCCTGTGTTTCATCTTCTACCAGGAATCCAGACTGATTTTTTTTTTGTTTTTTTTTTCAGTAGAGGCAGGGAGGGTCTCACTATGTTACCCAGACTGGTCTCAAACTCCTGGCCTCAAGCAATTCTCCTGTCTTGGCCTCCCAAAGTGCTGGGATTATAGGCATGAACCATTGTGCCTGGCCCAGAGTGCTTTTAAAATTGGTAAATCAGTTCACTCCCTGCCTTCCCCCATTAGTACTTCCTCCCAAACTCCTTATGGGGCCTGCACGCTCTGGCACCTGCCTTCACCTACGGCCTCATCTCTCACTCTCAGTGCTCCTGGCACTGGACCTCCTCCCAGTTTCTTGAGTAGCCCACCAGGCTCTTTGCCCCTTTTTTCATGTTACCCTTCGATGCTCTTCCAGCTCCTCACATAGAGGATCCCAGCTCAGCAGCCACCGTCTCAAGGAGGACCCCGAGGTCTCTAAGACATATCAATCCCTGTCATTCCTGAACATCATTCCTGAGCTCCCTTCATAGCTCTGTATAGAATTTGCAACCCACATTTTGGTTTATTTGTGCATTGTCTGCCTCTTCATAGTCAGTAATTCCAAGAGACCATGGACTTTGTGTGCTCAACCCTCATAGACAGCCGGCACGGTGCCCGGGGCTCAATGGAAGCTCAACAAACAGTTGTTGAATGAATGAAAATTCCGTATTGACTCAAGATGGGAGAGCAGATGTTTAACCCAAAGATGAGCTGAAATTCCAGCCCCTTTAGGATCCTAGCAGCCTCCTCTGGACTCCCCAAGCACCTGTTCCTATTTCTGTAATAGCTCCTACTGCACTTTAATTGATCTTTTCCTCATCTCTTCCATTCCATTATGAATTTCTCAAAGACAGCGGCCATGTGTCCCAGCATCTAACCCTGTGAAAGTGTGTTTAAGGAGTAACTAGAACTAGGATGAGCAGTCCCAGGAGCCAAGGCCATTAGGGAGTCTTTATAATGCATGTGATGGTTGTTACATGGTTATAATGATGATGTTATGATCTATATTAATATAATTATTATGTGATCATTATTACAGAATAGACTATGTTAGTGCTGAAAACATCACCACGTGACCCAGTTTAATACTTTTGTTATGTGGATGAGACCAAGAGTGCTGAGAGGAGGGTCTTGCCCCAGATCACACAGTGGCAGACCCAAGAGCAGAACTCAGAGCTACTCACTCCCTATCCTGTTCTTCTTACTGCCAACATGTACCACCTTGTTTCCTTCCTCTGCATTCTCGCCGGAGCAGAGATGCTGAACAAGTGAAAAAGGCAGGGTTAGTGGTCAGACCACGCCTTGTCCTCAATGCTGAAGGCTGTGTGTTGAAAGCACAAGAGCCTGTATGCAAGGATCCTCTAAGAGCTGAGGGTCTCGTGGTGGGGCAAGGTGTGGTCAGGACAAGCCACTCTTCGGGAATGACAGCTGTTGAGTGGGTGCGGATTGGGAGCGTAGATTCTCGCAGCAAAGTAGATTATCATGCCTCTGTTATCAAAGCTGATTGTGTGCAAGCTTTGTGTCTGCATAAACCCTTTTGTCAAACATCTGCATGGAAAATAGAAATCATAAAAGTTATATCTAATGCATATTATTCTAGGCACTTTGCTAAGCATTTTATGTGTTGGCTCATGTAAGCAGTGATGTGATTAATTCGACCAAAAAGATCACCAAATGATGTAAATCAGAATTTCATGCACTTCCTAGGGGCCTCATTTTCCAGTCTGGTTGTCTACGTGGTTTTCTACAGTCAATGGATGATCACCTAACCTGCCTTTCCAGTGGAAATAGTAGGCAAATACACAGTTGTCTCCAAATACTGCCAATGCAAAGCCAGTGTTATTTCATAACTTTTTGTTTCAGGTGGGGACATATCTCAAAGTATTTGACCTCATCTATGCTAACAGGATCACTTAGCATGTCCCCATACTTCCTTAGGCTGTCTCCATAGGAAAGGTTATGCAAAGAATGAAAGAATAGAAAAACCTTATCAGTTTAATTCCCTCAGTACCACATTTAGCCTAGCAATGTGCATTTTTTGCTATCTCATGAGCATATAGAAGTGGGCTGGGGGACAAGGGGTTTCTGGGAGATTGAATTCATCCCAGGATGAAAAAAGGGAAAACAGAGGCTCAGAGAGGTTAAGTGACTTGCCCAAGGTCACCCAGCCAATTTGTGGAAGAGCCAAACGCTTTTCCCAACTCCCAGTTAGATGGTCCTTCTTTCAGAGGATTAAAAATGATCAGGGAAAATCTGGAGATGGGTATACAGAATTCTTCGTGCTATTCTCACTACTTGTACTTGTTTGAAATTTTTCATACTAAAAAGTATTTTTAAGTGAAAAAAAAAGCCCTAGAAGCATATTTGATGATAGCAAGAATGGGTCCTGTTTTTATATTCATGTCTTCAAAGAAGATGTGTTTAATTCTTCCCGGAGGGATCTTTCCTGTATGTTGAATTCCCTCAACATCACACACAGTCTCTTCCACACATAATTACTAATGGCGAAACAGGCTTGAATTTTTTTTTTACTTCTGTCTACCAGCCAGAACACAAGATTTCCCTTCTTTGAAGCTCCAAGTACCCCTGGGAACTGGCCTCAGGTTTCCTCTCTACCCACGTTTCCCCATCTCCTACCCATGCCTGGCAGCCATGGTGCCCCCAACCTCATTCACCCACAGACCACCTCAAGGTTTTTGCCCTTGCCAAGTACTGCAGTCCTACGATTTACTAAATATTTTTATTTGAGCTGACTCATTTTGTTTACTTCAAGCTGTTTTCAGAGAAAACTGCATGTCATTGCTGTTGATGGAAGATCAATCATATTATCTGTGAAATCAGAGTTTGATGTACTAGTTACACTTATTCTAATAATCCTTATAAAGTGCATAGTTATTAAGAAAACATTGTGTCCATCAATGTACAGCTCATGCTCTAAGAAACTCTGTCATCAGCTGCTGGTCTCCTGGGAAGAGCCCTGCGTAGTATCTCTGCCTCAGATGCAGAGGTGTGTGAGTGTGGAAGATGTGTGCACACACTGTGTGTTTTCATCAGTGGATCATGTCCATCTGACCACAGCAACAGAAATGGCATGTGCTTCTGATTTCTGCCATGTGCTCCAGGGAGCTGGGCTGGTGTGTAGGAGTGAGGGTATGGCTTGCAGGTAAACCAAGCAGGCAGCACAGCAATCACCTCTCGATCCAGCTCTCTTACTCCCTGCCCACCTTCGCTGCACGATAACCCCCACAAAATAAGCAGAGTGCCCTGGAAAGAACCTTAACCACCATTGCTGGAAACAGAAGTAGGTGAAGTGTAAGGAGGACTGAGAAGGGATGGGCCTCAGCAAGAAAAATAGGTGTTTTATGGAGGCAATTATACATTAAAGTGGAATTTGTAAATTGAGAACTCCCGGATGTCTCGGGATTACTCTCGTGAATGTCAAGGACTTAAGGCTGTTATGTTTATCGAGAGGCAGCGAGGAGTGCTAGGATGGACGTGGCTGTGGAACCACACAGACTGGGTTTAAATCCTACTTAAGTCATCCTGAGAGGTTGGGTAAATCCTTGGAGCCTCATTTTCTTTATCTGTGAAATGGGGATAATAATATCCTCTGTCCAGGGTTGCATTGAAGATTAACTCGGAAAGAACTGGGCATAGTGCTGGGCTGTAAAACACAGGCAATTGTGATTTTCTTAAATTTCTGAAAGATCATGGAAGACTTTCTGATTCATTGAAGAAAAAAATAAATCCTTTTTTTTTTTTTTTTTTTTTTTTTGAGACGGAGTCTCGCTCTGTCGCCCAGGCTGGAGTGCAGTGGCGCCATCTCAGCTCACTGCAAGCTCCGCCTCCCGGGTTCACGCCATTCTCCTGCCTCAGCCTCCCAAGTAGCTGGGACTACAGGTGCCCACCACCACGCCCGGCTAATTTTCTGTATTTTTAGTAGAGATGGAGTTTCACTGTGTCAGCCAGGATGATCTCGATCTCCCGACCTCGTGATCTGCCCACCTCGGCCTCCCAAAGTGCTGGGATTACAGGCGTATGCCACCGTGCCCAGCCAGAATAAATCCTATTTTGTGTAGGTTCAGAGTTTAAGTGGAGAATACTTATTACTATACTCCAATATTTTGCGATTGGATTTTCCATTTATATATGGCAAATCTCAACTAGCGTAGTGATTTAAGCGGATCCCTCCACGATTGCCTGCTGGCATCATGAAGGTGTTCCAGTGTGCTGCCTTAGAATTGCCAGGTGCGTCTTGTGGCTTGGCTGTGTCTCCCCAGCTTGGTTGTGAAGCCCAGGAGGACAGGGACCATGCATTCCTTAGCTATCTCCACTGGCAGAGGCACAGTCTGTGTGCATGGTGGGCATAGAGCATGTGTCCTGGGTAGAATCCAGTGGAATTAGGCCACAGGATTGTTACAGTCTTCAAGAACGTCCCATAAATATAGTCCTCTTTCCTGCCCAGGTTGGGAACCATTTGAAAAATAAGAAAAGATAAAATGGGATACAGGCCAAAATGTTATCTTTATGACTAATAAGGTCTCTTTGAGGCATGGTTTATATCTATGAGGAAATGATCTTCCTAACCTAATACTGAATGCTAGAATTCTGTGGGCTCCCCCTGCAATCATAGACAGCACAGGGCTGGAACAGCCCTCCCCATGTGGTGAGAGCAGAGAAGGAAGGGGGTTGAGGAGAAAAGCTGAATATTGCATGAATGGAACTCCCACCACGTGAATGAAATAGCAAAGGAAAAGAGGCGGCATCTCCTTCACTAGAGTCAGCTTGCTTATTGGTTTGCTTGTGTTTTCCTGGATCTACCTCTGTTCAAGAACCAATATCCTGTAAGTCTTAATAAAGTACCCAATACTCAGTTAACCCATTCATAAAACAGGGTGGCATTTAAGAGAAACAGCATGGTTTGATTCTGAAGAAACTGGAATGAAGGAGACATGGATTTAATACAGTTCTGCCCCTGACTAGCTGTGTAACCATGAACCCTGCTTTCATGCTGCCTGGGCTTCAGTATCCTGATCTATGAAAGGAGATCTATGATTTCTATGTTACAGGGTAGGTCTGGGTGATAAGTGAGATAATGTACATGCCAATGCCTCATTTGTAGTATGGAGTAGGTACTCCAGAAATGGCAAAATTATCTGAAGAGCTAAAAACACCAGATACTGGCATGCCACGATCCTACCTTTGAGGGTTTTTTTTTTTTTTTCTTTGCTTGGAAGGGCTGACTGTGGAGAGGACAGGGAATATGTCCCTAAGAGCATCTTGATTTATGGAGGAAGACACCCAGAGGTTGAGCAAGAAGCAGCAGGGCAAGGACCCTGCAGGAATGGGAGATGGGAGACCCACCCTACCCTCCAATGCCACAGCTCCTTCCCGCTCCTAGCTGCCTGGGGTGGGGTTGCGGACAGCCCCTCGTTGCCTGTTATGGCCCCACAGGCAGATCAGGTGGGGAATCAAATTAAATGGCAAACTCTCATCCAGACAAAGAACTCCAGGTCTGAGCTGCACAGTGCCTGGCAGGGTCTCTGGAGATGAGGCCAATATTTGCTTTCTGACCAGTTGCCTAGCATCCAAGCATCTCCCATCTCTCTGGCAGGCTGCTTTCTTCGAGAAGCTTTTCTCTATCCAGCCTCAACAAAAGGCAGTCACTGACTGGAGGGTCTGGAAAGAGAGCATTAGCAATTTCAGGCTTGAAAGAACTCCTCTAGAATGAGCTGAGATCCAAAAAAAAAAAAACAAACGAACAAACAAAAAAAAATCTGTAGGTTCACACAGGTCTGATGTGTGAAGCTGCTCCAGCCTGGGACCTCCACCTTGGGAGTGAAGTAGGGGTGGCAGTGTTTTATGATAGCCATCTGTGCTCCACCAAAACAACTTGGGGGCATCCCTCACTCTATAGACTCAAGTCAGAGCACGGATGGGACCAGCACTCATAAGCCCAAAGCATCCAGATCAACTATCTTAGGCTGTGTCCATTTGAGAAGGTTTTTGGCTCCTGGGTTGCAGACTCATCCAACAAGCCTTTACTGTGTACCTACTATGTGCCAGATTTAGATCTCACTTTTATCCTACAGTCTAGTAGGATAGACAGGCAAGTCAACTGGCAGATACAGAACAATGCTGGGGCAGGGTGGGGGCAAGTAAGAATAAGGGAGCCCTAACCTAGTCTTGGGAAGTCAGGGCAGGCTTCCTGGAGGAAGGGACATTTAAGAACAGCATGTGCAAAGGCCTGGAGTCTAGAAAGAAGAAAACTTATGGAGGGAGCAAGCACAGTGCTGACTGTAAGTAGACACTGAATACCACCCAATATTTGAATTTGGGGTGGTTTGCAAATGTCTATGTGGCTCTCCCCAGATCTCAGCAAATCTTCTAAATTTGTAATCACTTTTGTGTGGGGGACAGGGTGGGAAGGCTAGTAACACTCACTGAGCACCCAGGCCAATTACCCTGTATGATCTTAAGAATCCTCATTTATTTATTCATTCATTTGACAAACAGTTACTGAACACTTACTGTATGCCATGTTCTAGGCATCAGAGTCTATAGCAGAAAGCAAAACAGACAAAAAACAAATTCTCTGTCCTGCAGAGTTTTCACTTAAGCTATAAGGAGTAGAAGGGTAAACAAATACATAAGTGAAACACACAGACTATCAGATGGAATCTGTGTTATGCAGAAAACAAAAGCAGGAAATGGGAGCAGGGATTTCTGGGGCTGGGGGATTACAATTTTAATTAGAGCTCTTAGGAAAGGGTTCATATTTGAGCAAATACTTTTTTTTTTTTTTTTAAGATGGAGTCTCACTCTGTTGCCCAGGCTGGAGTGTAGTGGTGCCATCTCAGCTGACTGCAACCTCCGCCTCCCAGGTTCAAGCAATTCTCCTGCCTCAGCCTCCTGAGTAGCTGGGATTATAGGCGCACGCCACCATGCCCAGCTAATTTTTGTATTTTTAGTAGAAACGGGGTTTCACCATGTTGGTCAGGCTGGTCTTCAACTCCTGACCTCGTGATCTGCCCGCCTCGACCTCCCAAAGTGCTGGGACTAAGACTTTTTTTTTGAGACCGAATCTCGCTCTGTCACTCAGGCTGGAGTGTAGTCATGTGATCTTGGCTCACTGCAACCTCCGCCTCCCAGGTTAAAGTGATTTTCTTGCCTCAGCCTCCTGAGTAGCTAAGATTGCAGGCACGCACAACCATGCCTGGCTAATTTTTGTATTTTCAGTGGAGCTGGGGTTTCACCATGTTGGCCAGGCCGGTCTCAAACTCCTGACCTCAAGTGATTACAGGCATGAGCCACCACTCCCAGATGAGCCAAGACTTTAATAAAGGGAATTAGTAAGCCTTGTGGATGTTGGCTGGGGAAGCCGTGTTGGGGAAAATATTCCAGGCAGGGGGAACAGCAAATGCAAAGGCCCTGAGACAGGAGTGGGCCCGGTGTGTTCAGCAACAACAGGGAAGAGAGTCTGGCCAGGGCTGATGGGGCAGGAGATGGAAAAGGAGGTGAGGTCACATCTCACGGAGATGGCAGGCCGTTGTAGCCATGCAGCTTTACTAGGCATGAAATGGGAGACATCTGGCAAGTTTTGAGCAGAGCAGCAGCGTGTTACATTTGCTGGCTCTAATGTCAAGAATAGCGCAGAGGGCAGCAACAGAGGAAGCAGGAGGCCAGTAAGGAAGCAGCTCCCTGCAGCCAAAGCCTCAACATTGCACGGGGCCACGCTGCCAGCCTCCCTGGTGTCCCAGAGCCTCCTCGTCTCTCCAGGTGAATGAATCCAAGAAGCAGCCTCATAGTCC
Organism: Macaca thibetana thibetana; assembly: GCF_024542745.1. NCBI lineage: Eukaryota > Metazoa > Chordata > Mammalia > Primates > Cercopithecidae > Macaca > Macaca thibetana. The sequence continues at coordinate 27,956,874 of NC_065593.1, read as the reverse complement.
AAACATCTCGCAGTGCCGTTGTGCAGCTCTCACAGGGTTTCTCCAGCACGGCCTCTGCGATTTCACCTGCAGGATCCTTCACCAGCACGTGACTTCAGGCCCGAATGGTAATGAAATCAGGTAGAGGAATGGTGCTTTCAACAAAAACGAAAACAAAACCTGTGACCATGAAAACAACAGCCGCCTTCATTACAGTGCTGAGTGGCTCTGGCTTTGGAACCACACAGGCTGGGTTTAAATCCTGTTTCCTCATTTGTAAAATGAGATAACAATAGCTCCCAGTTCCATGGGAAGGATTTAGTGAGATAGTGTATGAGAAGTCCTTGACCACAGTGTGAGGCACAGGGAAAGTGCTCGTTGGTGGTTAGTGAGAGATGGAGCAAGAGTGATGGCTACATAGGAGACTGAGACTCTCAGAAGGCGTGGACTTACCCCAGCCACGTCAGTTAGCATCAGCGTTAGCAACACCAAAGGATGGGCGGAGACTAATAGTGCAGTACCCACCCTGTGCCAATTGGATAGCTCGTTTAATCCTGCCTCAACCCTGCCACACAGATACACCGCATTTATTGTAGAGATATGATAATTGAAGCTCAGAGCAAAGAACTTTCCCAGGGTCAAACATCTACTAAGGCCGGGTGCGGTAATCCCGGCACTTTGGGAGGACGAGGTCGGGAGTTCGAGACCAGCCTGACCAACAAGGAGAAACCCCATCTCTACTAAAAATACAAAATTACCTGGATGTGGTGGTATATGCCTGTAATCCCAGCTACTTGGGAAGCTGAGGCAGGAGAATCGCTTGAACCTAGGAGGCAGAGGTTGTGGTGAACTGAGATCATGCCATTGCACTCCAGCCTGGGCAACAAAAGCAAAACTCCATATATATATATATCTCTACTAAGTGGGAATGTCAGGTCTACCTAATTGCAGAGACCAATACCTTCCCCCACTACAAACCCTGCTGTGGCCTCCACTCTGCAGCCTCAGGCCCAGCCCTAGATGGCACTCAGTTTGTGCCTCACTAACATCAACTTGGGACTTTTTTGGAAACCAAGCAATAACTTCTTCTGACTCTGATGGTGCTCTGTGGCCTGCCTGGATAATGGACTTCTCAGCAGCACTGTCCTCAGCATGACTGTGAACTTTTCATGTCCCTGTACCAAAATGGGACTACAGGTATACACCAGCACACACTCACATGTCCCTGTATCATGTCCTTGGCATGCCTGTGAACCCTTCATCTCCTGTCTTAGGGCTGCTATGACAAATTACCATGAAACGTGTGGCTTCAAACAACAGAAATTTATTGTCTCACATTTTGGTGCCAGGAGTTCAAAATCGAGGTGTTGCCAGACTCATGCTTCCTCTGAAGGCTCTAAGGAAGATTTCTTCCTTGCCTCTTCCAGCTTCTGGTGGCTGCAGGAGTTCCTTGAGTTGTACAAGGCAGTATAACTGCGATTTCTCCCTCCATCGACGCTTGGCCCATTTCTCTCTGTGTCCAAATATCCCTCTGTTTTCTCTTATAAAGATACCTGTCACTGAATTAGCCCACTCTAAATCCAGGATAATTTTGTCTCAAAATCCTTAACTAATTACATCTCTAAAGACCCTATTTTCAAGCCAAGCATGGTGGCATGCACCTGTAATCCCAGCACTTTGGGAGTCTGAGGCAGGCAGATCTCTTGGGCCCAGGTGTTCAAGATCAACCTGGGCAACATAGCAAGACCTCATGTCTACAAAAACAAAAATTAGCTAGGTGTAGTAGCGTGCACCTGTAGTCTCAGCTACTTGGAAGGCTGAGGCAAGTGGATCACTTGAGCCCAGGAGTTCAAGGTTGCAGTGAGCTGTGGTTGTGCCACTGCACTCCAGCCTGGGCACACAGAGGAAGATCCTGTTCCCCCAAAAAATACGAGAGAGAGAGAGAGACCCTAATTTTAAATAGGGTCACATTCCAAGGTCCCAGGTGGACGTGAATTTTGAGGAGACACCATTGAACCCATTACAGCCCACCCTTTTGCCTACCAAAATTTCACGTCCTTCCTACATGCAAAATACATTCACCCCGTACTAACATCCCCAGAAGTCTTAACCCATTCTAGTACCCATAACCTCTAAGTCTAAAATCTTGTCTAAATATCATCAACTCCCTGTAATCCCAGCACTCTGGGAGGCCAAGGCAGGCAGTCTTGTGGTCAAGAGATCAAGATCATCCTGGCCAACATGGTGAAACCCTGTCTCTACTAAAAATACAAAAATTAGCTGTGTGTGGTGGTGCATGCCTGTAGTTCCCAGCTACTGGGGAGGCTGAGGCAGAAGAATCGCTTGAACCCAGGAGGAGGAGGTTGCAGTGAGCTGAGATTGTACCATTGCACTCCAGACTGGGCAACAAGAGTGAAACTCTTGTCTCAAAAAATAATAATAATATAGCATCAGCTCAAAAAGCCCCAAATCTCATCACTGAATGAATGAGTTATGGGTGTGACTCTGGGTCTGATCCATCCTGGGGCAAAATTCATCTTAATCTGGCACCAAAGAAGAGTTCAGGGCTGCCTCCACGGAGGCCAAGGCTGGGCCTGTCCAGGGCAGGTTCCTTTTGCAGAGGCGTTGACAGGGCAGCACAGAGGGCTCCTCTGAACGCTCACTGAGAAGCCCGGCTGGTATCTGTTCCCTGAGGGAGCTGAGCTGTGATCACCCACGGGCTTTCCTAGTCTGCACGTTACTCCTCCCATAACCACTTACATTTAAATAATTTGTACTTATGTCCTGACTCATTACAAAAATGATTTGAGGTAGAATTAGAGCAGGGACTCTCAGAGCTGGAAAGTACCAATTGCCAGCCCATGCATGACTCATCCTGGCTCGGCTCTCCTCTGGCCTGGTCTAGAACACTGCCAGCAACAGAGAACTCCCTCCCACGTCAGCCCCACAGGGAGGGAGGCAAGGAGTGGAGCCCTCTGTGTGGGTTGCCCCCTGTTAAAATGGACTACCTGACCCTGGGAAGGGAGAGGGAGAAGGTACACACTGGCCCAGTTTGGCTTTGCTTTTGTATATGGTTATTCCTATGAATGAAGACGTATGAGCAACTGTGGCTGCCTGCATCTCTGGCTGTGTGTGTCTTACATCTCATGCCCCAGGGTCCAGCAGTGAACCTTGCTTTCCAGAACAGAGGGCTACAGGCAAGTGCAGTGGAGAACAAGTAAAATGCGACCAGAGCCACATGCCTGTGGGAGAGAGGGAGGGAGGGAAGCAGGAGAAGACCAGAAAGGATGCAGCCGCAGTTTCGTGTCTGGCCTCAGCCTGATTCCACAGGGGAACTCAGGGGCACACATAGTGTTATGGTCTGAATGTTGTCCCCTTCCCCAAGATGTGTATGTTGAAATCCTAACCCCCAATGTGATGTATTGGGAGGTGGAAGCTTTTGGGAGGTGATTAGGTCATGAGTGGAGCCATTGCAGTTAGGATTATTACCCTTATAAAAGAGACTCCAGAGAGTTCCTTTTCTCATTTACACCACGTGAGGATACAGCAAGAAGCTGCCATTTAGGAAACAGGAAGCAGTCCCTCTTCGAACCTGCTGGTGCCTTGATGTTGGACTTCCCAGCCTCCAGAACTGTGGTCAGTAAATGTTTGTTGTTTAAGCCACACAGTCTAAGGTGCTTTTGTTATTGCAGCCTGAACGAACTACAAGACAAATAGCATCCAAGACTGAATGCCTCCTTATACCCTGGAGATGAGGGAACTGAGTGGCTGTGAACAGAGACCAGGGCCACTCTGAAACCACTCACCTCCCACCACAGGGTCTGCCGCTGCACTTCCACACATCACCCACAAGCCACCATGCCAGCCTTCCACCAAGCCGGAAGCCGCCCAGGGACCCAGCCAGGGCCACACAGCCATGGCTTCTCCTAAGGCACTGAGAAGCTGAGAAACCTAGTAAGAGCCTCTGGGGTCCCCACTTTTAGTAAATTACAAGGAGGTGTTCAGCCTGCCCCGAACCTCGTAAAAGATGGATGGTGTAGTTGTATAACATCCACGGCTTTTTACAAACTTCACCTTTCCTTTAAAAAGCTGCTACCTTCAAAGAAAAAAATCGCTCTGGGCATTCTGGTGGTTGTAATAAAATGCATTCCCCAGGAACATGAGTTCTGTCTCTGCCTTAGAGAAGAAGACAGAGTGGCCGTGTGGGTGCCCACGTGCCTACTTCCTTGTGGGTGACAGGTTTTATCTCCCTGCAACTGATTTATGCTGAGGACTGACTGCCTGTGGCCATGACCTACTTTCCCTTTTACAATACAGCATCCAGGGCTCAGCAGGGCTGTCCCGCCTAAAGAAAACCAAGAGTACAGAAGCAGCGCTTGGTAAACGTGTGCACTGGAGGTTTCTCTTCACAATCTGCTTCATAAAATAAAATAAGTGTGTGTGTGTCTCTGTGTGTGTGTCTGTGTGTGTGTTTTCTATAGAATGAGGAGTTCTTTTTAAAGAGCTAGCACCTCAAGTCATTTGACATTGGAATTTGAGACCTTCTTCTCGCCGTTATTGTGAAAGCAACGTCAGCCTACACAGCACGTGTGGCCTACATCCACCCAGCCTGATGCCGTTCAGAAAAAAAACCAGTTGAAAGGCAGATGTGCAGACTTTTGTGGAGAGAATGCCTCAATGGCTGCTTATGCCGTGTGTGTGTGTGTGTGTGTGTGTGTGTGTGTGTGTCTGTGTGTCTGTGAGAATTTCCAATTCCATGACCTCAAGTGTCATTTGAGTTTTTAAATTCTGGAAAGAGTTCGTGTGTCTGTGAATTGGGTCAGATAGTAGAATTCATCTCAGGAGAGAGGGACACACACATGGTGGTGTAGTACGTGAGTTTTCTGTTGCTAGAGGGAAAACCTCCTGGGGCATGAGGGCACTGTCGTGCAGCCAGACAGTGCAGGCGTTGGGAAGAGGAGGATTTGGGATTTAGGTGGAACCTCAACATAGGCTTTGGCTCAAGATGTCAAATCCTAGAATGTTAGAAGGAGCTTTGGGAATCATCTAGTGTAGCTGTCTTCAACTGATGAAGTTGATGGCCTACCCAGACCGCTGAGGGTATGTGAGGACTCTCCAAGGGGTGCGCAGGCACAGAAAGTGGTAAAATAATCCATTCCCAGATTGTCAGTTTCCATGTGGTCTCCAGGGCACGTGGCTGGAGTCTGCCAGGACAGGCCTTCTCAGGTCTCCCTTCCAAAGCCTCCTTCCCCCACTTCACAAGTGAAAAACAGGCCTCACTCCCTCTAGGGGACATTGCCCTGAGGGATGGGCATCTCCTGGTGCCCACCAAAGGGGCCATACAAGAATGCATCGCTCCAGAGGAAGAAGACCCCCAGGACAAAGCACTATACAAGCACCACTGAATGGGGCAACCAGGTGCCAAGGACTCTGCATTACCTGTGTCCATCTCTCTCCTCTCTTAGCGTTCAGGAGTGGTCACAGAAATGCATATTAATGGGCTTATTTGAATTGAAAAAAAAATCAGACTTTCTGGCTGAAAAAGATTCTGAATTGGTTAATTGGTCTGACAATGAAGATGGCTTTGCCATTTAGGTTGTAGGATGGACGATTTACATAAACTCAATAAGCAAAATTTGCAACCCGAAGTTGTAGTGAAAATATTTTTAAAGCACAAATACAAAACAAAGTATATTAGATGCTGTTTATAAATGTTTGAGGTGTGTCTTAGTTTTCTTAGGCTACCATACCATACCATACCATACCACACCATTCCATACCATACAATACCATACCAATCCATACCATACCTAGGCTGCCAACCATAGACTGGATGTCTTACCTACAGAAATTTATTTTCTCACAGATCTGGAGACTGGGAAAGCTAAGATCAAGGAAACATTTTGGCCAATTCATTTCCTAGTGAGGGCTCTTCTCCTGGCTTGCAGAGAGCCTCCTTCTCACTGTGTCCTTGCATGGCAGGGGAAAAGGAAGTTTGTCTCTCCCTCCTCTTATAAAGAAACTAATCCTATCATGGTGGTTCCACCCTCACGACCTAACCTAAACTTAATTATCCCCCAAGGGCCCCACCTCCAAATACCATCACTTCCGGAGCTAGGAATTCAACATATGACTTGAAGGGGAAGAGGCCAACATTCAGTTCATCCCAAGGTAGTTAATAGTGTTTCAGATTTATTTCAGGAGTGCGTTAGCATAAACTGTGAAGAGCACTAATCAAGTATCTAACATGGTGCTGGAGATATCACAGACAATAAATATTTGTTGGATAAAAAGAAAAGTAATGAATGAATATAGAGGAGAGGACAGAGGCTGCAGAGCACACTAGAGTTATTTTTAGAAAAAATAAGTGGCACTAGCCAGGCATGGTGGCTCACCTCTGTAATCCCAGATACTTGGGATGCTGAGGCCGGAGTATCACTTGACTCCAGAGGTTCTAGACCAGCATGGGAAACATAGCAAGAACCCCATCTCTACAAAAAGTAAAATAAATAAATTAGCCAGGCATGGTGGTGCACACCTGTAGTCCTAGCTACTCAGGACAATGAGGTGGGAGGATCGCTTGAGCCCAGGAGTTCAGGGCTGCAGTGAGCCACGATTGTGCCACTCTAGCCTTGGTGACAGAGCAAAATGGGGTCTCTTAAAAAAAAAGTAACGCTTAATTGTACATTTAAAAACAGTTCAAATTGTACATTTAAGTTTTATCAAGATAAAAAAAAAATAAGTGGCAGAGTTGGATATCACCCAGGTGTCCTGACTCCTACCCCAGGCTCCCTGCTCACCTCCTCTCCATTGCTCATCTCAATTTTGAGCAAACATTGTTTTGCTGGCAGAGTGATGCCAGCAAAGCACAAGACCCCACTGTTGAGAAATGCTGAAGCAAGACTTGATCCTAACCAGAGAAGCAGGCTGGGAAGCCACTTCTCTGCCCAGACCTATTTCTCTACGCCTGAGAAATAATGGGATCAGGGGGCAGTTCCAGGACCCTGATCACAGTGCCTAAGGGGACCTATCAGGCCTCAATCTGATGGGTCTCAAACTCAGCACCTAAGGGTCAGTTTGGAGGTGGGGATCAGCAGTGATGGCCCATCAAGTCTGGGATGGGACTTCAGCAAGTGCCTTGGGGACAGGGCAACAGGGTCCAGCCATGAGGAGAGAAAGCTGGCACAAACTAGGGGCAACCAGACACCCTAGGACCCAGACCCCATTCTTCAGAGGGCCCCATTCTGGCCCCTATCCAGCCATGCACCTCTGTGTAGAATGATAAGTCCTTGAGCCATGCCCATGAGCATAGACCCTTCCCCAGACCAGACTCCAGGTACCCACAATCTGGAATTCCCTCCCCAAGGGTTACCAACTCCCACAGATATTAGGACTAGGCCTGGGAGGCATGGGGATACATTTACTCTTAAAGGCAAGGAAGATGAACACCTAGCCAGCTAATGCCATGTCCTGACCCTGATAGGGAGAAGGTGCCTGGTGCCACTCCTCTCCCCTCATGCTGGGCAGCATGGTTAGCACACAGTTAACATTTGATCCTGAGACAACTCCTCTGTCCAGCTCTTTGCACCTTGATGCTCAGCTCCCTAAGGACAAGAGAGCCCTGTCTTAGGCTCTCAAAGCTGGGCAGCTCATTAGTTCTTCCTCTGTTTAACAGAAAAATGTTCTCTGTTTCTCTCTCCCAAGCACAAGACACAAGCGATATATTCCTGGAAAGTCATTCACAAATCAATAATTTTTAAATCAATAATTGTTTTAAAGACTCCTATACTGAAACCATATAGAACATACTTTCGTTGAACATCACCTAGGAGTGAGAACCTCAGCATTAACGCCAACCCAGCATTAACCTAGCGCAGATGGACCTGCCTCCTTGGGAGGACCTGCAACCTCATGTTCTCATGGGCTTTGCTTTCCTCCTTCTTCCTGGAGAAAGTTGCATCTTCTCTTACCCTCCTTCTTACCTCCTTCACACTGTGTGTGACAGCTTACATAATACTGACCCCATTATTTTATTTGGCACATATAGTCATGATTATCCCCATTTTACAGCAAGGAAAACAGAGGCTTATGGAGAAGACTTGGGTTCTCCCAGATCCCCAAGCTGAGGAAGTGGCAGAGCTGAGCTGGAAATCCAGCCCCCTGAGTCCACACCCCTGCTCTGTACCTTCACACCACTTGCCTCTGGTTCTGCCGCCAGAGTGAGCAGTGACCAAGACAAAAGGGGTGGCAGGTGTTGCCCTTGGTGGTGGTCTCTGGTTGGTGGGCAGGTCACCTTCCTTTTCTCCTGGATATTTCATTACCTGTCACTGAGCATCAGCTTCTGCCAAAGAGCGACAGTCTCACCAGAGCAACTTCTGAGCCCAGCAAAGTAGAGGCTCCAATACATATTGAGTTAATATAGCAGAAGTCAGAGCCCACAGCTGGCTTCTATCACTTTAGAGTGGCCAGCTGCCAGCTTTCAGCCCCATGGGGGCTTCTGACCATTTATGAGGCAGAGTGGAGGGTAGTCCTGTGCCTCACCCCAGAAAATGAATCATTCAATGCCCAGCCCATGTGTGTACATCAGACTTTCAAGAAACAGCAGGGGTCTCGCCTGGGATGCAGGGGAGGGAACAGATGTCCTGTACAACCATCCTTGGCTGCCTGGCACAGTCCACAGGCCCCATCTGGGCTCCAGAATCCCAGAATCAGGGCAGCTCAGGTCTGGAAAGCACCTTCAAGGTCATATAGTTCAAATGCCCATCAAAGGTTAGAATCCCACCAGTGGTTGCCTACTCTCCACTTGAATATGTTGGTTGATGGGGAGCTCACTCCCTCCAGGAGTAGCCAGGGCTGGAAAGTCCCCTGAGAAACATCTAATCTGATTCGCTCATTGTACAGATGGAGACATACTCAAAACTGGAAAAGCAGCTTGTTCCAAGGTCAGCCAGCTAGACCAGCAACAAGGAGACATCTATTGGCTCCCAGGCGTCCCATGCTCTGGCCATATTTCAATTCCCGAAATGAGCTGTGCTGTTTCACATCTCCATGTGTGTGCTCACCGTGTTCCTCTCCTAGAATGTTCTTCACACTGTATCTTCCCTCTCCCTTTTGCATGGAAAAACACACCTGCCTTTCAAGGTCCAGCTCAGGCATTTTCTCTTCCCTGAAATCTTGCCCGAGTGTCCTCCCACAGGTGGAAACACTTCCCCTCCTCTCTGCCCTGCGTGTAGCCTGTGCAGACATCAGCTAGGGCACTTGTCACCCTGGCTTCTACCTGTCTCCATACTCAGACCACATTCCTCATGTCTGTCCTCAGACCCTTCCCCAGGTCTCAGCACAGTGGTGTTTGTTGAGTAAACACACAGTGATTGAACGAATGAACCCTGGATAAGCTAGGAAGGCTGTTTGTAATTTCCGTAGGGCTTATCAGCTCTGTTTCATTTTCATTCCACTTTCCCCCCGCCTTTCTTATCCCCTCCTCCATCTCAGCTCTCCTCTTGCTTAGGTGCGCCTCTTTCCATCTCAGAGAAGCTAGGCAATTTGTCCAAACCACACCACTTTAAACAATCTGTCGTGTTCCCATATTTCCAGATTCAAGAGCAATGTCAACACTGGTTGTGCCCACTTCCTGAATGGCTTCTCCTCTGGGTGAAACTTCTCAGTCTCTGCCTAACTTGCTAAGTGTATCTAGGTACCTTTCTCTTCCCCACCCTCAGCTCGGGATCCCCATGCAAGTGTGTTGGCTTCTGCCTTAGCAGCTCTGTGATCCAGCTCCTGGAGGATAGGGAGGAATGTGGGATGCAGGTTTGTCACCTTTGTGTCCTTGTTTCCTCCTGGAAGGATGGAGGCACGAGGCTGGGTGGGAGGAATGGAAAGAGCTGGTGGATCCAACAGGCCTTGGCTCTAGTACAGGGAAGGATAGTGGAAGTACATGTAGATTGTAACTGGCAGGAGGCTGATGTCAACATTTGACTCCAGCTCATTCGCACGTGATGCAACCTGGCTGAGTTGTCACCCATGCTCTCTCCTGAGTGAGACACAATCACTCTCACAGGCCAGAGGTTTCCAGACTGACTTGACTTCTCGTTGGGATGGTGGGTGCTACACACTCATGAGTGGGAGACACATTGTGTGGCTATCACGTGTCTCATGGATGTCACGCACTCACACCACGTGGACGTTCCATGCGCACGTGGATGTGACACACACTCACGCAGATGGGCCTGCCTCCTTGGGAGGACCTGCACCTTCATCTTCTCATGGGCTTTGCTTTCTTCCTTCTTCCTGGAGAAAGTTGCATCTTCTCTTACCCCCCTTCTTTTTTTTTTTTTTTCAATTGTGATAACATTTACATCGCAAAAAATTCACCATCCTTTTTCAAGTGTTCGATTCAGTAGTCCGTAGTATGTTCACAGTGTTCTGCAACCATCACCACTGTCTAGTTCCAGAGCATTTTATCATCCCAAAAGGAGACTTCATACCCGTTAAGCTCTCATTCTATCTGGGTTTTGAAATGACACCCAAATAATAGGACAGCATGGCGGGCTTTCTAGCTCTGTCCAAGTGCTGACAACACTAAGAGTGCCTCAGTGGAGAAAAGCAAAGACCCCATGTGGAGTATACTGTCCCTGTCATCTCTGTAGATTCCTTCAAGTCCCTGTTCAAAGTTCCTACCTACCTGCTGGACCCCATCCTCTCTCATCTCTCCTCTCTCATCTCTCTACCTCCTTCTCTCCCTGCAGTGAGAAGTGATCTCTGTCTCTTCCTAGTTCCTGAAAAGTCACATATGCACCTTTCTTAGAGCACAGCAGGTAAGGGCCAGACTCTGGAGCAAGATGGACTGAGCTCAAATCCTGGGCTGGCCTTTTATTAGCTGTAAATCCTGGAGCAAATTGTGTAACACATTTGTGCTTCAGTTTCTTCATCTGTTAAATAGGGTCAATAAGAGCACCTATCAGGCTGGGTTGTTGTGTGGCTTCTACGAGGTAATATATGCAAAGCTCTTAGAACAATGCCTGGGATGACTTAAGTACTGTGGCCTGTGGTACTTTCCACCTGTTCCTTAATCACAGGGCCTGGAGGTCAGGATCACTTTGAAAAAGACAGTTGAAGAGGTCTAACAGCATCTAGATGTCCCTGGCTTCACAGTTACAGCCCAGTTCCTCACTCTTCTTTGTCCCAATATTTTAAATGGCCAAGGGAACTGGGTCTCACTGTCACACTTGATCAATGCAAATGCACTGTGGAAATGCTAAATTCTCCCCAAGCCGAAGGGGAGAGCGCAAAAGAGAAACATAGGTACTGGAGCTGCGGGCAGGAGGGGTCTGGGAATGTCTCCATCTGCCAGGGACAAGAGGAGGTGGCATAGCAGGGCCAGGGCGGCCACATGGAGGGGGGCAAAAGGGTAAATGACACAATTCTAAAAGACTTTATTCCCATTTCATCAGATATCCTCCAGTGCCCCTCCAACGAGGGTGGCAAGTTCTGTGCTGAGCCCAGGCCTGCCCCACTGACAGTCTGTGCTAGGCAACAGAGTGGAGGAGGCCTTGGGCCTCATTGCCAGTATGGCAGCCGCTGGCCACGTGTGGCTACTGAATTCTTGAACTGTGGCCAATCCTAACTGAGATGTGCTGTAAATGTAAAACACCCACTGGATTTCAAATGCTTGAAAGGCTTGAAAAAAAAGTATTGACCTTTTTTTCAATAATATTATTGAGATATAAATCTCAATAATTTTTGTATATTGATTACATATTGAGTTACATTACTTTGGATGTAATGGGTGAAAAAATACAATATTAATTAATTTTATCATTTCTTTTTACTTTTCTTAAGGACTACTAGAAAATTTGAAATTGCACATGGGACTCTTTTTATATTTCTATTGGACAGCGCCGTCCCAGATCTACCCAGACAGGGAAAGAGCCTCTGGCTGTGGATACTTAGGACCCACTCTTTCCTTCTATTCCTATTCCCATTTATTCATTTACTCAGTGAGCACTTATTGAGCACTAACTATAAGCCAGATACCATTATAAGAGCTGGAGAGATAGAGACCCATACAACACATAGACAGATAAGTGGATTATATATAATTGGGTCAAGGTTTATGAAAAAAATGACCAGAGTGACTAGGGGGTCAAGGAGAGGAGAGATATACATAACCTCTTTTCCTTGCTGGCTTCTACCTTCATTAATTTGAGAGCAAGCACCATAGTGATTTTCTGTGGCCTCAAAAGTATAATTTTAGCTATGTTATAGACATCTTAAACTGCAGGCTGTGTTAACCTAACAAACTCCTATTCATCTTCCAAAACCTTATTTATACATCACTTTCTAAGACTTTCTTGCCTTCATAACGGAGTTGGTGTGTAGTACTTCTGTACCTTGTACAGATTTTATTATTGTGCATATCTATTCCATAAATATTAGCATGAGCTTACTACTCACTAGGCACTTTCTAAGGCTGAAAACCAATAACAAACCAATTGGGTTTGCTAAGACACCAAACCAATTGGGTTTGTTACTAGGCACTTTCCAAGGCTGGAAACCAATAACAAAGTAGATGATGTCCTTGTTGTGTGGGGCTCACACAAGCAAGTAATTATTTGTTTACTTGCCTGTCTTTCCTAGTAGACCACAGGTGCCTCAAAAGATGGGAGTCGTCTTTGTCTCTGAGTGCCTAGAATCTTTATGATACTGCCTGGCACATGGTAGGAGAGCTAACAATTTTTGACAAAGGAATGAAAAAATGAGAGAGGAAAGAAAGTCTAATGTGATGATGGTAGGAAGGTTTTGGGTAACCATATTAGTGACTGGACTAAGGAAATGTATTTTCTCTGGCCCCCTTTGGTGCCAGGGAACACAAACTCCAATATCTCCTCACCTTTCCTGGCTGCTGGTGGCTGAGACCAAAGACTATGGCCAGTGTTACCTTAGCCCCAGAGCCAGGTCAGGCTGCCTGCATAATTTGGCTCCCACCCAACCTTTGGCTGGCTGCTTCGAGCTATACTGGTCTGACGATGCTTTTCACTTTCTGAGCTGTAAGATTAGGGCACAGTCCCATCCCCCCTAACCTCCATGGGGTCAGCCACCCCTTAGGAACAGAAATTGCTAGATAGCCAGCTGGCCAGAGGGCAAAGCCTAGGTCTCAGAGGCATTACTCTTATTGATGACTTTATGTTTGTGGGGCATTGTTAATTACTCACATTTACTAACTTCTGACTAGATGCCAGGTACTGTTCTAAGCACTTTACATGTACTAACACTAACAAAAAACATGCGAAGAAGTTACTGTTATCATTCCCATTTTACAGATGAGAAAACAGACTCAGAAATGTTAGTAACTTACTCCAATCACGCAGACAGTAAATGGCAGAGCTGAGATCAATATCTTGCCTCCCTGTACAGGACATTGTACTGAACCATCCCCTGTTGATGCACTCTTGGATTGTTTTCAGTTTCTTGCTATAACAAACATTACCACAGCACAGGCTTGGTTTTCAACATATGCAACTATTTCTCCGGGATTGCTGAATCAAAGCCATCAAGTGTTTTTCATTTTGATAGAACGCTGATCTGCCCTCCCAAAAAGGCTGACCTGTTCATACTCAGGAGGTGCCTTTTCTATACCAGGTCTCCCATTAAGAGCAGCAGAGATGGGAGTGGGTGGAGAGACAACAGTATCTATCAGCTCCCCATCAGACTCTGTCCAGGGGACTGGGCACTCAGTCTGGCAGCATTCTCTGTAGAGTTACTCCTTCTCCCAAAGAGGGAAAGCTTTGGATCACTCCCTACTGCCAACAGTACCTGATACTTATAGCTTTGCCCACCTATCGCCCAAATCATGTCTGGCCAGTGGGTATAGGGCAACATGATCTGAAGTCCCCACTAATAACTGAGCAACTGCAGGCCTCTTCTGCAACCCCAGCTTCCAACACTGTCAAGCGCTGATGCAAATGCCCATATCATAAGTCATGAGGATTAAATGAAACAAGGTGTGCGTCCATTTCCTCCTTACCTCATTGAATGGCAGTGAGAATTCAATAAAATGACTCAAAGGAGGCACTTAACAAAGGCAGTTTCCTCCCCTCCTCCCCGTTTCAGCATGCATACGTTCATTCATTTATTCATTCATTCGGTATTTATCCAACTCTCCCTTCTAGTTGGGTCCGTATTCTTGCTCGCTATATTTTAGTCAATTTGTTGATCGACACACTTCCACCTTCTCTGAGAGCAACATCACTTTACCTTTCTGCTCTTCATCTCACTCCTCTGACCACTCTCCTCCCCTCCCTGCCAACTTCTGCTCCCCCAAAGCCCACTAAGTTCCTTAGCACAGCCCATAGTTTTTGGAAACAGATGTGGCATCTCTGCACATTCAGGTGCCACAGCTGGAGATTACCAATAATCATCATATTTTATATCTGGCCTCATGAATAATTCAAAGCCCAGAAAGCAAGTGCGTAATAATTAACACAAGACAGAGGGAGAATGCCAATTCTAACACAGCCCCATTGGTTTTATGATAGGATTTGCCAAGCTTACATGCACAACACCTGACCCCGTGTTCTTGGCTTGCATTTGAAGTTGTTTTCCATGTTGAGACAATCTATCCAAGCCTCATGTATTCCACAACGAGAGCCCTTTCCCACAAGCTGGTCTATTAGTAAAATCCTTGAAAAGAAATCAAATGGAGGTGCCTGCAGATCCCTGTCCTTTCTAATGTGATGTACAAAAATCTGGTGTCTGTGACCAGAACTTCACTGCCCTTTGACTTATCTTCTTCCCAGCAAACTCTGTCCCTCTAAGACAGAGTCTAGGTCTCTACTATCTGTGATCCCAGCCCCACCTAGGTCCTAGCAAAGCTTCTGGCATGAGGAGGCTTCTAGTAAGATTTGGGGTGCTGCATTCACTTGCACTGTCTTCTCTGCAATACTACCACCCCATTTCTGAGAGAGCCCTAATGGTGGTGACCTTAACACTTCCATTTCAGGCTCCTTTGTCTCAAAGCTCTTTGGCTTGATACCAAATATTCTGTAAGGAAATATTTAAGTGCACTAGTCAGATTCCCTTTTTGAAGCCATGCTGGAACTCCTTTCACAAAGTACACTAATTAATTTGGTTGATAACCTCAAATGTTTGGACGCTTGTTAACTTTTCCTTTAAAAATAACTAATCTGCTCTTAAGGGACATACATTAGTAAAGGGGGGCCGGGCGCGGTGGCTCACACCTATAATCCCAACACTTTGGGAGGCCAAGGCGGGTGGGTCATTTGAGGTCAGGAGTTTGAGACCAGCCTGGCCAACGTGGTGAAATGCTGTCCCTACTAAAAATACAAAAATTAGCCCGGCATAGTTGTGCACATCTGTAATCCCAGCTACTCTGGAGGCTGAGGCAGGAGAATCACTTGAACCCAGGAGGCAGAGGTTGCAGTGAGCCGAGATCACACCACTGCACTCCAGCCTAGCGACAGAGAGAGACTCCTTCCCCCCTGCAAAAAAAAAAAAAAAAAAAAAAAAAAAAAAAAAAAAAAAAGAAAGAAAGAAAAGAAAAAAAAAAAAAAAAAAAAGAAAAGAAAAGAGGAAAGGGGTTGGTTGTCTGTGTTTTGGTTCAGTTCTGTGAGAACAGGTTGGCGTCTAAAATAGGGCTAATTAGGGCTTTTAGTATATCAAAGCGTTTTTCTGAACGTGGCTCTCTGGTGAGACTCTGATTTCCTAGGATGAACCTGGCTCCCTGATGTGAACCTGATTCCCTAATGAGAACACGGCTACCTGGTAAGAAACTGGGGTTCTGGTTAGAATTGTTTTCCCTTGTGTGATCCTGGGTTCCTGATGTGAACTGGCTATCTAGTATAGACTAGGTGATCAGGAAAAGTTTGTTGTGGGAATGAATGAATGAATGAATGATTGATTGACTGATTGATTGAGTACTGCTAGACTGTAGTTTTATTGGATATTATTTTGCACAAGATGCTCTCTCTTAAGAAACATATAAATCTATTGACTAGATTACAAATCCCCATGCTACAAACATTCCTGTTTATTTATGTGAACAGCAGGCCAGCATTAAGCCAGGGGAGTGGAGAAAGCTCTTGTTGGAGCAAAGGAAAGAGACAAATATCCTCTCAATTGCTTTGCTTAATTCTGTTTTTAACAACTTTGTTGTTGTTGTTGTTGTTGTTGTTGTTGAGATATAATTTGCATGCTAATTCACCAATTTAAAGTGTGCAATTCAATGTTTTGTAATAACATACACAAGGACATGCATCTATCACAGTAACAGAATTTTAGAACAACCCCCTGCTAACTAAACCCATACTCATTACTGTCACTGCCCGTTCTCCCCAGCCCTAAATATTCATTAATCTACTTTCTGTCTCCGTAGATTTGCGTCTTCTGGACATTTTCTATAAGTAGAATCATACAACCTGTGACCTTTTGTGTCTGACTTATTTCACTTATAATGTTTTCAAGGTCCATCCATGTTGTAGCATATATCAGTACTTCATTTTTCATTGTTAAATAATATTTCACTATATGGATATATTACATCTTATTTAACTGTTCATCAGTTTTGTTGCTTAACTGTTGCTGGGGTGGATGGAAAGCCATGAATTGTGACTAAAGACGCAAGAATTCCCCCAGTCACCATGTTCCGTTTTAACTACAGAAAGCATCCCAGGTATCAAGCCACCATACTCTCTCTTTGTTGAACTACAGAGAACCCACCTAATCCTGGGGAATAGTTAAGCTTCCAGGATAGCCTTCCCAAACACACTCAATTCAAAATAGAGCCCTGAACCATGATGGGAGGACCACAGAAGGCAGTGACAATAAGAAAATGCAAATCAATCAAAAGTGAAGTATAAATGATCAATAGCTGTGAATGGTTTAAATAAACAACTGTCGGGCTAGCAGGGGAATCTGACCACCATTTATAACTTTGTTTTCATGAAGAAACTAAATCTAAATTCTAAATAATTACCTTTAAGATGACCTTTCAGAAAGAAAAAAAAGTATCTTACAATTTTCCTGTACAATGAATGCATTTTAAGGCTCAAACAAAAATTAAATTATTTGGTCTAAAAAAGCCCAATTAGTAAATTCTTCATAATGCCCATTATGACTCTTTTACGAAGTCAGATGTAGAAGAAGTGAATTCATTTCACTGGGTCCTCTTTAAAATAAGCGTCTTAAACAACTTTGTTGTTGTTGTTGTTGTTGTTGTTGTTGTTGTCAGTGCCAGGTAGGAGCAGAACTTAGAAGCCTAAAATCTTTACATAAACTCTCATCAGTTAGATTTCTTATTATTCTGAGGTCAGTTGAGATAAACTCAAATGGTCAAGTCAGTCAGGAAACAAAAACAACAGTCATATTGGTTCCTGATCCTTAAAGATTCTACCTCTTTTGCTTGGGGTAAAAATGTTTTCTGTCATTGTTTCTGAAAGCCAGATCATTTGCTGGATTTTTAATTTTTTATTTTTTGGTAATATGGAAGGGTATTTGAACATTCACCAGCACCCCAGAATGGCAGAGTTGTTCTTCAGATGTGGGAAACAGAAACCCAGAGTGTGAAAGCAACTTGGCCCAGATCTCATTTGGGTTTACAGCAGAGCCAGGTCTAGAACTGGCTTCTAGAATGAGAGAATTGAAGTTACTGTCCACTCCAGGGGTCTGCCTACACCTGGAATTCTTTTTTTTTTCTCCTTCTCCTTCTCCTTCTCCTTCTATTTTTTCTGAGACAAGTTCTCACTCTGTGGCCCAGGCTGGAGTGCAGTGGCGTAAGTCAGCTCAGCTCGCTGCAAACTTTTCCTCCTGGGCTCAAGTGATCCTCTCACCTCAGCCTCCAGAGTAGCTAGAACTACAGGCATGCACCGCCATGCCCAGTTAATTTTTGAATTTTTTCTTTTTAGAGACAAGGTATCATCATATTACCCAGCCTGGTCTCAAATTCCTGAGATCAAGCAATTTTCCCGCCTCGGCCCCCCAAAGTGCTGGGATTACAGGCATGAGCCACGGCACCCGGCCCTACGCCTGGAATTCTTTAAGCATCTCGTGGGGGATAGTAACACGCTTCTACAGAGGAGAGTACTAGAAAGGTGGAGGAAGTGGAGAGATGGAGAGGCGAGATCAATAACATGTGTTGACCAGGAATTAGGCTGGTGCTTTGTACACATTAGCTTATTTAATCTTCAAAAAATTCTACCCAGTAAATATGTATATATTTTTCCATAGATAAAGACACTGAAACCTAGAAAAATTAAATGAATTGACCAAGGTCATACAGATGCTATAATAGTTAGGAGATCCAGGATTTGGACCCAAAGCCTCAAGGCCCTTGTCGTTTCCAGGTGTATTCACTTCTCCCAAGGGGCTAGAAACCACGTCGGTGAGGAAGTGGGGATGTTTAGCAAGGAGAAAGGAGACTCTCGGGGTCTGACAGTGGCCTTCACACTTTTTTAGAGCTCTCAGAGGCAAAAGGGGCCACTGTGCAAGAACTGCTGGAAGTATATTTCACGTCAATAGAAGGAAGACCTTTCCAACAGCTGTTTTCTGTGTAGCACAGGATGCTTTGTGAGGTAGCCAGCTCCCTATCCCTGGAGGCATGTAAACACAGTCTGAAAGATCAGTTGGGGAGGCCAGGGGTGGGGCAAAGGCTCTGGTCTCTATTCTAGAGTTAAGCTAGGGGATCTCTTCATGTCTCTTCCACTAACAGTGCCATACGAGACATTAGCAGGACTGTTAGACGTTAGCAGGGGTAGTCAAGAAAATGGTGTTCCTTTGTCATGACAGTAATTTTTTAAATACTGCTTTTTACTGATTGAATATTTCCCCTGGAGACTTAACTCCCATGGGACATCTGCACTGTTCTGTGGATCCTCTGGCAGGGAACAGTGTGGCGTGCCCATGACGCTGCTCCGCAGAGCCCAGGGGACCCTGAGAACATCCTGGGAATGAACAAATGGTTTGCATGATTTAGCAAGTCAGAGACTTGACTATGCTCAACAGACACAACGATTTTCTCTAACATAGACCACCCAGGAACTTGTGTGCCTACTCCGGTAGTGGGATTTTATGCAAGCCAAAATACCCACGCCATTTGAACCACCGAACCTTTTCCCCCATATCTGACAATACCCATAGCACCTCAGAAGACCCCAGAGTCCCTCAGGACACAGTTTGGGAAATGCAGAGGCTTAAAACTATGGGCTTTAAAGGCAGAAGGACTCAGGTTCAATTTTTGGTTTTCTCATTTGCTGGTCTGAGCTTCGGTGTTCTTATCTATGAAGCGGAGACAGCAATGACTGTCATAGGGTTGTTGGAAGGCTTCAAGGAGATAATGAATATAACATGCTGAGAGTGGACCTGATTTCTACCAAGGAGGCAGGAAATATGTATTGGGGCTGTTATTTATTACCTCATAGGCATTAAGTGTATTACTTCATCAGGTCATTGTGAAGATTAGATGAAGTAAGATATGAAGTAATGTGTGTAAAGTGCTTGGCATCGAGGGGGACTGCCTTCTGAATGCTGGTTTGCCTTTCTGCCTCTTCTCTCTGGGCACTAGTAGCTAGCTAGTAGCAGATTTCCTGTGCCGGGAAGCCATCAACTACTTAGAATATGGAACATTTCCCATCTGCTTGTGGCTGTTCTGGAGAAGGTGACATTCTAAGCTTCATCAGGCCCTGGAGTTTTTAAGTAATTGAAGCGCTAAGAATCTGAAGTGACTCACCCTATGCTGTTTATTCTGGTCTCGTTTGCACAAAAGAAAGGAAAATCACCAGCTCTCACCACCCACTGCAAAATGTTAGAGATCAGAATAACCGGAGAAAATACCAAAAATAATTCGCCCAGCCCAGTTCGGCTCTCCCTTCCACGGGTGCAGTTGGAAAACAGGGGTGGCAGATCCTGAGTCATCAAATACAGTAGCCCCCTGCGGTTATCACTGTGTCACCTGAAGAGGTGAAGTGATGAGGAGAGGAGAGTGGAGGGAGGGAGGAGGGAGGAGAGATGCCCCAAACAACAACCTGATCGGATTTACCATCCCTGCTGGAGGCAAAAGGGAAAATGGGTTTTTAAGTCCACTGTCATTGACTGAACACCTACTGTGTGTGAGGCACGCTGCTGCCACAAACCATAAGATAGAATCATGCTCCTGCTCCCACCTCCAACCCAGCAGTGCTCAACTTATAATAATGATAAGAATGATAATGGATGCTCCCACGTAATAGGCATCTACTATGAACCAGGCACAACCTTTGGCATATTCTCTTCTGCATCTCTATTGCAGTCCTTCAAGGCAGGAGTTATTACCCACCTCTCAGGGAAGGTGAAGCGGAGACTTATTCACCCAACAGACTTTGAGTTCCACTGTGCCGGGCACTGGGCTCGACTTGAGAATGCTCAGATGAATGGAACACAGGCTGTCAGCTGAGCAGAACAGTCAGAGGGCTTTCCCAAAAGCAGTAGGAAGCACGTGTCGAGCCCAATTCTCTGCACCCCAGACCTGGGCCTGCCCCACAGCATCAGGAAGCCACTTCCAGCCCAGCCCCAGCCAGGCTTCTAGATTCCCAGGGATGGGATGTGAACTTCACTCTGAGGCAGCCGTTGCACTGCAGAGGGGCAGACTGAGAACACAGCCTACGGTTCTGTGCCAGAGTCAACAGCACGGCCAATTTATTTTAAATAAAAACATTTAAAAGCATGAATTGCACTACGTAGCAAAGAAGACTTTGTCTTTGCCATTACGGGAGGTTTTGCTGCAAAAATTACCATACTACTATACAGAAATATCACAGGGCTGGGTTACCCCAAGAGGGCTTCTGTGCACAGTGTGGAATGTCAGACAGAGCTGGACCTGTCATTTTGGGTCCCTTTTCTCAAGACCCAGAGGGGAGCTGCTACTTAGCACACCCATGAGCCAGAGGGAGAGCCTCACTGCTCTAAAAGTCTCCGCAGCGAAAGAGTAAAGAAGAAACAGGCATGGACTACCTACCATGTACTGCGCACTTTACCTGCATTATCTCGTTTAATCCTCCCAGGCTTACAAGGTGATGCTGTTATCTCTGATTTACAGAGAAGAAACCCGAAGTTCAAACAGGACAAGCCCAGGGTCACCAGGATGAGAGGGAACCTGGATTCAGCTCTGTCTGGAGTTGGTCTGGGCTCTTTCTACAACCCAAGCTGTCAGTTCCTTTCTTTAATTTACAAGGTGCTACTCCAGGGGAGTGGTAGACACAGAATGTTTAAAGGCATTCAGCACAGCCTATGGGAAAGGGCGAGGGTTCAAGAGCCAAAGACTCAGGCTCTGGGCTGGCTCAGCCACAACAAGTGTCATGATGGGAACTAGACTACGCAATCGTGCAGAGCCTCATCTGCAAAATGGGTGTGTGCGTATGTGTTTGTGTGTGTGTGCCTTTCACAAATATGCAAAAGAAAATCACAACATCACGATTCTCTTCTGCCTTTGAAGGAAGGTCTCCTGCAGAGAGAAGTTCAGCCTTACATCCCTGAGAGCTTCCCAGAAACCACTGAACTTTTGTAGCTCTCTCTCGCCACCCTTCATATCCCACATCCATTTGGGGTAACCATCTGTCAAAAGGAAATGCCTCTAGGAAACAGTGCCTTTTGCTGTCCAAGAGCAGGGGCTCTCATCACACTAAGCCAAAGTCTTGGCTTTGCTCTCTCCAGTGCAAAGGCACTGAATGCTAGCTGGGAGCTTTCCAGAGGCTCCAGAAAGGAAGGAATCGGCCTCTACATCTTTACAATTGCTTATGGATAAGATATGGGCATTTGGTCAGTGAATGCACTTACATTGTCTGTGTGTGTGTGTGTGTGTGTGTGTGTGTGTGTAGTAATATATACAGTCTCCTGAAAGATTGTGTCTAAATTATATTTTGTTCACTCAAACTATCCTTTAATTTACTGTAACATTCGAGCCTGCAGAAACACATAAATTAGCAATTACAAATATTCTGACTGTCACTGGGAGTTCCTCTCTCTCCCTAACCCTCCACATCCAATTAATTTTCAAGACCTGTAGCTACTGATTTACCAGCTAAATCTCCCTCCCCACTGCCTCCCTCTCCCTAAGGCCACCCCCTCATTGTTTCTCACCTTAATTATTCAAACAACTCCCTGACTGGTTTTCTCTTTGCTCACCCACACTGTCAATTGAACCACCCACCGTCTCACTTCCACTCTGCAGCCAGAGTGATCTTCATTAAAGTCTAATTCTGTCATGATCCTCTCTTCTTTAAAACCCTCTTGGGGTTCCCCATCACCTTTCAAATAAAATGAAAACCCCACCACATGGCATCTATAGTCTCTGATGATTCCAGCCATTCCCAACTCAGTTCTTCCCTCCCCCAAGCGTAGCACCCTTATGCCAGGCCACACTTTGGGGTGGCTCCTTGAAACCACCATGCTCTCAATGTCAATGTCTCCCCTTCAACTCTTTGCAAACTCTGCTTGGAGCAGCTTCCTGTCCCTTCCTTGCCTAACACCTCCTTGTTATTCAGGACATCTTATCTTCTCAGTCCGCTTCAGTATGCTCTGTGCTGATTAGCCCTGAAAGCCTCTGCTCGCTCCAGACAGCAGGAGTTGATTGGTTTCTCTCCCCTTCCAGACTGTGGGCCACTTGCAAACTGCCTTCCATCTCAGCATCCGTAGAGCACAGCCAGTTGAATGAATGGATTATCCCTCATATGGTTTTGTTAATGTATCACTCTCTAGATGACGTTAGAGTTTTTGCTTAGACATCATGACACATTTGTTAGGTTGATGCACCAACCTAATCATGATAGAAGCTGAGAACAGAGAAATTGAAACTACTGCCAATCAATGGTCAATCAAAATTGAAGGTCACTTGTCTCCTGAAATTATCATGTGATTCAATAAGAAAATAGGAATAGTTTATGCAATTTTAGTGTACATTTGACTTTTAGGTCATTGGATTAAGTGCTGTAGACTGAAGTTTAATTGAAAGGATATTTTTTAAAAATCACTACAAAAGTCACATGTATATTTAAAACATTTGAGAAAATACATTTAAAAGACGGTTCATAATTCCAGAAACAAAACCTAACCACTAATGTACTGGTTTAATTTCTGTCAGGCTTTTTTCTCTGTCTAGGCTTAATGTTTTAGATTTTTTAAATATCAGTTTTAGATTATTCTCTGTGTATCATTTTGCAAGCCACTTTCTTCCTTTATAACATTAACATTTCCACAGTATTACATACACATAATTCAATGACTACATAAAACTCCATTGTGTGGATGTTTCACAAATTACATCTCATTCTTCTACTGTCAGATATTTAAATTCTTTCTACTACTTCTTTATCCTGGATAGTGCTGGGATACATAATTTCAAGACTTTTTAGGATAGATTCCCAAAAGCATAATTACTGAACAGGAACATTTTTAAGGCGTTTGATAGGTGCCATCTGTTTTCCAATCGTTGCCCAAATTTACCCTCTCCCCAGAATCATATGAGAATCCCCATTTCACCATACCTTTCCCCACATGCAATCATTCTTTTAAAATATCTATTCTATTTTGACTGGTGAGAGATCATTTCACACTGTTTTGCTTTTCATTTTGGATGAAGAGTGTGAGACCAAGCATCTTCCGTATGTTTACTTACTCGGTGTATTTCCTCATTTGTGAATTGCGACAGGGCTTCATCTTCATGTATAGGGAAGCCTCTTAGTAGAGAAAGTGAACATGAGCCAGACACAAGAATTCAACCCTTGCCTTCTTTTGCCAACTGTGTGACTCTGGGTGTATGTCTGTAGCTCCTGAGTTACTGTTCCCCGGTCTGTGAAATTAGGCTCCTAATCCCTTCCTTGCAAGTCTATTGGGAGGATTAAGAAAGTGGCTACTTTCACCCACCTAGCACAGCAACTGGCATGCAGCAGACAGGCAATTTTAGTTTCCTTCTTCTTGAGCCCTGCGGTTTCTGTCATTCCCTCCAGGTGACCCCTTAGGTCCCTGCGACTCTGGGATCAAGCATCGGCATCACCTGGGAACTTGTTTTAAAGGCAGAGTTTCAGGCCACCCCAGACCTATCACATCAGAATCTGCATCTCAACAAGATCTCCAAGTAGCTCATATGTACAGTAAGGTTTGAGGCGCTCTGATTTAAGCTTTGAGATTGAAGGTGATGGTATGCTTCCCAGGCACATTAACCAGCACCAACTGAAGGATAAAGGGGTAGATTTAGGAGCCTGGTGCCAGGGAGCTCTAATGTACCACCGCCATCCACACATACAAAATGCCTGCCAGCCCCAGAGGACAGAGAGGATGAGCAGATTCACCTATTCCCTTAGAAGGGTGCAGCCACTGAGAAGTCAGCCTTCAGACCATCAGCCCAATGTCGTATTATGCATCTGAAAAAGAGGAGCGTCTTGGGGAGGAGACAGTCAAGGGTACAAGTAAGAAGGTGTAGTCTTGGCGGGATGTAGCACCTGACCCCATATCATGCTGACATTTTAATTTATTGCTGGGTCCCTGGAGCTGCTGGCAGAGGCCTCATGGGAGCCAGGGATGTTTCTGAGCTTGGATAGCAGGCTTTTTGCCATTTAGGTCCCAGTCATTGTGCATGCCATGCTTACCCTGGGCATGAGAGATGGACAGGAACTTGACCCTGCACTTGGCAGAACAACAGCCAGGTGGGCTCAGGGAGGCATGCACATTTTCCCGTCAAGGATCACCTGTCACATAGGCTCAGCCCCCCTCAGAAAGAATAGCAGCAGCACACTGTCCTCTGGGTGCCATATCTCTGGGTTATTGATCATATCTTGTTATTCTCTTAACTTGTGAGAATGCCCAGAGGGGCCAGGGAGAGAATCTGTATTCCAGGGCTTGGACCTCTTACCTTTCCTGTCTCATTAAACCTTCCATCAACCTTCTGATGAGTAAGCCCATTTTCCAGAGATACAAACTAAGAATCAGTGAGATCGGCAGCTGGAACACCCAGCCTGGGTAGAAAGAAGGGGAAAGGGGAAAAGAAGGGGAGCTCGTCAGCTCCAGAGCTCTTATCACTCACCCAGTTGGCAGATCAGAAAGCTAAAGTTGAAACATTTAAGACACTTGGAGACCCCAGGATGACGGTAACGGGACTTCAACTAGGGACTAAGCCATCAGAAACCTAGGTCATGGTCTTTCAGTTAAGCCATGCTATAACCACTGAGCTTCACTCCCAGGCCTATCTCATCACTGTTGCAAGGCCCAGCTTCCAACGGCTAAAATAACAGGCCCATGATAACTCTGACAGTTCTGGCCCTTAGCACACTCACTGCTGAACCCATCATCATTTCCTTCCCTTCCCTGAAACTGCCAGCCCCTCTTATTCCTACAAACTCATTTTCAGAGCCTTCAGATTTGCAGACCTCCAGGGCTTATTTCTGGTCTTTCCAAGCAAGGTTTTTTTCCACCTTCAGTTCTTAGGACCAGTCTATGCCCACCTCCTGGCCCTGGCAGCCAGAGAAATCTTCCCAAATTAATGTGCATTGGAGCTTCCTCCTGTGGGATGGTTATCAAGACTGAAGCTTTGAGAGGCTTACACAAGGAGCCTCAAGACCTGCTTGCATAAAAGCTGAATGCAAATAGTCTGCACAGAGTGTGTTTTGGATGCTCTTTTGATGGGCTCAATATTCTACCCAAACTGTGTTTATACGATTAGTTTGCTTAGCACATAGATATAAAAATCTGAGGGCGGGATCTGAGAAGTCGCGACACTTACAGCAGTTCAGAGAAATAAAGCATTTTATCCAAGATCACAGAGCAAGTGGCTGGCAGAGCTGAGACAGAACTCCAGTGCTTGAGCCTGCGCTGGCCTCTGTCACTCAGTTGCCTCCTTTTCATCCATTAGGGGTCAAAGGAATACTTGTCCTAATTATAGAATGCATTGTTTCAAATTGAAGCCAATATGGCTAGAAGGAGTAGGATAAGGGAAAGGGGAGGGAGCAGAGGCCCCTGCTCAGACCTCCTGTGCTTGGAGAGAGGCAAGGACACCTGCAGGCCAGCCCATTCCTTTCTTGCCCTTGACACATGCTTCTCACACTCCATTCCTTTCTCATATTGATGTCTTGATTCATTTCTCTTCCTCTTGCTTTGGAAAGTGTGTCAGTTTCCTATTGCTGCTCTCACGAGCTTAGTGGCTTAAAACAACAGAAATTTATTCTCTTACAGTTCTGGAGGCCAGAAGTCTGAAAGGAGTCTTGCAGGTCTAAAATCAAGGTGTGAGCAGGGCTGGCCCCTTCTGAAGGCTCCCTAGGAGAATTCATTCCTTCCTTGTCTAGCTTCTAGGGGCCACCACATTCCTTGGTTTGTGGCCACATCACTCCAATCTTTGCTTCCATCATCAGGTGCCATCTCCTCTTCTGTGGTCACATCTCTTCTGCCTCCCTCTTACAAGGACCCTCGGGATTACATTGGGATCACCCAGATAATCCAGGATAATCTCCTTATCTCAAGGAGCTTACCTTAATCACATTTCCCAGGTTCCTTTTGCCTTATAAGGCAATATTCACAGATTTCAGGGATTAGGATATGGATATCTTTGTGGACAGTTATCCAGCCTACCACACATACTAACAAAATGTAATTCAAAGAGTAGGAGCCTTAGAGACAGACAGGGAATCTCATCCTAGCTCTGGCGCTTGCTACCTGTGTAACTTTGGGCAAAGTTCTGCCCTTCTTGAGACTCCTGTTTCCTCTTCTGTAAAATGGAAGTCACCCTTCCTGGGCCATGGTAAGGATCAGATAGGATCCACACCAGGCACCCAGCATGGAGCTGGTGTACTGTAGGTGTTTAATATAGGCAGTCAGGCACTAGGGGGATCCTGGAACCTGTCTTCACTGGAAGGGAGGGTCTGGTGGTCTAGAGCAGCCTCATTGATTTTAAGGATTCAGCAAATACTGTCGGGATGCAAAAGCCAATTGTGCAAATAGATCAGGACTCCATTATCCTGGAAATTAAGTTAGCACCAGGTCCATTTGGATTAGCTGGTAATGGAGGAGGCAAAGTGCTGATCTGTGGTGAGAGAATTCTGAATAAATGAGTTTGAGATAATGCAATATTGGGAATAGACGAACGGGGCTGCCTGCTCTGCCTGTTTCCCTGCTGAGAATCCCCAGCAGGTCAGATCTTCACTTTGATTTTTTTTTTTTTTCATTTACAGAGATGTTTACTTTATTCTGTCTTTACTCAGATAAGGCATTTTCACTTTCCTGGGACAAAAAGAAAAGGGAAGGGAACCAGTCATCTCTGGTTTTCTAAACTACAGATCTGAATTTCTAACCACCAGCCTCAACTTCCTGGAGCCCTTGTCTTCATCAATAGCGTTATTAACCCGCTTTTGCTTGAGACTCAGATCCCTGGGGTCACCTTGGTGGTGATGTCCCCCAATACCTAGTGTGTGCTGGTTAATGTTTAATGACCAGCTTTCAGGGAGGGGAGGAGTCCTGAGTGCACATTTCCGTGGTGTAAATGCCCCCTCCATGGCTGACTGGAAGCCATCAACATGATATCACCAAACACCGATTTGGGAAACATGAGCACAGCTCGCCTGAGCTTATGCAAGCTGGGTCCAACACACAGCTGCATCACCTTCAGCCACATCCCTCTACTAACTACTCTCTCCACAAACCCCTTGGTCCTCAGAAGGGCCACACACTTCTGTGCTATCACACATGCTATCCGTCACCCCTCGAACTGTCCCATTTTCCACTGCTAAAAATCCTCTTTGTTCTTCAAGCCTGGACTCATTAAGTCCTCCACGTGAATTAATCCCCTCTGTCTCTGTACCTGACAGGGCATTGCTTATACCTTTATTTGGCATTTCTTTCATCCTGCCTTGCAGTAGACAGCTAAGTCATCAAACGTCTGTCTTCCTGGTCAAAGTCTGAAAGCCACAAACTGGTTTGGGGAAGAGTCTAGCATGAGTCGAATCCCTCTAAGTAGTAGCTTCATGACTGACTCAAAGCCCACTAGTTTCTCAAGTGGGAAACAAGAGTACCTGCCCAAGCCTGTTTTCTTTTGAGGAATTCCTGGGAGGGTGCATAGGGAGCATCTAGGCAGGGCCCCTGCACATGACGGGTGTGGCCTTTGTTATGAAGGGTGAGGCTTTCCCTTGGAGGGCAGGGTCAAGCCCCCTCTTTGTTGTCTGCCCCCGTATTTCCTGCTAAGTAGAAGGTGCTCACTCAGCCAGGACTTGAAATGAAATTCAATCCCTCAGCATGTGTGATGCAAATAGAGATGGGAGAGAATTGCACACTGAAAGGTCTGCAGCTGGCCTCCAGTCTCACCCATATGGGCTGAGCTTTCACAGTCTCAGGCATTCTAGCTCAGCCTGGCAGCCTGGGTTGGGGGGTGGAGGGGATGAGAGTGCAGATGGAGAGTTTTCATGGTGGTTTAATCTTGCAGACATCATAGATAACTCGCAAATGTCAGATGTGATGCACACAATTTAGAAGGCAGGAAGGAATCTGGAGATATTAAGATATTTGCTGGACCACGTGAGGAAGTAGGCTCAGCTCAGAGGCAGCTCATATTTTCATTAGCTGAGGCTGAGTGAACTTGAGCAGCTTAAAGTCTCATAGAAGCCTCCCATTTTCTTATTTGGGATTTCAGTAGAGTTGTTTCATTATACAGAGTAATGTTGCCTAATGGGTACCGGCTTCACCGGTGTCTGTGAGATAGAGAAACATGGGAGATGTGGGGAAAGTGGCCACTCAGAAACTGTTAATTGGATCCCCGAGACTGTAAATGACCCCCAGTGGGTGGGAGCATTTGCTGCTTACACTCCTGCACTCTGTCTCTTTTCCCTCTTCCACTTCAGGGTTAAAGTTAGAGGTTTCTGGATTCTGTGCTCAAGGCCAAAATGGACCAAGTCAGTTGTTCCCCATTTGGACATGGTTTATGGGAAGCCAGGTGAATAATTACACCAGAACTGTGACTGGTCAGTTAGGTCAGCAGATGACATGATGTTGGAAAACAAAGAAAGTGAGCAGCTGATGAGGTCAGGGGATTCAGGAAATTCAGTCCAACAACACTGGCTATGTTCATTCATTCATTCATTCACTATTCACTCATTTATTCATCCTGTTGCCCAACAAATATTTATGGGGCACTTAACTTGGGCCAGGCACTAAGGACACAATCATAAGCAAAACAAACATGGCACCTGCCCTCCTGTATCTCAAGGCAGTGGTTCTTAGGTAGTGGCAGTTTTGGCTCCCAGGGGACAATTGGCAGTGCCTGGAGACATTTTTGCTTGTCATAAGTAGGGGAAGCTACTGGCATCTGGTGAATAGAGGGCAGGGATGCTGCTAAACATCCTAAAATGCACAGGACAGTCCCCTGTCACAAAGAATAATCTGGTTATAAATGTCAATAGTGGTGAGACTGAAAAACCATAGTCTAGAGGCTTTAAGGTGGGACATTCCTTTTTATGCAACATGGGTTTTCCCCCCCCCACAAGGGCAAATTATTTGTATGGCTGACCTACAGACTTGCTCATAAGTTGACAAAAGACAAAACTGGAACAATTTATAAATAACGTTTTAAATATCCCGGGAACAAGATTAATAGCCTCTATCTCTGTGACATGGCAGAAGACTGGGAGAAAGGGTCAGAAAGTCTTATTTCAGGGATAGTGAGTAAACCCCAACGGATGCCATGTAGGATGGTAGCTAAGAATGTGGGCTTCCTGGGCTTTGAGGCTTGAGTTCTGGCTCTCCTACCTCTAAGAGTGATCTTGGGCCGTTCACATAACCTACCACCAACTCATACAGTCCCTTTAAAGACAAGCAGCTAGTCCAAATAAATACACAACAGAGCATTAGAAGGCAGCCAAATGCACTCACCCTGGAAACACAGATAGAGAAAGTTGGGAAATGAGACAGGGAAGGAAAGTAACCAAAAACAAGTACACTATGAATCAAGTCAGCACCATGGACAATTGGAACTCCTGCACACCTCTGCCCATCACTGTCATCTCCTTAGCTTATCCTTCATTCTTTCAGTCAACAGTTATGTATTGAGCATCTGCTATGTGCCAGGCCCCGTTCTAAGAGCTGAGACAACATCAGTCAACAAGACTGACCATGTCTTTCATAGATCCTGAGTTTTAGATAGAGAACAAATCATTAATAATAATAAATACAACAATAATAATAATCAAATGTTCTGCAAATACAAATTTTATGATAAAAATAGAATAAGGTGATGAGATAGGGAGTGACTGACTTTGTTGGTCAGCAAACCAACCTCTAAGGAGGTCACTTTGAAGTTGAAACCTGAAGGAAACAGAAAAAGTAAGCCAAGCAAAGCTCTGAGGGAAAGAGCATTCCTGGCAAAGTGCCAGCAAGAATGAAGGTGTCCCAAGGGAGGGATGTTCTCCAGGTGCTCAGGGAGCAGAAGATGTAGGACTGCGGCACCGAGTCTGGGATGGGTTGGAGAGGGTGGCAAGCCCTGAGTAAGGAGCTTGGATTCTGTTTTAAGAGAACTAGATGGCCAGAGGAGGAGATCTAAGCATCGCAGATAGATTACCCTGCCTGGAATCATGCTCTTGACTTTAACCTTCAGTAACAGATTTGTAATATTTTTCTTCTGTGTCTTCACACCAACACCAGCAGGTAAGTTGCACCTTCCCAAACCCACCTAAGTCCTCATGAAACAAACACATTAAGGTTATAACCAACACTCTTCCCTTTACCTCCCCCAGTCAGGGTGTCAGGGGATAGGACAGTCTCTCACTTCTCCATTCACTCATCCACTCACCCCATAAGCCATCACTAAACCCAGTCTTAGTCTGGCTCCTCTAGAAGCAGACCTTGAAAAAAAGGACAATTGTTTATTTGGGAGATGATCCCAAGAAACACAGATAGGAAAACAGGGAAAAAAGACAGATAAGAAAAACAACCAAAACCAGGTACATTATTAATCAAGTCGGCACCATGGGTCATTGGGATCTCCAGGAGCCAGGGTGGAGCACGCACTTGGAGTTCTCTCACTAGAAGAGGGAGTCTTTGGTGGAGGGCAACTCCTGAGGAGCACCTACTTTCTAGCACTTCTGGCCAACAAGGGCTCTAGGCTATCAGAGAGAGCCCTTGGATAAAGAAATGCAGGTGCCGATGGTTGGAAACGGGGCCAGTGCGCACTAAAACAGTTAAGTCCAAGGCGGAATGGGCAGGACACAAAAAGCATCTGCTACAAGCCGCTTTTATTACTTCATGCCATTTTTGGTGCTAAGAATACATAGATGAAGATGATCTGGTTTCTTCTCTCCAGGAACTGACAATCTGGCCGTGTTTCTTTTCTCGTCTACAATGCAGGTCTAATAGTAATAAGGCCTACCACGCAGGGATGTTTTGAAGACTTGATGACATGACACATATGAAAACCCTGTGCAAATGAATTGTGGGTGCAGACTTTAGATGTTATTATCATCACTCAGTGAGGGACTTTACTCGTTGAAACCTTAGTTTCTTCTCTCATCAAATGAGAATAAGAATATTTGTTCTGCTTACTTCAGACAGCCATCAATGCTTTCATGAAACAAAGAATGAGAAAGCACTAAGATGCTATTGAAATATAAAGCACCATTCACCACTTCCATCTGTCCTGTTTGCACTAAATGAATCACTTAAAGACAGGGATATTGTGCGATTCTCCTTTATAAGCCCCTCTCCTCAGACTGAGAAGGATGCCTGGTATATACTTAATGCTGGCTAAATCCTGGCTGCATTTAGTCAAAAGCCACATCCATTGTCATTGTGAAATGGGCAGGGCAGGAATTTCTTTTTTCATTTTTTTTTATTATACTTTAAGTTCTAGGGTACATGTGCACAACGTGCAGGTTTGTTACATATGTATACATGTGCCATGTTGGTGTGCTGCACCCATCAACTTGTCAGCACCCATCAACTCGCCATTTACATCAGTTATAACTCCCAATGCCATCCCGCCACCCTCCCCCCTCCCCATAATAGGCCCTGGTGTGTGATGTTCCCCTTCCCATGTCCAAGTGATCTCATTGTTCAATTCCCACCTATGAGTGAGAAGATGCGGTGTTTGGTTTTCTGTTCTTGCGATAGTTTGCTGAGAATGATGGTTTCCAGCTGCACCCATGTCCCTACAAAGGACATGAACTCATCCTTTTTATGGCTGCATAGTATTCCATGGTGTATATGTGCCACATTTTCTTAATCCAGTCTGTCACTGATGGACATTTGGGTTGATTCCAAGTCTTTGCTATTGCGAATAGTGTCACAATAAACATACGTGTGCATGTGTCTTTACAGCAGCATGATTTATAATCCTTTGGGTATATACCCAGTAATGCGATGGCTGGGCCATATGGTATTTCTAGTTCTAGATCCTTGAGGAATCACCATACTGTTTTCCACAATGGTTGAACTAGTTTACAATCCCACCAACAGTGTAAAAGTGTTCCTATTTCTCCACATCCTCTCCAGCACCTGTTGTTTCCTGACTTTTTAATGATTGCCATTCTAACTGGTGTGAGATGGTATCTCATTGTGGTTTTGATTTCCATTTCTCTGATGGCCAGTGATGACGAGCATTTTTTCATGTGTCTGTTGGCTATATAAATGTCTTCTTTTGAGAAATGTCTGTTCATATCCTTTGCCCACTTTTTGATGGGGTTGTTTTTTTCTTGTAAATTTGATTGAGTTCTTTGTAGGTTCTGGATATTAGCCCTTTGTCAGATGAGTAGATTGCAAAAATGTTCTCCCATTCTGTAGGTTGCCTGTTCACTCTGATGGTAGTTTCTTTTGCTGTGCAGAAGCTCTTTAGTTTAATGAGATCCCATTTGTCAATTTTGGCTTTTGTTGCCGTTGCTTTTGGTGTTTTAGATATGAAGTCCTCGCCCATGCCTACGTCCTGAGTGGTATTACCTAGGTTTTCTTCTAGGGTTTTTATGGTTTTAGGTCTAACATTTAAGTCTCTAATCCATCTTGAATTAATTTTCGTATAAGGAGTAAGGAAAGGATCCAGTTTCAGCTTTCTGCTTATGGCTAGCCAATTTTCCCAGCACCATTTATTAAATAGGGAATCCTTTCCCCATTTCTTTTTTTTGTCAGGTTTGTCAAAAAACAGATAGCTATAGATGTATGGTATTATTTCTGAGGGCTCTGTTCTGTTCCATTGGTCTATATCTCTGTTTTGGTACCAATACCATGCTATTTTGGTTACTGTAGCCTTGTCGTATAGTTTGAAGTCAGGTAGCGTGATGCCTCCAGCTTTGTTCTTTTGCCTTACAATTGTCTTGGCAATGTGGGCCCTTTTTGGGTTCCATGTGAACTTTAAAGCAGTTTTTTCCAATTTTGTGAAGAAAGTCATTGGTAGCTTGATGGGGATGGCATTGAATCTATAAATTACCTTGGGCAGTATGGCCATTTTCACAATACTGATTCTTCCTATCCATGAGCATAGTATGTTCTTCCATTTGTTTGTGTCCTCTTTTATTTCACTGAGCAGTGGTTTGTAGTTCTCCTTGAAGAGGTCCTTTACATCCCTTGTAAGTTGGATTCCTAGGTATTTTATTCTCTTTGAAGCAATTGTGAATGGAAGTTCATGATTTGGCTCTCTGTTTGTCTGTTACTGGTGTATAAGAATGCTTGTGATTTTTGCACATTAATTTTGTATCCTGAGACTTTGCTGAAGTTGCTTATCAGCTTAAGGAGATTTTGGGCTGAGATGATGGGGTTTTCTAAATATACAATCATGTCATCTGCAAACAGGGACAATTTGACTTCTTCTTTCCCTAACTGAATACCCTTGATTTCTTTCTCTTGCCTGATTGCCCTAGCCAGAACTTCCAACACTATGTTGAATAGGAGTAGTGAGAAAGGGCATCCCTGTCTTGTGCCAGTTTTCAAAGGGAATGCTTACAGTTTTTGCCCATTCAGTATGATATTGGCTGTGGGTTTGTCATAAATAGCTCTTATTATTTGAGATACATTCCATCAATACCGAATTTATTGAGAGTTTTTAGCATGAAGGGCTGTTGAATTTTGTCAAAGGCCTTTTCTGCATCTATTGAGATAATCATGTGGTTTTTGTCTTTGGTTCTGTTTATATGCTGGATTATGTTTATTGATTTGCATATGTTGAACCAGCCTTGCAT
This sequence comes from Macaca thibetana thibetana, assembly GCF_024542745.1. NCBI lineage: Eukaryota > Metazoa > Chordata > Mammalia > Primates > Cercopithecidae > Macaca > Macaca thibetana. Next base: position 27,922,726 of record NC_065593.1, on the reverse strand, counting down.
CCCAGGGATGAAGCCCACTTGATCATGGTGGATAAGCTTTTTGATGTGCTGCTGGATTCTGTTTGCCAGTATTTTATTGAGAATTTTTGCATCGATGTTCATCAGGGATATTGGTCTAAAATTCTCTTTTTTTGTTGTGTCTCTGCCAGGTTTTGGTATCAGGATGATGTTGGCCTCATAAAATGAGTTAGGGAGGATTCTCTCTTTTTCTATTGATTGGAATAGTTTCAGAAGGACTGGTAGCAGCTCCTCCTTATACCTCTGGTAGAATTTGGCTGTGAATCCGTCTGGTCCTGGACTTTTTTTGGTTGGTAGGTTGTTAATTATTGCCTCAATTTCAGAGCCTGCTATTGGTCTATTCAGGGATTCAACTTCTTCCTGGTTTAGTCTTGGGAGTGTGTAAGTGTCCAGGAAATTATCCATTTCTTCTAGGTTTTCTAGTCTATTTGCACTGAGGCATTTATAGCATTCTCTGATGGTAGTTTGTATTTCTGTGCGGTCGGTGGTGATATCCCCTTTATCATTTTTTATTGCATCTATTTGATTCTTCTCTCTTTTCTTCTTTATTAGTCTTGCTAGCGGTCTATCAATTTTGTTGATCTTTTCAAGAAACCAGCTCCTGGATTCATTGATTTTTTGGAGGGTTTTTGTGTCTCTATCTCCTTCAGTTCTGCTCTGATCTTAGTTATTTCTTGCCTTCTGCTGGCTTTTGAATGTGTTTGCTCTTGCTTCTCTAGTTCTTTTCATTGTGATGTTGGGGTGTCAATTTTAGATCTTTCCAGCTTTCTCTTGTGGGCATTTAGTGCTATAAATCTCCCTCCCTCTACACACTGCTTTAAATGTGTCCCAGAGATTCTGGTATGTTGTATCTTTGTTCTCATTGGTATCAAAGAACATCTTTATTTCTGCCTTCATTTCGTTATGTACCCAGTAGTCATTCAGGAGCAGGTTGTTCAGTTTCCATGTAGTTGAGTGGATTTGATTGAGTTTCTTAGTCCTGAGTTCTAGTTTGATTGCACTGTGGTCTGAGAAACAGTTTGTTATAATTTCTGTTCTTTTACATTTGCTGAGGAAGCTTTACTTCCAACTATGTGGTCAATTTTGAAATAAGTGTGATGTGGTGCTGAGAAGAATGTATATTCTGTTGACTTGGGGTGGAGAGTTCTGTAGATGTCTATTAGGTCCACTTGGTGCAGAGTTGAGTTCAATTCCTGGATATCCTTGTTAACTTTCTGTCTCGTTGATCTGTCTAATGTTGACAGTGGAGTGTTGAAGTCTCCCATTATTATTGTGTGGAAGTCTAAGTCTCTTTGTAAGTCTCCAAGGACTTGCTTTATGAATCTGGGTGCTCCTGTATTGGGTGCATATGTATTTAGGATAGTTAGCTCTTCTTGTTGAATTGATCCCTTTACCATTATGTAACGGCCTTCTTTGTCTCTTTTGATCTTTGGTGGTTTAAAGTCTGTTTTATCAGATACTAGGATTGCAACCCCTGCTTTTTTTTGTTTTCCATTTGCTTGGTAGATCTTCCTCCATCCTTTTATTTTGAGCGTATATGTGTCTCTGCATGTGAGATGGGTCTCCTGAATACAGCAAACTGATGGGTCTTGACTCTTTATCCAATTTGCCAGTCTGTGTCTTTTAATTGCACCATTTAGTCCATTTACATTTAAGGTTAATATTGTTATGAACTTGATCCTGTCATTGTGGTATTAACTGGTTATTTTGCTCGTTAGTTGATGCAGTTTTTTCCTAGTATCAATGGTCTTTACATTTTGGCATGTTTTTACAATGGCTGGTACTGGTTGTTCCTTTCCATGTTTAGTGCTTCCTTCAGGGTCTCTTGTAGGGCAGGTCTGGTGATGACAAAATCTCTAAGCATTTGCTTGTCTGTAAAGGATTTTATTTCTCCTTCACTTATGAAACTTCGTTTGGCTGGATATGAAATTCTGGGTTGAAAATTCTTTTCTTTAAGAATGTTGAATATTGGCCCCCACTCTCTTCTGGCTTGGAGAGTTTCTGCCGAGAGATCTGCTGTTAGTCTGATAGGTTTCCCTTTGTGGGTAACCCGACCTTTCTCTCTGGCTGCCCTTAACATTTTTTCTTTCATTTCCACTTTGGTGAATCTGACAATTATGTGTCTTGGAGTTGCGCTTCTCGAGGAGTATCTTTGTGGCGTTCTCTGTATTTCCTGAATTTGAATGTTGGCCTGCCATACTAGGTTGGGTAAGTTCTCCTGGATGATATCCTGAAGAGTGTTTTCCAACTTGGTTCCATTTTCCCCCTCACTTTCAGGCACACCAATCAGACATAGATTTGGTCTTTTCACATAATCCCATATTTCTTGGAGGCTTTGTTCATTCCTTTTTCCTCTTTTTTTCTCTAGGCTTCTCTTCTCACTTTGTTTCATTCATTTGATCTTCAATCATTATACTCTTTCTTCCAGTTGATCAAGTCGATTACTGAAGCTTGTGCATTTGTCACGTATTTCTCCTGTCATGGTTTTTATCTCTGTCAGTTTGTTTATGGCCTTCTCTGCATTGATTATTCTAGTTATCCATTCTTCCATTCTTTTTTCAAGATTTTTAGTTTCTTTGCGCTGGTTATGTAGTTCCTCCTTTAGCTCTGAGAAGTTTGATTGACTGAAGCCTTCTTCTCTCAACTCATCGAAGTCACTCTCCATCCAGCTTTTATCCGTTGCTGGCGATGAGCTACGTTCCTTTGGGGGGGGAGATGCGCTCTCATTTTTTGAATTTCCAGCTTTTCTGCCCTGCTTTTTTCCCATCTTTGTGGTTTTATCTGCCTTTGGTCTTTGATGATGGTGACAAACTGATGGGGTTTTGGTGTGGGTGTCCTTTCCGTTTGTTAGTTTTTCTTCTAACAGTCAGGACCCTCAGCTGTAGGTCTGTTGGAGGTTGCTTGAGGTCCCCTCCAGACCCTGTTTGCCTGGGTATCAGCAGCAGAGGCTGCGGAAGATAGAATATTGCTGAACAGCGAGTGTTGCTGTCTGATTATTGCTCTGGAAGCTTCCTCTCAGGGGTGTACCCTGCCGTGTGAGGTGTGAGGTGTCGGTCTGCACCTAGTGGGGGATGTCTCCCAGTTAGGCTACTCAGGGGTCAGGGACCCATTTGAGCAGGCAGTCTGTCTGTTCTCAGATCTCAACCTCCGTGCTGGGAGATCCACTGCTCTCTTCAAAGCTGTCAGACAGGGTCATTTTCCTCTGCCGAGGTTTCTGCTGCTTTTTGTTTAGCTATGCCCTGTCCCCAGAGATGAAGTCTACAGAGACAGGCAGGCCCCCTTGAGCTGTGGTGGGCTCCACCCAGTTCGAGCTTCCTGGCGGCTTTGTTTACCTACTTAAGCCTCAGCAATGGCAGGCGGCCCTCCCCCAGCCTTGCTGCTGCCTTGCAGTTAGATCTCAGACTGCTGTGCTAGCAACAAGGGAGGCTCCGTGGGCGTGGGACCCTTCCATCCAGGTGTGGGATATAATCTCCTGGTGTGCCGTTTGTTAAGACCCTTGGTAAAGCACAGTATCAGGGTGAGAGTTACCCAATTTTCCAGGTGTTGTGTGTCTCAGTTTCCCTTGGCTAGGAAAAGGGATTCCTTTCCCCCTTGCACTTCCCAGGTGAAGCGATGGCTCACCCTGCTTCAGCTCTAGCTGGTCGGGCTACAGCAGCTGACCAGCACCGATTGTCTGGCACTCCCCAGTGAGATGAACCCGGTACCTCAGTTGAAAATGCAGAAATCACCCATCCCCTGTGTCACTCACGCTGGGAGCTGGAGGCTGGAGCTGCTCCTAGTCAGCCATCTTGCTCTGGGATCTCGGGGCATGAATTATTAAACACAATTGACAGATGAGGAAACCAAGGCTCAGCATCACTCGGGGGAGTGATGCTGCTAGAAAGGGACAAAGCCAGAAGGAGGATCCTGTGGCTCCCCATCCTGTGAGCTCTCCACTACCACCTTGGAATGACCATTATGGGGACACTCAAAAATCAAACAAAAATGTTGATGTTTCCTAGGGGCAAACCAGCCTGCTGATCTTCTGGCAATTCTGATCTCCAGTAACTCATCCAGGATCAGTTTAAAAACAGCTTCTCCAATCTAGGGGTGTCTGGATAACCCTGGAACTTCACCCTATAGCCACTATATTTGTATCCCCTTAGAGTCTCCCTTCCCCAGTCAGAGACCAGGGCCCTGGAAGAATACTCTGCCTTGGTTTGGACACACAACTGAGTGCTTGTCTGCTGATAGAAAGGGGAAGACAGCCTCATCCAGGCAGAGTCACGGGACACCACCAACCACATCTGAGAGGTCTATACTCATAATTCATCAGTAAGAAATCCCTTCTTGGGCATGGCTTTGGGCTTGGCTTGACCTTGGGTTGACCTTGGTTCAAATCCCAATGCCATCATTAGTCCAAAGGCTTCACCCTTCTGGATCTTGGTTTCTTCCCCAGCCAAACAGAAACACTGCTTACCTCACTGGATTTTAGGAAGATTGAAAAGGATCATGAATGCAGAGCAGTCAACAAGTGGTAGCCTTCCCTCTCCCTCCCTCCCTCCAATTCCAGAAGTAATCACACCTGGGCCAGCTGGCTCCTTCAACGTTGTCATTGAATGGGTCCCTAGGATTTATGAGGCAATACAGTACCAAGCAAGCATTTCTGTTTCATGGGAAGTATGATGCTGCTGTTTTGAAGGCAAGCAAATATTAAAATTTAGCTCTCTTTCTGTCATCTAGGTTTGAGTCTCCAGGCGGCCTCCTATGGCCATCCTGCATTTTTATGACTCTGGTGGGTTTCATTACAGGCCACTACTTCCTGGAAACTCATCTCCCACCCCAACCCTGAGAGCGTTTGATTTGAAACATCAATCATAATTTAATGTTAAGCTTTCTGTTTACATGTAACTATGTGCATTCTTGTTGCCAGATTTGAACTGTGGTCTCAGAATGGGGTATTAGGAGGTCTGTGTGGCCCAGAAAAGAATGAATGTTGTCAGCCCAATCAAATTATCTCCTGCTACCACCAGCGCAGGAACCATATGCCAACAAACAGCACAGCCAGCGTGGTCCCAGCCCTGTGGCATGCCTGGAGCTCTGGAGGGAAGAAATGATGTCATATCACCAAGCCGAGATAAAGGTGTTAGGACCCAACCAGAAATGAATGGCCGACTGCTCCAGCAAGAGGCCAGTTGTACAAATTGCCAGGTTCAAAGAACTCCTGCAAATTCTAGTCAAGTGTTTCCCCAAATACGTTCAGGTTGTTATAGGTATTATACCTACGACAACAACAAAAAAAGTTTGTTCCATAGTGAAATCTGTTTTCAAATGCAAAATTATGATATGTTGAACACTGCTTTTTATGGCAGTGCTCATTAGAACCTTTGATAAGTAAATTTGCTGGTGGATCTCCAAGAGGGATGTGTGTGTGTGTGTGTGTGTGTGTGTGTGTGTGTGTGTATACAGGGCTTTGTCAATTTCTAAAACTGAAAACCTTTTTGTCCTCCCGGAGAGCATCCAAAAGGACCAGTGTTCCCCAGAACATATTTTGGAATTATTGATTCAGGCTGGCAGCATTTCCAAGGGGCACAAGGCAGGGGCTTGTTGACTGCGCTGTTCTCAGAATCAGGTGATGCAAGGGGCACACAGGGGTGGCTTTGAGAACTGACAAGAGAACCCAGCTGAGCATCTGGCCTGTGGGGCCAGGCTCCCCTTCCAGCAGGGGCTCTGGCTAACTGAAGACAGAGAGAGGAAACTGCAGACCCCACAGAGCAAGGATTAGAGTAGAGAGGCTATGGCATGGTGATCAGGTGGCAACAAAAGGCTCTGTATCAGTGAAGACACTTTTGGTTGCAAGTGAGAAAATGCCAGTCAAACTTTCTTAAGTAAACAAGAGACCTTATCAGGTCATGTAACTGAATAGTCCATTCAAGTAGACTGTTCTGCCTTCAGGCATGGCTCAACCCAGGGATCAAATGCTGTCACCTGGATAAGGTTTGTCTCTGCTTCCTCAGTGTTGGCTTCATTCTTAGCCCTTCTGTCTCTTCATGATGGCTGCTAAAAATTCCCAATTCTGCATCCTTTCAGCTTCACATCCAGTGGAAATGAAAGCCACTTCTCTAGTAGTGGACATGTGCATGTTCACACACACATGCACACATACATGTGCTAGAATTGAGTTTCACTGGCTATAATTGGCCTCACTTGGGTCATGTGCTCATGTCTGAACCAACTTGACTGGAGGATGAAATGCACTGGTCCGTGTGGCTTACTCATAGGTGCCACTTTTGGAGTTTGGCTAGAGTCAGCTTCATCTGAAGCACATGAGATGGGTGGAGATGGGGCAGGCGAGCCCTCAAGAGGAAAACTGGGGGCTAGTTACCAGCAGGGTGAAATGGATATCAGGCAGTAGACACAACAAATGTCCACAACAGGCTGTCTCCCTGCCTGACTCCCGGGGGTGGCAGCAGCTGATCTTCTCATCCTGCCCAGATGGCATGAAGGGCTCCTCATACTCTGCCAGGCTGGCCTCTCACTGACTTAGCAGCTGGACATGAGCTGAGCCTGCAGGTAACAAGAACGTAGTGACCAGAGCTGGACAAGGGAGGGACAAGCAGGGCCTGCCTGGGAAAATGACAGGCTATGTTTTTCTAGGGGATTTTGATATTCATGAGACAAAAGACCAGACAATAACCAGACTTAAGAGAAAGACCCCACATTGGTGAGGGAAAACATGACTGAGTGCAGGTCTCTCTGAAAGCCCAACTCTCAGAGGTAAGGGGAACCTAAGCCTCACTCCACCACTCCTCCAGGTCTCACCATTAGAAAATAGACACAAGGATCACGGGCTAGATGCCAACCAAATAGCAGCTTGATTCCGGGCCAGGTATATGTTTAATACCTCCCAAAATGCAGGGCTTTGGCATGAGCCAGATTAGAGAACATGACTTACCTAAGGCTGAAATAGGTATCTAATAACCCTCTCCCCTAACTTAGAACTTGGACTTTGCTTGGGGCAGTCGCATTGTGGAAACTCTACTCAGCTAGACACTGGCCTGCCTCACATACTCAGAGAGAGAGTGGCAAGCCACCCGCAGCCAGGATCCCACTCCAATGTGCTCAGCCTATGTGAGCAGGGACCTGAGGAGTGAGCCTGTACTATGTGCAGGGCAGGTCCCAGAAAAATAATGAAGGTAGAGTCCATCACCCACTCCTTAATGACATTGCCACCCCCCCCAGAATAAAGAGGCCAGTGATGGTCATTCCCCCATCATATTAGCATCTCACCTCAGTTGAGTAGAATAAAAAGGTAGGCAGAGGAGTGGATACTGCAGCCTCAGCACTTCAAGAGGGCAGAAGTGCTGGAGGAAGTTCCCTTCTTTATGAATGGGAGTGGGCACATGGGGAGGGAAAGAAAACATTTCTTCGCATCATTCTACAGAGGTCCAGTTTCTTCTCACGAGGGCTCCAGTCAGCCCTCCAACTGCATGGGCTGGACCCAGGGCGGAACCCCAGACTGACTGGATAAGAGGAATTGCTACCCAGAATGCCCAAAAAAATAAGCTTTGAAAAAGCACATGGTTATACACAGAGATGTATTATTGTGTGCCAGATGCAGGACTAAGCTTTGGGGCTATGAAAATCCACTGGATGTGATCCCTATCTTCAGGCTGCTTCTGAGACAGACATGGATTCTAACACAACATAACACAGGCACTAGTGGAGCTATGGGTAAGGAAGGAAGGGATCGTGGGCTCCGAGGTCTTTAGCCAAAAGGGGCCAATGTGTCTCTGGTTTAGCACCTGCAAATCTTCTGAGCTCAATGGAGTAGACACCACGTGCCACCTTTCTCACTGAATCAAAGGGCTATCCTGTTGCTTTTTTTCTCTCTGGCCTTTGAAGTGCTGTGTGAGCAGGACGCAGGGGAGTGATTGCCCAGGTCTATCCTATGAGTCCATGGAGCAGGGTGGGTCCCAGGAGAAAAACAAAGGCAGAGCCTATCCATCACCCGCTCCTGAAGGACATGACCACCCCCAGGGTAGAGAGATGCCAATGAAGGTCACCCCCACCCATCAGGGAGCAAGCTCCAGCTGGAAAGATGAAGCTAAATAAAGCAGGATGGAGCCATGTAGACACCAGCATTATTTAGGAAAATAACAATGAACTGCAATTATATCTTAAAGTCACGTTTGCTCTCCATAGCAACTCTTATCTAGTTTTTAAATATATATATAAGTTGATGGAAGAATGGGCTTCTGGGTGCATACTTCGCTTTACATTTTGTGCATAGTCCTAGTCCAGCTGCCAAGTCTGGCAGGAGCCCTGCTGCACCCCGTGATGGACCCCCACAGGAGGCGCTGACCTGCTGGCCACACTGTGCACCCAGATGGGGCAGACAATCTCTAGGGGGATGAGGTCTCTGAGCCCTACACACACTGCTCCCCATCTCACACTTAATATCTTCCTGCTCTGAAATCCTATTCAAAATGTTCCCTAGAGAGAAAACCATTCCTTCTTCTAGCAGTCCAGTGACCCCAAACAGCACATTTTCTCCCTCCCAGACTCATCACGTGCAATGAACCTGCAGCTGTCCCTGTGGGGCGTTAACTCTATTATTGCTCATATGGCCAAAGACTACTCGCTGCTCACTGTGGAGCCCACCCGCATCATTGGTGTTTGTGCCACCTGATGGTTCTGATGCAGGCAGGACAGGTGAGCCTCAAAATTGGGGCTTCGCCCAGGACGGGTTCTTGGCTTTACCCAGGAAAGAAATCAAGGAATCAAGGGCAAGCCAGTAGTGTTAGATAGCACTGTTTTTTTTCTTTTTTTTCTCTCTTTCCTTTTTTTTTTTTTTTTTTTTTGAGACAGTCTCGCCGTGTCGCCCAGTGGCATGATCTTGGTCCACTGCAACCCCCACCTCCTGGGCTCAAGCAATCCTCTCAGCTCAGCCTCCTGAGTAGGTGAGACCACAGGCATGCATCACCATGCCCAGCTAATTGTTTTTATATTTTTTAAAGACAGGTTTCACCATGTTCCCCAGGCTGGTCTCAAATTCCTGGGCTCAAGTGATCTGCCTGCCTCAGTTTCTCAAAGTGCTGGAATTACAGGTGTGAGCCACCATGCCCAGCCTAGACAGCATGAAGTGGCCATGTACAGCAGCAGTAGAGGTACTGCTCCTTGCTGAGCAGGGCTACTCCATAGGCAGTGTGCCCAGAGTAGCAGCTCAGAGGCAGGTCTACAGTCATATTTATACTCATTTTAATTGCATGCAAATTAAAGGGTGGGTTATTCAGAAATGTCTAGAAAAGGGGTGGTAACTTCTAGGTCATTGCCATGAAAGAGGGTGGAAACTTTTAGGTACTGCCATGGCAATCGTAAACTGACATGGCGTTGGTGGGCACGTCTCATGGAGAGGTGCTTTTGCCTCTTTGCTGTTTCAACTAGTCTTCAACCTGGCCTAGAGTCAAGTCCCTGCCGCCAGAGTCGAGTCTCACCTCCCACCTCAGTTCCAGGCTCCTGGAGGGCTGCTGGGGTTGGCTTCCCCGCTGAAGAAGACATTCATTCATTCATTCATTCATTCATTTGACCAACCAACTAGGGTTTAATGGGCAACCTATTGTGGATCGGGCACTGCTGCAGGAACGGAGGACACAGAACTTAACACACAGACCAAAATCCATGTCCTCACTGGTTGGAGGAGATAGAAAATAAACAAGATGCATAAGTAAAACATATAGCATGATGAACGAGTGCTAAGAAGAAAAATAAATCAGGACAAGGGAATATGTGTTGGGAGGTGAAATTTTAGGTAAGGTGGCCGGAGGAGGTCTCTCTGAGAAGGTGGCATCTGGGCAAGACCTGGAGGAAGGAAGCTAGCCATGTGGCTCTGGGGGAGGAGCATTCCAGGCAGAGGGAACAGCCAGTGCAAAGGCCCTGCAGCAGGGGCTTGCCTGGGGTTCCCAAAGAACAATGGAGATGAGCTTGGCAGGTAGCATGAGCCAGACTGTGTATCACTCCCTTATTACTGTGGTAAGGAATCTAGCATTACTCTGAGGGTGATGGAGAGTCATTGGAGGGTTGTGAGCAGAGGAGTGATGTCATTTCACAGGATCACTCTGACTGCTGTGCTGGGAATAAACTGCAGGGGGCAAGGGTGGAAGCAAACAGGGAGATAGCCCATATGCAGCTACTGCAATAATCAAGGTGAAAATGGGGGTGATGAGAAGGGGCGATATTCTGAATCTGTTTTGAGGCTACAGCCAACAGAATCACAGCCAGACCAGACATAGGATGTAAGGGAAGTAACAGGGACAACACCAGATTTTTTGGTCTGAACAATGAAAGATGAAGCTTCCATCTGCAATGAAGAGAAGGACTGGAGGAGGAGCCGGTTTGGGAAGGATCATCAGGAGCTCTGTTTTGGACAAGCTTGAACATCCGAGTGAGATTTGTAAGTGGGCAGTTGGGTGTTTGTGTGTAGAGGTTAAGGGAGTGGGCTGAGCCAGATTTATTCGTGAGTCCTCAGCATACAGATTGTTTTTAAATCTCTGAGACTGGACAAGCATTCCTAGGGAATGAGAGCTGAGTCAACAAATTCATGAAATGTTGACTCGATGCCAGGCACTGTGATGGCTGCTTGACAGACAGATGTGAGACTCGCCTTCAGTCCAAGAAAGAAGAAGAAAAATCCATTTCAGTGCAATGCAGTTATTGCTAGCAGAGAGAAGCTCCGGGGTTAGAGAAAGCTAACCCTGAAGTCCCTCTAGAGAGGACCCCTCAGCTTCCCCTAAGGGTAAAAGGAGCTATTCAGGAAGAAGTGGTGGAAGATACTCCAGGAAGAGAGAACAGCATGTGCAAAGGCAGGAAGCTGGGACAGAGCATGGGACTGGAATGGTAAGTGCCCACGGAAGAGCAAGGGGGCACGGTAAGGCTCCAGGGGATGGGGGGCACAGGGAGGCAGGAGACAGGTCTCAGATGCAGTGCTGGTTTGTGTGGACTTTGTCCTCAGGGCCACTGAAAGACTGTTCTCATGTGAATGTTATGATCAAGTTTGCTATATTAACAATCAGAAGATTAGCATGGACATGTGACATGTATCCAGGTTGGAAATGATGATCAAGGTACACATAGGAAGTAGTCTTTACAAGAGAGCGGAGCCCATCTATTTCTGAGCTTGTTACTTTGTTCATGGCACAGTAATTTTCCTGAAGCTAGAAATGTGTTTACCCAGAGCTGGTCCATGTTCAAGCTTAAGGGAAAGGAGAAGAGAGCTTAAAATTTATTGACGCTGCTGTATCACTTTATGTAATCACTTACTAACTTCCCAAACCACAGGACATGAAAGTTGTGAATATCTCTATTTTATGCAGGAGCCAGTAAAGGCTGAGAGAGTTTAGGTACCCAGTCCAAAGTCACCAAGCTCAAATGTAGGGAGCTAGGATTTGAACCCTGCTCTGTGGTTACCTCCCCTAATGAAGCATTTGCTAGGGAACATTTTCCCACCTGCCAAGAGCACACACAATTTGCAGAGCATCTGATGATTAAACAAGTTGGCTAAGTGCTTCTCACGCCTCAGACACAGTTGTCCTTTCCTTGACATGCTGTGGATAGAATTTAAATACTGCCTTTCAAATCAATGCTCATTTTATTAGCAGGAAGCATTTAGAATGAGCCATTACACCATCACAAGGGCTTTTATTATTGGTCCTTAATAAATGTTCGATGCCCGAAATGGTTATCAGCCCACAGTGCAGGAATGGTCCCACCCTGCTCCCTGCTCAGCAATCTTTGCCATAAAATTAATTCAGGTATTCGTTAACAGACTTATCATTTATCCTACTTTTAACTAGCATGATGCCGGAAAAATAAAATAAGCATATCGGAGAAACTGCAGAAGGCCGTTTAATGATAGCAAGGTTAAATTGAAAGAGCAATTCTTCCCACCGGCTTGTTATCAAGAGCCAGGTCTCCAAGCAGGATGGTTAATGACATGGCCAAGGCCTGATCCCTGAATTCAAACTTATTTATTTGCTTCCCAGAAGATTGTGTATTTTAGCTCTCATGCATCTTACCCTAGCTGGGATGGTGACATTTGAAGAAACCTTTATTTGCCTATTTCCTTTTTCTCTAAACAGCTCAGTGCACATGTCTCATTTGCTGGCTTTAGCCACACAGGTAATGAGTCCTTTTGTCCCCCGGGTGGAGAGCTCCCAGTAGGGGACAGAGGCTGGGGGCACTACACAGGCTAAAGGTGACCTCAAAAGGTAACAGTATGCCAGGCAGTGTTGTAGTCAGGCTACCTGGATCAGTCACCATGTGCAGGGTGGCAGGACGGGTTGAAAGCATTTCAGTGGGAGACCGGGAAGTCTGCAGGGCATTTATGGGTATAATCCCAGGTCTGAATGACAGAAAAATAACAACAGCTAACGCCCTACTGAATTGAGCATAGGACTAGTTTACATGAGTCAACTGATTGACCCATGCAATAATTTTATGATGTTTGGTATGTTTTTTGTTTTGTTTTGAAACAGGGTCTCACATTGTCACCCAGGCTGGAGTGCAGTGGTGCAAACATGGCTCCCTGCAGTCTGGACCTCCCAAGCTCAAGGGATCCTCCCACCTCAGCCCCCTAGTAGCTGGGACTACAGGTGCGTGCTACCATGCCCAGCTAATTTTTTTTAGTATCTTTTGTAGAGATGGAGTTTCACCATTTTGCCCAGGCTGGTCTCGAGCTCCTGAGCTCAAGTGATCCACCTGCCTTGGCCTCCCAAAGTGCTGGAATTACAGGCATGAGCCACCACACTGAGCCTATGATGTTAGTTTTAATATTATTTCCAGTTTACAGAGGAAGAAACCCAGTATTACAAGGTTAAATAATGTTCCCAGGGGCCAGGTTCCCCACTAACAGCTGTGAGGCCCAGGACGAGAGTACCAGTGGAAGCCCGTGTAACACATAACTAAATATTTGCAAGTTTTGAATCCAGCCAACAACAAGTAAAATTAAATGCATTCTATCATTCTGCTTGAAAAATAGACCTTCATAATGACTACAAAGCCTGGTTTGAATTCAGGATTCTCCAACTCTTAGGAATCCGAGACCAGAACCAGTACCCAGGGTGAGGGGTCCCGGACCCACAGCTCACCCCCATTGTCCTTCTATTTTAGCTGCGTCTTAAACTGTAAGGGACTTTTTGTGCATGCACATGGATGCCCCAGCCCACACATCCAACCCCGGGACACTCCACGTCAAACCACAACCCCTTCGGAGGAGAGGTCCACCCTAGAGAGGATAGACCCAAAGATGAGGCCCATCTGGGTCCTGTCAGCTGGCTTGGAGTCATTTAGGCAGAGAATTCCAGGGACCCAGAGTATGGTCTAGTTTGAGAATACGAGCTCCTGGTGGGCACATCCTCTTGCTCCCTGTAGGGAAGGGTACAGATGGAAGAGGATCAGAGAAATACCCTCGAAAGTGTGGGGCCCAGAGCAGGGCCCCTCTTACCTATGTATAGGGGTAATATTGCCAGTACCATGCAGTAAGTGGCAGAGCTGATGTCTGAACTCGGGCTGTCCCGCACCAGAGTCCAGGTGCTAAACCCACTAAGCTATCTTGCTGCTCAACAACCAAATGTGAAATCCAAGAGGTGGCTATAGATTCCTGGAATCTCACAGTGCCAGAGCAGGGAAAGAGCTAGGCAATTTAAAGATCATTGAGTCTAATCCCTGCCCACTACCACCTTCACTCTCTACCCATTTTATAGATGAGGAAACTGAGGCTCAGAAAGGTTAAGTGACTTTCTCAAGAAAGTAGACAGATCCAAGACAAAAAGCTAGGCTACTGTTCAGTGCCCATCTTCTCCACCTTTCCCTGTCCCGTGCACCAGCTTTCTAGTGAGGACTTAGACGTGTGTCCCTGGAGGGGACAGACAGCTTCCTCCATGGTATTTACAGTATGTATTCTAATGCTGAGGCGGAGATTCCTACTCCCATCTGTGTGTCATGCCGCCAGGAGCCCTTGGTGGTGTCAGCAAGTTCCAATTAGCCTTCTGAATCATATTTGTTGTCTTAAAATATTTATATCCAGCCACTTCCCACCTACTAGAATTGAATTTTAGCCTCTTCCACACTTCCTCTCTGTCTCAAGCCCAGAGGAGAATGCTTAGCACTTGAGCTGTTCCTGACATGAGGCACTGTCACTACCGACAGTGTTTCCTAATCAGACATAAGCAGGTGAACAGTACCATTGCCGTGACCCAGGCTCCACGGCCCTGCCCTTGGAGTTTCATGCCTCGGACAATGGCAAGTTGCTTCCACCAGGAGAGGCCATTCCAATTCTATGTATACTCTTCAGCCGGCTACACCTTCCTCCCTGGACTTTTGGGAGGCTCCCAGCAGATAACTGCAAGGATGCCTCACAGGCAACCCCATGTATATTATCCTTCTTGGTGGCTGAAGGAGGCTGGAGCATCTTTTGCTGTAGGTTACCTTGACATTCTTCTAGACATGATGATGATGATCACCATCATCATCATCATCTCATGTACTAATGTAAAAGGTGGAAAGGGCAAAGTTTTAAAATCAGGATTTGTATGTCAGTTCTACCTTTTAATAGCTATGTGACCTCCATTCAATTGTTTAACCTCTCCGAGTTCCACTTGCAAAATAGGGTCTAACAAGGATTTTTAGGAAGGATGAAATGAGCTACTCAACCTGCTCAGACCTTTCACTGAGTGCCCACTCTGTGCCAGGTATCTCGCATGTAAGTATTGCTGCCTTAATCCCTTTCATATATGTAAAGTGACTGGCAGGGTATCCGGCACACAGCAGGCATGCGATTTGTGAGGTAAGACAGGGCATGTGTAAATGCCACATTTTTATTAGGTTGTTGCAAAAGTAATCATGGTTTAATGGCAAAAGGAAGAAACTGAGGCTTAGAGGAATTCCTTGACTGTCCAGACTCACCCAACAGGTAAGCAGGAGTGCCACAGCCCACACCATGACCCAGGAGGGTGAGGAGGGGAGGGCAGTCATTCTGGAGGTAGAGTGAAGGGTCAGAAAACCAGGCCAGAGCTCTGACCCTGCTTCCTAGCTGCATAACCTTCAGCAAGCCATTTGACTTTCTGATCCTCAGTTTCCCTGTCTGTACAGTGAAGATGATCGTGGGTATCCTCTGACCCAAAGTAATATGTTTTAATTATTGGATTATAAGTCTGTCTGCTCTGATAACATGCTAACTCCCTGAGGACAGGGTTTATTTCTTAATATAAAAACGTTGATAGCCAGTAACCTTTTACTATACATGATCAAAATCAAATAAAATAAAAAACTGTACAAGTTAAACCCAATCACCATCATTATCCTCATTCACAATAATAGTTATAACACAATCGAATTTTGTCAAAATGCTTTTCCACCTATAATCCTGACAATGACCCTCTATCATGATTATCCCTGTTTTACAATAAGAATTCTGAGGTGTAAAGTGGGTAGAGGACTTGTTCAAGGTCATGCAGATATGGAGTGCTTGCCCCTAAGTCTGTATGATTCTAAACAGGTGGGATGACTTTCTCTTCCCTACACTGCTGTCATGTTGAATTTTTAGGCTGTGCAGAGGCTGCTTTGTGCTGGCTGCCTGTGCTCAGGGAGGTTGGGGTTGGGGCTGACATCGCACTTTTTAAATTTTCTTTCCATTTTAATAAATAATATGTCACAATTCAGGCAAGCCAGCTGAATAGTAATTTGTCAAGCCAGGAGCCCGACTTAGCTTGTTCCCACACCCGTCTTTCTACCTCCTACCTCTCTCAGTCCAGTCTTCACACATCCTGCTGAGCTCCAGATATTTCTGCCTTGGTGCTGTCACCGTTCCCTAAGAAGTGGCAAACATTAAACTTGTTGTCTTTCCCCAAAGTTTCCCACTCTGCCTATTGTGATAGGCTTTGCAGCTCACTGTTCTGGTGAGGGGAAATGATGGCCCTGAGGGTGCCTCTGAGTGTCCCAGAAGTTGAGATTCACCACATGTCTTGGCCCCAGAACAATAACATTGACCTTCTTTGCCAGTGGTCTTGGTTTTGCAGGGTGTGATAGAGTTGAACTGCAGTATTGTAAGTCAACAGCAAGAGATTCCCAACCTGGGAATAACAGATTGATATCCCAATCTGGAAATGTAATGGCTTAGGGTTGTATATAATCAATATGTTCCCTACATACTAGTGCTGCAAATCCAAGATTTCATGTATAGATCTTTTAAAAGAAGAAGTAATTCCTTATTTTAGAAAAACTCTACATATGGAAGTTCACAGGTGCTGTATTTTTTCTCCATGATCATCATCATCATCTTATCAGCTTAGTGAGCCATTTCATATCTATCCTGTCATTTGATCATCACAACAACTCTGAGAGTGACAAGGGCAACTTCTGGTGTACCCATTATTTGGACAGGGAAACCAAGACATAGGCAACATGCTGGGAAAACACAAGGGAGGAGGGGCTGCTTTTGAATGTGGAGATCAGCGATGGCCTCTTGGTCAGAATGGCATTGGAAACAAGCCTTGAAAAACGAGGAGCTTTTTAGTGTGCAGAAAAGTGAAAGCAATAATTTCAGATTTGTGGAAAAGCATGAGCAAAAAGTCAGGAGGCTTGGGAAGTTCATGGATAATCAGGTGGGACTGGCACCTAGGATGGTTTGAGAAGGCAGTGGCAGATGACATGGATGGTCCCTGGAGGCTGGAGCCCAGTTACAGTGCATCTTGAATACAGCCCGCCCCTTGCCAAGGTGCTGCAGATCTGGTGTCTTAGGGTAGGATCCCCAGAAGAATACTCTGAGACAAGGAATCATGTGAAAGTGATATACTAGAAAGTATTCCCAGAGATGGCCAGGAGTGAATTGAGACCTGGAAGATGGCCAAGCCAAGGAAGGCAACCAAGTAAGGTCCCAGAGAAAGAAGCTACATAATCCCACAGGGATGTTCCCAAGACAGTGTAGACCCATGGGACTCCTAGACCAGTAACATCAGCGACCACCCTGGAGCTTGTCGGAATTGCAGAGCCTCCACTCCAGACCGGACTCTCTGAATTAGAATCTGCATCATAAAGAGATCTCCAGGTCTAGATCAGATCTCAGAGTTGTCCCAATAAGTGGTGAGGGAGCTGTAGCTCTCAGTCATGGGTTAAGGGCCACTCCCCAGGGGGATGTAAATTCCCAGGTACTTCCAGCTTTCTGCATGGTGGGTGCAGATTCCAGCAGATGGAGGACAGGGCTTCGACAGAGAAGCTGGCCATTAAGGATGAAAGCACCAGTCCCGGAGCCATGTACAGGAAAATGGTAAAGCCTCCGGAGGGATGTAAGCAGAGCGCTGTATATAGACTCTGACCACCCAGGCAGCCCGATGGCAGCACAGACGCCTTTCCACATGCTTTACTCAGCCCAGGACCTGTGGGCACAAATCTCGCAGGCAGTCAGCTGGGAGAGGGTCCTTGGAGAAAGGGACCTACTGCAAACTAAGTCCCTAATCTCCAGATTCATCCTGGGGAAAGTTGTATCACTTCCTGACACTTATCATGTGTTAACAAAGGCTTCTAAGTCAAGTTAAGTAGGGTTTCACTGCTTCCAATGAACAGATAAAACGCCTTTGTCATTAGAACATTAACATTAAATGGTGCCATTAAAGGACTTTCAAATCCGTTAGTTCTATCGAGTAGGTTAAACATTTCCCGGAAACCCAGGGTGAACAATTCAGTTGCTTAGCAAGCTTCTGCCCTCCAGACCAGAGGTGGTGAGCAATCCTTCTTGAATAATGGCCAATTCAGGAAAAGTAAAAATATGTATGGGCAGAGGTATTTTTTCCATTCAATCCAAAAATAGCTATATTTAATCTCATGGCGGAAAACAATGTGTATTTTTCAAACAATGTATCAGCTTTACTAAGAAAATGTTAATTAGAAAATTGGATACTACTTTTTAGCCTATAAAAAGTAGTGACTTAATTAACATCTGGGTACTTATGAGAAATTGCATCAGAGAGGCAGCTTTCCGATTTCTGCTCTCGAAATCAAGTCACAGACCATGTCATGGAGCTGGATCGAGTGTACGTTTGCTACACAATAAAGAAGTCAACTTTTGCCTGACTATGGTTGCTTCTTCACAAGATTCGAATTGGTGAATGGCTGACGTTAGGAGGTGAGGGATCTTAGAGCAGCCACACCTCCTTGCTCCCTGCCTGTCCAGCAGGAGATGTCAACAGTCCTTCATAAATGTCACCATTAATAGCAGATAGCAGAGCAAGCTCTGTCTTGGGTTTTTTTTGTTGTTGTTATTGTTGTTTGTTTCATTTTTAAGACTGAGTTTTGCTCTTCTTGCCCAGGCTGGAGTGCAATGGCATGGTCTTGGCTCACCGCAACCTCCACCTCCCAGGTTCAAGCAATTCTCCTGTCTCAGCCTCCCAAGTAGCTGGGATTACAGGCACCCATCAACACGCCTGGCTAATTTTTGTATTTTTAGCCGAGACATGGGGTTTCACCATGTTGGCCAGGCTGGTCTTGAGCTCCTGACCTCAGGATCTTGTCTCCATTTACAGTTCCATCTTTCATAAATGTCCAAGCACTTTTTTGAATCCATGTATAACTTCTGCCTATACTACATTTTTATTAAGAATGAAATGGAGGGAGAGAGAGAAGAAAGAGGAAGTGGGGAAGGAGTAGAAAAGAAAAAGATCTCAGTTTTCACGGTGTAGTGAAAAATAGCTTCAGTTCAATTCTCCAACATCCAAGCCCCCTCTTCCACTGAATAAGGGGGTAGATCTGATTAAGGGAGGATTGAGGAAAAGGCATGTAGCACAATTCTGGCCAATGAGATAGGAAGAGCAGTTTGCTGGATGATTCTGGGGGATTGGTTTCTGTCTTAAGAGGGAGCTTTGTGAAGTCTGTCTCTCCTTCCTACCGATGTGAACAAGGAAGTTTGTAAGACGGATTGTGAGTAGCTACCCTGTAATCACATAGGGCATTAGGAAGAATCCAGCACTGTGAATAACAGGGTGTAGAGGGTCATGGATCCTGTTGCCACCCTACTGGTGGCTATTCCTCCTCCTCCTACTCCTCGCCCTCCTCCTCCTTGTCCTCCCTCTCTTTCTCCTCCTCCTCCTCCTTCTATGCCTTCTTCTTCTTTTAATGTTTTATAGCTGTATTGAGGTATGATCAGCATAAAATATAAATTTTTAAATTGTGTTTAAAGTGTTTAATCTGATGAGTTGTGATAAATACATATACCTGTAAACCCATCAACACAATCAAAAAAAAAATTCCATTACTCCCCACCCAACAAAGTTTCCCCATGTCCCTTTGTAATTAATTCTTCCTTCCGTCTCCATACCAAGGAAACTACTGATCAGTTTCTGTCAGTATAGATTAACTGGCAATTTCTAGAATTTTTACGAATGGAATCATACAATGTTGTCTCTTTCTTGTCTGACTCCTTTAACTGAGGATAATGATTTTTAGACCTCTCCATGTTGTTGCATGTGTCAGTTGTTTATTCCTTTATATTGCTGAGACATATTTCTATTGTGTAGGTATACCATTTTTAAAAAATCTTTTAGGCTGTTGATGGAAATATGGGTTGTTTCCAGTTCGGGGCACCTACAAATAAAGCTGCTGTAAACATCCACGTACAAGCCTTTGCATGAATTGATGCTTTCTTTCCTTGGGTAAATACTTAACAAGTGGAATACATAGGTCCTTTGGTAGGTGTGCACTTAACTTTTAAAGAAATTGCCAAACTGTTTTCCAAAGTGACTGTTCCATTTTACATCCCTGCCAGCATGTGCAGAAGTTCTAAATGCTCCTCATCTTCCCTGACACTTGGGATGGTCAGTCTTTATCATTTTAGCCATTATAATGGTGCTTAGTGTAGTGGCATCTCATTGTGGTTTTAATTTGCATTTTCTTAATGACTTCTGATGTTATTCATGTAGATCAATTTCTGGACTTTCTGTTCCATTGATCTATATGTCTATATTTATAGTAATACCACAAAGTCTTGGTTATTATAGTTTATGCTAAGTTTATTAGACAGTGTAAGTCCTTCAACATTGTTCTTTTTCAAAATTGACTATTCTAGGTCCTTCACATTCCCATATAATTTTTGGTATCAGCTTGTCAATTTCTATTTTTTAAAAGTCCTGCTGAGATTTTCATTGGGTTTCATTTAATCTATAAATCAATTTGGTAAGAACTGATGTTGTAACAATATTTAATCTTCCTGTCAATAGCATGGAATATCTCTGTATTTATATATGTGATCTTTAATTTCTCTCAGCAATGTTTTATAGTTTTTAGTGTATGACTCTTACATATATTTTGTCAAAATGTATCCCTGTTTTATATATTTAATATAATACTATTGTAAATGATTTTTTATGTTAATTACCAGTCATTTATATAGTGAACCAATTATACTGTATTGAAACACAGTTGATTTTTATTTTTTGATTGTGTATTCTTCAACCTTACTAAACACATTTATTAGTTTTGGTAACTTTTTAATAAATTATTTAGGATCTTTTATGTAGATGATTATTTTATCTGTGAACAAAGTCAGTTTTACTTCTTCCTTTCTAGTTTATATGTCTTCTATTTGTTTTTCTTGTCTTACTGCACTGGCTAGGACCTTTGCTACAATGCCGAACACATGTGGTGAGAGCAGACACTTTGTCTCATCCTTGCCTTGCCTTGCCTTGATGTTAGGGGAAGATCATTCACCCTTTCACCATTGAATATTATCCAAGTCTTCTATATCCTCACTGATTTTCTGCCTATGTATTATAAACATTGTTGAGAGAGGGGTGTCCCCAACTATAATTGTGGATTTGTCTGTTTTTCATTTTAGTTTATCAGCTTTTGCTTCATGTATTTGGAAGCTCTGTTGTTAAGTGTACACAGGTTTATTATTATTATTATACCTTTTGGTGAACTGACCTCTTTAACATTATGAGATGAACTTCTTTCTACCTGTAATACACCTATTCTTTGCTCTGAAATCTACTTTGTCTGATATTAACAATGCCACTTTTTAAGTGTTAGCATCCTTTCACTTTTATCTTTATCTTTATGCCTAATGTCAGATCTTGCCTATAGTTGGGTCTTGCATTTTTCAATACAATCTAACAGTCTCTGCCCTTAATTGGGATGTGCAGACCACTGTATCTAATGTGATTATTGATGTCATTGGGTTTAAACCTTCCAACTTATTTGTTTTCCTTTTGGCCCATCTGGTCTTTGTTCCCTTTTCCACTTACTTGTCCTGCCTTCTTTTAGATTAATGCACTATTTTTTATGATTCCATTGTATCTCCTTTGTTGACTTCTTAGTCCCATCTCTTCGCTTTCTGTTTTAGTGATTGCTGTAGAACGGGGTTTCTCAGCTCTGGCACTATTGGTATTTTGAGCCAGATAATTCTTTGTTGGGAGGTGTGGGGGGGTTGTCCTATGTTTTGCAGAGTGTTTAGCAGCATCCTTGGCATCTACCCACTAGACGTGGGTAATACCCATCCCCACATTGTGACACATATCCCCAGGGAGCACCCCTAAAACTACAGCTCTAAGGCTTACAGCATAAATCTTTAACTTATCACATTATATTCAAGCAAATGTTATACAACTGTATGTATAGTATCAGAAACTTACAAAAGTGTACTTCCCTCTCCCACACCCCATCTTTTTTGTCATACATTTTTCTTCTACATATGCTATAAACCCCACAACACGTTGTTATTTCTACTTTTTAAAATAATCTTTTGAAGAGATTTTAAAAATAAGAAAAAATATTTTATATTTACTCACATATTCTTTATGTAAATTCAAACTTCCATCTGGTATCATTTTATTTTCTGCTTAAAGGACTTGTTTCAGTATTTCATGTGGTAATTGTTTTCTGGTGATGAATTCTGTCATCATTTGTATGTTTGAAAAAAATCTTTACTTTTGTTATTGAAATATATTTTTACCAGATATATAATTCTAGGTTAACAGTTACTTTCTTTCAGTACTTTAAAGGTATCACTCTACTGTTTTCTGGCTTTCATTGTTTCTGAGACGTTTGCTTTCATTTTTATCTTTGTTCCTCTGCATATAATGTGTCTTTGTTTCTGGCTTCATTTAAGTTTTTCTCTTTATCACTACTTTTCAGCAATTTGGTTTTGATATGCTTTGATGTGATTTTCTACATGTTTTTTATATTTGCAGTTCATTGATTTCTTTTTATCTATATGGGTTTAAATTTTTATCAATTTTGAAAGTTCTGGCTATAATTTCTTCAAATATTTTTCTCTCCCCTTCTTCTAGCACTCCAACCTCATGAATATTAGGTATTTTTGTATTGTCTCACAGCTCACAGATAGTCCTCTATTTTTATTTTGTCTTTTAACTCTGTGTATCATTCTGGATAGTTTTTATCACTGTGTCTTTAAGGTCACCGATCTTTTCTTTTGCAGTGCCTACTCTGCTGTTAATTCCAACCAGTGCATTTTTAAATCTGAGATATATTTTTCATCCCTAAAATTTTGCTTCGAGTCCTTTTTATGTCTTCCATTGTCTCCTTAGCATGCTCACACACACTTTTCTCTATCTTCTTGAGCAAATAATATATGATTATAGCAGCTGTTTTAATGTTCTTGACTACTAGTCTGATTATTTGTGTCATTTTGAGGTCTATTTCTGTGGATTTATTTTTTTCCCTCATTGCGAGTCACAGTTTTCGTTCTTTCTTTTTCTTTTCTTTTTTTTTTTTATTTTTTTTTATTTTTTTGCATCCCTGAGCATTTTTGATTGGCTATCAGGCATTATGAATGTCATGTTGTTGGATGTTATCATTTTTTTCGGTTCCTTTAAATGTTTGGGGGCCTTGTCCTGGGATGCAATTAAGTTACTTCAAAACAATTTGGGTGCTTAATTCATTTACATACTGTCTATGGCAACTTTTGCATTACTACAGAAGACTTAAACAGTTGAGACAGAAGCCATGTGGCCCATACATTCTAGTAGGTGCAAAAGTAGTTGCGGTTTTGGACTGTGAATTTTAAATCATTGTAACTAGGCTCAAACACATCTTTATTAAGCAAAATAGGAACCATTACAATCAACACCTTTTTGCCAGTAAGAAATAAGCTTGTTTTTTCCTACAGTGTAAAAATCCATGCTTCAGGATTTAGCGAACTCTTGGAAAGCATCTTCTGCATTCTGCTCATTGTGGAAGCATTTTCCCTGAAATAAGTGGTCAAGTTGCTTGAAGAAGCAGTAGTTGGTTGGTGAGAGGTCAGGTGAATATGGCGGATGAGGCAAAACTTCATAATCCAATCCATTTGAAGCGTTGGTTGTTCGACGTGCTGTCAGATGTTGTCGTGGAGAAGAATTGAGCCCTTTTTGTTGACCAACACCAGCTTCGGGTATTGCAGTTTTGCCGCATCTCATAGACTTGCTGAGCATGCTTCTCACATGTAATGGTTTCGCCGGGATTCAGAAAGCTGTAGTGGATCAGACCGGCAGCAGACCACCAAATAGTGACCATGACTTTTTCTGGTGGAAGTTTGGCTTTGGGAAGTGCTTTGGAGTTTCTTCTCAGTCCAACCACTGAGCCGATCATCACCAGTTGTTGTATAAAATCCACTGTTCGTCACACATCACAATCTGATCCATAAATGGTTCATTGTTATTGCATAGAAAAAGAGTAGACAACACTTCAAAATGATGATTTTTAAAATTTTTGCTCAGCGTATGAGGCACCCACTTATCAAGCTTTTTCACCTTTCCAATTTGCTTCAAATGCCAAATGACCATAGAATGGTCAACATTGAGTTATTCAGCAACTTCCCGTGTAGTTGTAAGAGGATCAGCTTTGATGATCAACTTCCGGTGGCTGGCCACTATGCCCCTCATCTTCAAGGCTCTTGCCCCCTTTGCAAACCTTCTTTAACCACCACTGCACTGCACGTTCATTAGCAGTTCCTGTGCCAAATATGTTGTTGATGTTGTGAGGTGTCTCTGCTGCTTTACGAACTATTTTGAGCTTAAATAAGAAAATCTCTCGAATTTACTTTTTGACTATCATTATTTCCATAGTCTGAAATAAATATAAAATAAACAGCAATTAATAAGTCATTAGCCAAAAAATAAAGCGAGAAATGCCCATTACAATGATGTATAAGGCCAGGGGCGGTGGTTCACACCTGTAATCCCAGCACTTTGGGAGGCCAAGTCAGGCATATCATTTGAGGTGAGGAATTCGAGACCAGCCTGGACAACATGGTGAAACCTCATCTCTACTAAAAATACAAACATTAGCTAGGCATGGAGGCACATGCCTGTGATCCCAGCTACTCGATAGTCTGAGGCAGGAGAATCACTTGAATCCTGGAGATGGAGGTTGCAGTGAGCCGAGATCGAGCCATTGCACTCCAGTCTGGGCAACAGAGAGAGACTCTGTCTCAAAGAAAAAAAAATGATGTATAACATAACCACATTTATTTAAGAATGTATCCCAAATATCAAATGGCAAATTTCAACAATGCAAAAACCGCAATTACTTTTGCACTCACCTAATAAAATATTTACTCTCTGGTCCTTCACAGAAAATGTTTGCTGACCTCTGCTTCAGATCCTTGCTTTTATGCTTTATTAGGTGGAGCCAGGACAGCCCTTGCTTATGGTGAATTTGTCACCACTTCTGAAGCAATACCCTCTGAGCACTCTACCCGAAGCCTGGAGTGTTTGTTACAAAGCTGTTCCACTCTGGCTGATAGAACGCGTTGTATTCCCAGCCTTGTGGGATCTAGGGGAGATTGTTCCACCTACGGTGGCTCTTTCCTCAGCCTTAGTAGTTTCCTCACATACACAGTGATCAGTACTCCATGAAGACTGAAGGGAGACCTTCTGCAGATCTCTGTTGCTTTCCTCTTGGGTACTCTATCATGTGAATTCTAGCTTTTTGGCCTTCCTGAATGTTTTACTTTGTCACCTCAACTCAGGAAGACTCCCAGCTCAGGGTTCTCCCTCCCTCCACCACAACCCAGAACCTCTCCTGGCAATAAGGCAGGGCGATTGTAGGGCTCACCTGCGATTTGTTTGTTTCTTTTCTCTTGGGGAGCATTGCCCCGTACTGCCTGTTGTCCATGTCTGGAAAACATGCCAGGTTTCTTATGTGAGCTAACAATTCTTTACCTTGTATGCCAAGTCGCTTTTTCCATTATGTGTAGCCAGAAATTTCCTAACAAAAATAGTCACCCAAGAGGATGGAGTGCTGGTTTTGAGGAGAATATATCATTCTCCTGAACCCTGAACAGCATGTCATAAAGGAAATAGTAGGACAAACAAACAAGACCCAATAAAAAACTGAAAAACAACATATTGCTCTAAGAAAGGGATATTTTAAAATAGCTGAGTCTAATTCTTATGAATGACAATGGGCAGCATCACAGACCAGGCATGGTCAGTCTGAGTTCCGTTGACGCTTCTGTTATTATTGTTGTTTTGTTTCATTTTAATAAGAGATTCCAGAGAAGGTTTCAGAGGACTAGAATTGAGTAGATCTTTCAGGCAAATTTCTCTATTTTATTAATGCTATCAAAGGAGTGATGGGGTTGATTACTCCTGAGATATTTAGAGGATTTTTTAGGTCTGATGATGAATGTCTAATGAATTTAATGCATTTGCTTGTATTAAGCTGATGCTAAATTCCATATAAATCTATACTACTTACTGGGGTGATAAGTTCTGGAAGTTTAGTAATACAAGACTGTCTTTTACTGTCCTAAATTTACTGTTGAATTGGAGCAAACCCAGCGAGGTCACAGGTTTCCAGGTCACTTACTTTGGACTGGTAGGTGCTTACCCCTGAGAGCCAGGTATCCAAAGGGATGCAGGGAGATGTGTAAATAGGGCAGCAAAGGATGGAAGTGGAATTGAGGGGCTGGACCTCTAGAGAATTTTCAGGCTTCAGATGAAACCAGGTCAAAGCAGGCAACATGGCACTGCTTTGACCAGATGATCCTGAGCAGGTTCAGTAGTCACATTTGCAAAGTTTATCATGAAGGACACAGAGGACCCAGAGTTTGATACATTTGGGAGCTGACCACATGTCATGGAGAAAGTTCCATTTTAAATGCATAAGGCTTGGGGCTGGATCCTTCCCTCCCTAAGTCTCAAGTGGCAGTGTTTTCAGGGAACTCCAGGCATTCATGACTTTGTCCATTTCAGCATGTCCTCTCACAGCAGTGCCTTTCTTAACTGATATGTTCCAGATGATGAGTTTTTACAGCGGCTATGTAGGAGGAGATGTTCTTCAGTGTTAACATAATGGTTGATGAGGTATTGAGCTTGCAGGCCGGACACCTTCATTCTGCTTTTGTACTATACTATCTGAGTCCCTAAATAGCCAGGTGGATTTGGGCAAGTCGCATTAACCTCCTGAAACATTAGTTCCTCCTCTCTAAAGGAAAGGGGTTGGGTTGTGTAACTCAATTGTAGTAATAGACTCCATTAATTCAGTACTATTTAATGTACCACTTGCTATAATAGACATTTCAT
The DNA here is from genome assembly GCF_024542745.1 of Macaca thibetana thibetana. Taxonomy (NCBI): domain Eukaryota; kingdom Metazoa; phylum Chordata; class Mammalia; order Primates; family Cercopithecidae; genus Macaca; species Macaca thibetana. Next base: position 27,896,162 of record NC_065593.1, on the reverse strand, counting down.
ATACAATGCTCAAATCCTCAAAATAGTCCTGTGATGTAAGTATTTTTGTTATCTTAATTTGTCTGAAGAGGAAACTGAAGCCCAGAGATGTTAAGGGATGTGCCCAGATTTGCACAGGACTCTGTGGCATGTCTTGACTCAAAACCAGAGGCTACCTTCTACCGATAACCAATTATTATGGTGCAAAGTATGATTGAGCATATACAGTTGGAATGCAGACCTTGAAATCTCATATAAACCACAGGAAAATAGACCAAGAGGGTGTGGTTGGTGATCCATTTCTGCTTAGTTGAAAACTACTGATGAAAGATACAATAAATGCATCACGGATACTGAGAATTTTGAGAGTCTCAACGGGTAAGGTAAATCCTTTTAAAATCAGCATCCTTTTTCTAAAATTTAGGGCTCTCGAATTAAGCATTCTTTTCATGCATCAGCAACTTCTAAGTCCAGCAATTAATTACTGTAATGTTAAAGGTCTTTTATGTTTATGATACAAGCTTGCATTTTGCAGGCTTATTATGAATTGTAATCTTTTCATTAACTCCCCTCATATTCATTATTTGCACTCTGTTATATCTTAGTTGGTAATTTATATAACATTTGAAAGTAATAAAACTATGTTTCATTAAAGTCACTCTATGATTCCAGCTCTTCACTGAGGTTAATAAAAACTATTTTGGCAAAAATAAAAGTTAGTTTCTGTGAGACCAATACTTTGAGAACTTACTGTCGAGTATGAGGAATTACACTTAGGGTTGGGGCAGATAGGCTTCAAATCTTACCTTTGCTTCTTAATCCCTGTGTGGCCTTGAACATGTCAGTTTCACCTCTCCGGACCTCATTTTCTTTATCTGTAAAATGGGGAAGATGATAACAATAGCGACCTCCTGTCAATGAAAGTTGTGAACTGTTTGAATAAATGAACCAAAGAAGTAATGAAAATTCACCAGTGCACTCATGAATCCAATATGGAACATTACTCTTGCAGCACTATTCACAATAGCAAAGACTTGGAATCAACCCAAATGTCCATCAGTGACAGATTGGATTAAGAAAATGTGGCACATATACACCATGGAATACTATGCAGCCATAAAAAAGGATGAGTTTGAGTCCTTTGTAGGGACTTGGATGCAGCTGGAATCCATCATTCTTAGCAAACTATCACAAGAACAGAAAACCAAACACCGCATGTTCTCACTCATAGGTGGGAACTGAACAATGAGATCACTCGGACTCAGGAAGGGGAACATCACACACCGGGGCCTATCATGGGGAGGGGGGAGGGGGGAGGGATTGCATTGGGAGTTATACCTGATGTAAATGACGAGTTGATGGGTGCAGCACAGCAACATGCACAAGTATACATATGTAACAAACCTGCACGTTATGCACATGTACCCTACAACTTAAAGTATAATAATAATAAATAAATTAAAAAAAAAAAAAAAAAAAAAAGAAAACTCAACAGGCAACTGTCACATTGATAAGGATTTTGCTGGAAACCTGGGCGAGTTTGGGCAGGAATGAATTTACTTCTTTGGGAACAGCAGTCTACCATTGTGTACTTCACTCACGCTGTGCAGAGTGAAGAGCCTGCAACTCCTCCATTTAAATACAATGGCTCTGAAAAATACAATGACAAGGATCTCAAGGAGGTAATTTCAAAATTGCCACTGTTTTCTCCATTGCTGTCTATATTGATGTTGCCTTGTCCATTATGATAGAGAGAGAGGCTTCTTGAATCTCAAATATGTACTCAGCACAGGCAGGGAAAAGAGCGAGGTGCTGAAAAAGAACAAATCAAAATTATAATGAGCTAATTATATTCTCCCATAATTGAGACACTGATTTTCTTGATGGTGGTTCAACCCAGTCTGACATCTTCTTGCAACCTAGAGCTGGAAAGTTTCAGATCACAAAACAATAATGATAACAACAACAAATAGCTTTTGGTAGACCTTCGGGGTTCCCACAGGCTTTCCATTTATCATCTTACTGGTTCTTTGTAAGCACCCTGGGGAGTAAGTAAGAGAGTCAGCGGCAACCCCAGCTTTCCAGGTACTCAGATCAAAAATTTTAACATCGTCCCTGATTCTTCTTTTTTACGAAGTCCACATCCAACTTGTCAGCAAATCCTACTGGCTGTTCCTTCCAAATGTTCACTGACCACTTCTCCTCCACCCCTGCCTCCCTGCTCCAGGCTGTCACCGTATCATCCCTAGATTATTGCAATAACCTTCAGACTGTCTCCCTGTTTATGCCTTCGATCCACAATAGTTCTCAACCTAGTTGTCACACTGCAGCGCTTTAAAAACAAAGCAGATCCTGTCACTCTGCACTCAATGCCCTGTATCCCTTTCCCATCTCACTTGAATTAAACATCAAAGTCACTGCAGGGTTCTACATGATCTGGCCCGGCCAATATTACCTTCTGACTCCAGCTCCTGCCACACACTCCCTCACTCTGCTTCAAGCACACTGACCTCCTTACCCTTCCTTGAGCAGACTGGGGGTGTGATTTTTGTTTGTTTGTTTTCTTGTGTTCACTGTTGTACCCCTAGCTATATACTAGCTCAGTAAACATTTGCTTAACATCGTAATTTTAGAAAATAAACTGGAGCTAGATCACCTGGGTTTGCCTTCCAGATTTGCCACCTACTAATTGTGACCTAGATCAGTCTCCTCACCTACAAAATGGGAATAATGGAAGTACCCATTTCATAGGTGTTGAGAGTCAAATTGGGTGCCCCTCAAAAGGTATCTCCAAGTCCTTGTCCCTAGTACCTGTGTGTGAATAGGGCTTTATTTGAAACTAAGTGCAAATGGAACGTGCTGCTGGAATTGAGTTCAGGATCTCAGCATGAGATCATCCTGGATTGAGGGTGACACCCAGCTCTAATGACTGGTGTCCCTAAGAGAAAGGAAGGGGAGATTCGAGTTGCAGGGTGGAAGGCCACATAAGCAGAGCTCAGAATCATGCTGCCACAAGCCAAAGAATGTCAGGGGCCACCAGAAGTCGGAAGAGGTAAAGATGGACTCTCCCTAGATCCCTCAGAAGGAGTGTGGCCCTGCTGACACCCCAATTTCTGACTTCTGTGCTCAAGAACTGTGAGAGTATAAACTTCTGTTGTTTCAAGCCACCACATTTGCCATAATTTATTACTAGGATTGTTGAAAGGATTAATGATTTTTGTCTATAATAAGAAAGAGTTTTATTGTGCTTAATAAGTGTTATTAAAAGTGTTTATTATTATTATAAACACTTTTGTGTTTTTCTATAAGTGTTTGCTATTAGTTTTATCCTTATTTTATACCCAACGAAACAAAGTGCTGAGAGGGTAAACGACTCCTCCAAGAGCTCACAGCTGCTAAGTGGGGGGTTGAGGTCAGAACTCTGATATTGTGGTTCCAGGTCCTGCCCGCCTACCTGACATTTTGACTACAGATGACCCCTGGCTGATGGTAATCTTGGTCATCAAGTCTCTTCCAGCTCCTAGTAGCCTATGAACTGGCCAAGTACTTTTCAACGAAGAGGTTTTTATTTTTCCTCAGCCAACCAAAACTCCCCAAAGATTCTCTGAATTGCCCAAGGAGATGTCAAAATGTGAAGCAGAGCACAGCCGCATGGCCCTTCGGCCTGCCACAGAGACCAGAAGGAGCAGAGCATTGAACCAACCAGACTTGCTTGGTAGGGCCACCACCTTTCCAGTGAACACATAGGTCTGAGCTGAACATGCCACAGAAGTCCAAACACACAGGCTCCGGACATGGGGGATGCACCTTAATGTCATCAGGGATTAGGAATCTGGTCAACAGAAAGTAGCTTCAGGAAGCACAATCTCTAGATGTCAGAGGGTCCCCAAATAGATGACAGTTCTCACAGCCCAGGTTCCCAGTAGAACTTTTTTTGGTAAATCATCCCCAAATCCCTGCTAAGGCCTGGTGGTGATTCCTGGACTCCCAGCAGGTGGCGGATGGTGGAAAGGTGGTGATGGTGGTGGTGGTGGAATGTAGAGTAAGGAGGGAGTTCAATGAAGCTATTCCCTCCACCCACCTCACCAGCAAAGGATGGCAGATGCTCCTCCAAGTTGGGCTGGCTTCAAAGCATTCTGGGAACGGAGGGACCCAGCTGAGGGGACAGAAGCAGCAGGAGTACAAGGCGATCCTCCTGCTTCCATGATGCCTCCTACAGGCACTGTCTGGTTACCCTAATTCAGACCATGCTCCTTCCCCTCATTGTGAGGCCTGGGATCATTCTGGTCACTAACAACATAACTAACAAATTACCTCTTTTAACTGAATGCATCTGGAATGCTCAGAGATTTCTAGTTTGAACAAGTACGTTTCTGAAAGGTGGAAGTAAATAGAACCATTGTTGGCCAAGTCCTGCTTTCAATGAGTTAAGAGTGTGGGTCAAGATCCTATAGTAAATCATTCAATAGTTTCCTGGCCGTTCCTTTCCAATTGTTTTTATCCTTGGAGGATTGAGGGGAGGTTACGTTTCTTAAAGCAGGAGTGGCTCTGCTGTTTATGTAGAGAGCCCTAAGAAGCAATCAAAGAATCTAAGAAGGAATTAGAGAGATTGCAACTACAAATGAAACATCTCTGATGGAAGCTGTAATCTATTTCTACTTTCATTCCACAAACATTTCTGCACCCCTGACTCAAGGAGGGCCACCAAATGGAAGGGAAGAACCTGTCAACAAATGATTACAAATGGGTGTTACCCACAATGGTAAGTCAGGACGAAAGGGTCATTTGAGCAGAGGAGCTAGCTCTGCAGCCATTTGCAGAAGCTCCATTCAACTTCTGGCCTCATCACCTATGAGTTGCAAAACCTTGTACACATCTCTTAACTTTGTGATCTCAGACTCTTCACCTGTAAAATGGCAGTAATACCTACCTATGGGGTTGTAAAGAGGATGGTTTGAGATAATGTAGGATATAGCCCAGTCCCTAGCACGTGGTAGAGATACAACAAAAGTCTGTTCCTTTCTACTAGAAAGAGTCCCCAAAAGGCTTTATATAAAGCCAGGGACATTTTAACAGGTTCTGAGGACGAACAAAAGCCTGCCAGGTAGAGTGGGATCCGTTTCAGGGATCCTTTTGACAATATTGTGCTTTCTGCCCAACTTTTCAGGAATCCATATGCCGGCTGACTGACAGTAATTTTACAAAGCCAGACGTGTCTGCATGCTTTCTCTGGATCTCTTTTTATTTATTTATTTTAATTTAACGGTTATTTTGTGGTAGTTGCAAAACGTCCTCTAACTGCCAGCCACAAATCTGCCAAAAATCTCATGGGGGTATTAAATATGCCAAGAAACTGGAAGGATGGAAGGAGCTGGTTTCCTTCCATTAAAATGGAGTGAAGTCTTCCAGGTGGGCTGAATAGTGTTTGAGCCTAAAGAAGAGGAAGCCGAGTTTGAAGCTGCATGCATGCTCTCCTCCATCACTCCCCATTGTGATGGACAGTGCGTAATGGTTGTGCGTAAAGCCTCCAAAGTTGTGCCCGGTTGCACTGGGCACCAGGGAACCTTCAGTATCCAAGCCGCCAGTGAGCTTCCATTTCTCATGCACTTGGAATTCTGGCCAATGTGGGTTCTGGGCTGCAATGAGGAAGGAAACTTCAGCAGTGCCTTGGCTGTGCCAACCCTGGTGACGACTCTGGGCACTGCTACAGGGAGGCTGTCAGGGATGCAGCATCCCACTTGGCAGTAAGCCAACTCATTCATGCTTATGTATGAGCGCACACACAGCTTCCCCTGCCTGCACGGGGCCCTCTTCTGTTGGGCTGTCTTTTTCAAAAAGGAACATTGGAAACTGATCCTCTAGGTTGGTGGAGGGACTCAGTGGAGAGATGATGCCTATCGGCTCATGCGCCTAGAACTCAGATAGTTCTCCTGCTGCACACTGTTCTCTCTGCCTGGGTGCCCACCCCCATCTTCTCTCCTGACCTCAAGACTCAGTTCAAATGCCACTGCCCCTGTCAACTGGACTGTAAGATCCAAAGCATAGGGGCTTTATGGTTTGATTTATCATTTTGTCCCTGGTGGCTAGCACTGTGCATGGCAAATAGCAGGTGCTAAATAAATATTTGTTGACTGAATAACAAGCCAAGTCTTTACATTATCCCTAAAGAGCATGACTTCACTCCAAGTTTCACAGCTCCACATTTCATATCACACAGTTGTTTACATGTCTGTCTCTCTCTCTAAACCGGGGATTTTTTTTGTATGACAGTCATATTTTAATTTTTTTAACTGACAGATACAAAGTACATATATTTATCATGTACAATATGTTGTTTTGAAATAAGTACACATTGTGGAGTGGCTAAATCAAGCTAATGAACATATGTATTACCTTGCAAATGTTTTTTATGGTGAAAACACCTAAAATCTATTCTCTTAGCAATTATCAGAAATATAATACATTGCAACTAACTGCAACCTAGGGATTCTTAACCCAGGGTCCATGGATAACTTTCAGGGGAAGGTAGGAACCCCCTTGAATTGTACACAGAACACAAGCGTGTGTGTTTGTGTGTATGTACGTACATGTACACTAGGTTATTTTTTTTCTGGGAGAAAGACCCTCAGTTTTGATGAAATCTCACAGAGACCATGACCATAGTAAGGTCAGGAACTAGACTGGTCTCCAGAGGACTAGACCAGCCCCCTTCGAAACTAGGGCTCTGGCTGGCACAACACCTGGCCCACAGTAGGTGTTCAAGACATGTTATTTGAGCAAGCAAGTAAGAGAATGATTCTAGGCCCTGGACTGGGTCTCCACCATTACCAGATTCCCAGTCATTTATTCCTCCAGGAACAGCCTCCTCCACTCCCCAAGACTGAGGAGTTCAAAATTTCAGAAATGAGCACGTGAGCAGACAGTCTCCTTGTGCTTATGTCATACCGGGCTGTCAGCTGACGGGTGTCAGCTGCATCTTAGCAAGCCAGAAGCAGAATGTGGATCATATAACCCAACTTCCTCTTCCTGAATGAAGCTGAGGCACCCATCTCCAGCTCACCCCTTTCTCTCCTAGCTTTGTCCACCAATTGTGACTTGTTGTGTTTGGTGTCCCCTTTATCTTAGCCCTCCTCTCTAAGACCATTTTTCTGCCTTCTTTTGTCCAAAGCCAAGTCCAGGATTCTCAGCATCATACTTCTTCTTTCCTATTTCCTTTGCTCTTTGTGAGTGCTATCTTTACTCAGTAATATAGGAGCTCCTCTTTAATGGTGGGTCTTGGGCTCCTGGAGGACCATCGACTCTATAACATGCAACATAAACTCTTCCTTGGTTTTCAATGAGTTGGATTCATTAGACAGGTCAGAGGCCAGTGGAACACAGGGGATCCCTCCCCAAGGATAGAGGACTTCCTTTCCCCCAAGACTTGGGCAGCCATTGAAGAGCTTCCCCATCCCCAAATTAGCCCCATTATTACTCTGGAGGAATTGCAGGGGAAAACAAGGTGATTATCACTGGAAACCTTATTCCACTTATGGACACAAGTTGTCCCCAGTCACCTATACCTTGAATATGGAACAAAGCCATCCAAATTCAGCATTGACCAGGTCAGATACGCGGGTTCAGGTCTTGCTGCAAATCCATCTACTATCTTCTCCCTGCCCCTGTACCTATGGGAAGAGCCTGGCTGAGGCACATGCTCACCCTTCCCTTGGTGGCCATTCTACAGTGCTCGGGGATGAGACATCCGGACCCAGGGTTCTAGGGACAGCATTAGGTCTTTGAAAGATAGTGTGTGGGCTGTGTGTCCCTGAGCCTCAGTTTCCTCACCTGTGAAATTAGGGATAAATTCTCTTCCTCTGCATACTTCCCTGAATTGTCATCAAAATCAAATGGAAGAATGGTTTTAGTCCCTCATATTCAACAATATGTGGCTTATGCCTGTAATCCCTGCACTTTGGGAGGCCAAGCAGGAAGAATCACTTGAGCCCAGAAATTCAAGACCCCAGCCTGAGCAACATGGTGAGACCCCATCTCTGCAAAAAGTTTTTAAAACTTAGCTGGGCATGGTGGTGTATGCCTCCCAGCTACTCAGGAGGCTGAGATGGGGGAATTGCTTGAACCCAGGAGTTCAAGGCTGCAGTAAGCCATGATCGTGCAACTGTACTCCAGCCTGGTCAACAGAGCAGGTGAGACCCTGTCTCAAAAAAGAAAAAAACGATTCTTTAAGCCCCTACGATGTGCCAGGCTCTGGAGGTATCAAGGGAAATGACATACACTCCTGGCCCTCAAAGCTCTTGCAGTCCAGTGAGAGAGACAGACAAGCAATCGATTTCAAGGCAGCATGGACAGTGTTACAGCACTGTAGGGAAGCCCACAGGATGCTGTCTGCCCAGCCCTGAAGGGTTACAGAGTGGAGATTCTCCAAGGAGGAGTAGGGGTCTGAAGGATGAACAAATGTTCAGTAGAGAAGAGGAGATGAAGGACATTCCAGCAAGGGGAAAGAGCCTGTGCAGAGAGGCAAGGGGATAAGAACGTGGCATCTTTGTGGGGATCATCGCTTGCTGAGTGTACAGCACGAGACGCAGACACAAAAGCAGGCACTGGGCCATAGAGGGATGTCCAGATTAGGCTTTTCACAGAGAACAGTGGGGAGGGATGTCAAACAGAGGCACGGCAAATTCAGATTTGTATTTTAGAAAGGTTGATCTTGGCCACAGGGTGGAGAATACACTGGAAAAGCAAGAAGAGAGCACTGAGGTTGGTCAGGAGCCAAGTGGAGCCTCCCTGGGAAGAGATGGGAAGGTCTGAGTGGAGGGGGGAGCAGCGAGGAGGAAGAGGAGTGAGCTAATCGCACAGACAGGGGAGGCAGCAGCCAGTGGACTTGACGAATGAATGGAAAAGCTTTTACAAACTGAGAAATGTTGCCTCTTTAATGGCAGAGACCTTCATCACTGTAAATGTGGGAACTACATTAAGTCATTTCAATCTGCCACAAGTGCCACAATACTACACAATCTGGTTGGAAAAAAAAGTAGGGTATTTTTCTTATTTGTGAATTCTTTTTTTCTCTCTCTAGTCCTACACAGGAAAAAAAGAAACAGTAAAATACCAATAAATGGGAATGAAGGGCTTTCAAAAATAAAGTGATGTAAACTCAGAACTATCTTTGGACATTGGGGGACACAAACTACCCACGAGATTTGCTTTTTGGAAACAGCTGCTTGGAAGAAGTGCCCAGAATGTGCCCTAAAGAGATAAGAAGGAGAAAAGCATCTAAGGCCAGATCAAAGTTAGGGTTGAAAACCGTGCAAATAATCAATGTCGGAGAAAGAAGTTTTGCAAAAGAAAGATGCCTAATCAGTACTAATTTAATAGGCCACTTTAGCAGTGGAAGAAGAAATGTTGATATTTTATGTCAGCTATTTTATAATCACCAGAGTACTTAGCTTCATGTAAGCCATCTCATATTCGTTAGAAATAAGAGCAATTTTATTCGTCAGAAAGAACTTTTCAATTTATAGCATCTTAATTGCTCAGGGTTTTAAATTTTGATAAAGGAAGCTCCACTTTTGGCAGGAGTAGGGGACAGGGAGAGAGAAGGGTCCATCCACAAGGACAGAGGCACCAGGGCCAGTAGGGTAGCTGGTGACTGGATCAGTCAGAAAGGGGCTGAGTTATGCCATGAGAAGAAACAACCTCCAAATCTCAGTGGCTTAATACAACACAAGCTCATTTCTTGCTCAAGTTACATGTCCTATGTAGATCAACAGCAGGTGACTCAGGGACCCAGACTCCATCTCCATATGAGCTTCCATAGTCACCAGGACACAGGCTCTGAAAGTGTCCTCCATGCAGGGACACATGCCCCTTCCTTTCATTGGGCAGAGCAAGTCACCTATGGCCAGAAGTCACACTGCAGGGCAGTGCCATCCTGCTGTATGCCTGGGAGAAGAAGCAGATCTGTGACTTGCAAGCCCATAGTGCCCCAACTAAGATGTTGATGTGAGCTCCCCAAAGGCCAAAACCAAGTCTTATTAATTGGTATCTCTAGCATGTACACATCATCTCTCAAAGAGTAAGTGATGGTGAATCTTTGATGAATGAATGAATGGATGGATACATGGATTTTTTTTTTTTTTTTTTGAGATGGAGTCTTGCTGCATCGCCCAGGCTGGAGTGCAGTGGTGCGATCTCGGCTCACTGCAACCTCCACTGCCTGAGTTCAAGTGATTCTCCTGCTTCAGCCTCCTGAGTAGCTGGGATTACAAGCACGCACCACCACACCTGGCTAATTTTGTATTTTTAGTAGAGACGGGGTTTCATCATGTTGGTCAGGCTAGTCTCAAACTCCTGACCTCAAGTAATCCACCTGCCTCGGCCTCCCAAAGTGCTGGGATTATAGGCGTGAGCCACCGTGACTGGCCCCATGGATTTGATTTTCAGAATGTGTTGAACTTTCCTAAATAAGTGGGTCCCGGGAAGTCTGCCTCTGTTCTTTCACCTGATTGTCTTCAAGGCTTTCTAGACCCCCAGAAGTGAATGTACTTGGCTTCAGAGCAGACCTCCGAGGTGGCAGAGGCACCTATGAGGCTTCTATAGCACCAGGTTAATGGAACAACTCAATACTTCAAAGGCTACTGTCATCTGATTGCCTGGAACACAGGAATTAGCCAACAGAGGCTGAGGTTGGGGAAAGGGAATCACTTCAATGGTGTCCTTACTTTGTGTTAGGCACAGTGCCTGTAGCTTCATCCAAGTTTGCTAATGCGATTCTCATGGCAGTCCCATGAGGAAGGTACTGTTCTGCCTTTTTACCAATGAGAAAACTTATGCTTAAGGAGCTTAAGACACTTACCCAAGAGCTCATGGCTGTTAAATGGCTTAGAACCCAGACCTGTCTGGTGCAAAGCGGTGCTTCTAACCATCGGGCTGGCTGTCTCTTCTACAAACGAGTCACACTCACTGCTTCAGAGCATTTTATTTTCCTTATGAACTTTCAGCCATGGGTGGCACTTTCTTTATTCACCCTCCAGGAGGCAGGAAGGGGGCCAGGACAAATGCATCCTCCAGTCTCCCACTCAGCTCCTCCTTCCTTCACCACATCCCCAACGTCTCACTTTCTGTTTGAGCCTTCAGCCTCTTTAGCAGTGTGGAGGAGCAGGCCCCGTGAGCTTGGCACCGAGGTACCTGGGGTCTGTGGTGGCCGTGTTTTCTGCTGCCTCAAGTCAGTCAGGCTGTGCTGTTCCATACACATTCAGGCTGCCACCCCGGATAGCCTGTTTCTCATTATCTCCCTCTCAGGGGCGGTCTAAGGAAAAGGGAGTAAGGAGTCAGATGGATGTGCCGCAACCCTGGCTCCCCTTCACTCTCTGTACGACCTGGATTGGGAGTCTGCCTCATCTTCTATAGAGCAGGATGGGGTTGTAGAAAGAAGGAAGGAAAATAAAATCTAAGGAGCACGTACTGTATGCCAGACGTCTTCCATGCTGAGTCTGAGAGTATCTCCATGGGGAAGGGAGTAATGAGTAATGTCCCCTCTGGCAGATGAGAAAACTGTGACCAAACTGATTAAGGAATGAGATCACGGGCCCACAGCCAAGCACAGGAGCAGCCCGGATTCTAGCTCTGGTTTGCCTCTCCCCAAAGCTGATATTCCTTCCACTACATCCATAGATCTCAAACTTTTGCACGAAGTGAAGTGACAGCTGGAAGTCTTGTTGAAATGCCCCAACCTCCCAGTTTCTGATTCAGGAGGACCAGGGTAAGGCCTGAGAATCTTCATCTTTACGTAGTCCCCAGGTGATGCTGGGGCTACCAGTCTGGGGGCCACACTTTGAGAACCACTGCATTCCACCGTACTACTGAGCTCTCTGAACTGTAGGAGCTCATAGTTGAGAAGTTCTCATGAACCCTGAAGTTCGGTGCATGGGAGAAAACATTACTCTTACAGAGTTCCCTCTTGATGGGTAACTAGCATCTCTACTAGTGGCAAGGTGGCTGTCCAGAGGGCCTGTGCTGTGTTCGTGTCTCCTAGGGGGTAAGGATAGGCATGTGGGGCTAAGGCCTGCACCCTACACCTAGGATATTTGCAGAGTGAAGACCACTGCTCTTCCCACCATGTTTTGTGAGCTGCCCATCTGCCAAGGCAGAACTGGGCTTTAATTTTGGCATAGCCATCTGCTACCTGTGGCAGGGGCAGGGACTGGGGATTTTCATGGCCTCCTAGGCCACTCCATGTGTGGAAAATATTGCACCCACTCACCCATTGCCCCCAGAAGCCTGAATGCAGGCTTTACCTTCACAAGTTGAACTTTAGGACATTGATCATTTGGGAGTATAGGATACATTACTCATCCCATCCACTACTAGTTATTGGGAAAGTTTCATGCAGCAAGTACTATACCATCAGGGGGCATGATGAAATCATGAGCAAAAACAGATTCATCGCTCCTTCCTATCAAGCAGTTTCAAACTTGGTGGAGGAGACATACATTAATCAAATAATTAGACAAGAGTGAAAATAAGCATTGCAGCTCTGACCAGTGTGAAAAGGGAGAGGGCCACAGTAATATGAGAGTGTGTGAGGAGAGAAATTGGCCAGGAAGCTGAAATTTGAAGGATGAGAATTTAACTGGGCTGAGAAGGGCTTTCCAGGCAGATGGAACAAGGTTTGCAAAGACCTTGTGGTGAGAGGAAGTGGAACAAGCACAGGGCACTAAAAGGGGGCCCAAGTGATTAGAGCCCAGAGTGAGATGAGGTTGGAGATGGCTAAAAACAAACAGAGGCCACGTTGCAGGGTTATGACCCCAGGTTAAATAATTCTATTTCTATTCTGAGGACAATGGAAAGCCCTTGAGCACTTGATCTGATTTGTGTTTTGAAGGAATCACTCTGATTTGGAAAACACATTGGAGGGAGGCCAGAGGGGCTGCTGGGAGACCTGTTAGGAGGCTGGTACCTGAGTTCAAGTAATGGATAACAGACATGATAACAATGGTGATGGAGAAAAGCAGGTGGAACTGAGCTATATTGAGGTGAAATCAATGGGACTTGGTAATGTGTTAGATGGGGGGTGTTGACAGAGAAGGTTGAAAGGCAACATTTGTGCAACTGGATGCGTGATGGCTCCATTCTGTAGGATTGGTCCCCAGAAGAAGACCAAGTGTGGACATGTTGAGTTTGAGGAGCCTCTGAGACTACTAAAACATATTAAGTAAGCAATGGGATTTACAAGTCTAGGATTCTGAGAAGTTTGGGCTAGAGATAGGAATTTGCTAGTCAACAGAAACCAATGGTTTTGATAAAATTTCCTGGGTAAAAGAAAACATTAATATGTACTGGCTTTTAGAGAAAGCCAGTGGCAGGGTAAGACTGAGAACTTAGGTCTTCTAATTCATGGTACCTTCTTGCTACCCCTCCAACTCACAGAGGTGATGCATCAAATCACCATTCCATTGAGGGTTTTGATGTATTCTTGAGCATGTAGATGTTGGAGGCTGAGGAGCCAATTCCAGCCTTCGCATCAATTTACCTTGGTTGAGGCCCACAACTTCACACATCTGAAGGCCTATAGAGGGGAAGAGGGCAGATCTAAGTCAAGTGAAAGGGGTGCCATATGTTGGGTTCAACAAGAACAAATTCCAATTGGTCAGGGCTGTGCAAACTGAAATATGTTGCTATAGGAAGTAGAGAGCTCCTTATCTCCAGCAAAAGTAGAGTGAATATTTGATGGGAGTGTTGTAGAATGTTGTAGAAATGTGTCTGATGAGGGCTTGGGCAACCTGGTCTTTAGTCTTTTATGACCTGTAAGATCTTTGAAGCCCTTGATGCAAGAAGTCCTCATGCTTTGTCCTGCTGGGTTTCTAGCCCTTCTTGCCCTTCCTTTTGTTTTTGAAGTCTGGGAAGCACAGGGCCTCTTGGTATTTACTTGAGAGAGCTGCACAAACATCTGGGCAAATGTCTCAGTGAAGCCTGCATGAAGGAGACAGGCGATGCTGCAGATACTGGGCCATAAGGATGAAGTCCTTCCCCTCCTGGATATTTTTCCAGAGCTCTCCTAAAGGGCCACCAGTGGGTAGATTTTTTCCTACTTGTTCCTTTATCTTTGTCTGACCTCCCACTCTCGCATCTCCTAGTCAAATAGTTAATGATCTATCTTAAAAACAACAACAGGAGGTCATTTCCTATTTGAAGGGAATTTAGAGGTGAATCTTTTTGTAATATAAGTAATCACTGATGATTTTCTTATATCTAAACTTCTCAGTGTTGAGTCTTTGTGAGTCAGGGTCCTGCCACTTAGATCATGAATCTCCCTGTAACATGTTTATCTTGCCCTGCCAGACATTTCCATGAAAATAATCTTCAGGTGAGTAAAACTTGAGAAAAATTTACCAAAAGGATGTCTTGGCTACACTCGATTCCCTTGGAAGGGCTCCCACATTCCCACATAATGACTGTGCGTGTTTCCAGCACTGTTGGTTCCACATCATTAGCTTCCAGAAAGCTCTCTCCCCTCTGCTGCCTTCCTAGCAAGGACACAGTTGGCTGTGATGTAAATGGACTAATCTTGGGGGGCTAAAAAGAATATCATTCCTGAAGGTGTTATTATAGTGGAAGCTGGAGGAGAATTGGAGCTACCAGAGGTAACCGTGAGGGCTGGGAATGTGCTGAGACCAGAAGGTGGGTAAGAGGCACCTTCATAAACGTCTTCCCTAGAAACCCCCTCTGCTATATATGGCAGAGAAGGATGTGAGACTCAGCGGGAGTTTCATTGACTCTGGAACTTCGTAGGGTCCGCTCCATGAGCTCAAACACCACAAGAGACTCTAGAGATCTTCAACGTACTTCTGGGTGGCATTTTGAGAAAAGGAGAGATTTGAAAGCAAACAGACTTGAGTTCAAAGCCAAACTCCTTTGTTTTCTAGCTGTTTTATTTGGGTACATTGTACAGCCCTTCTGAGCTTCTGTTTTCTCATTTGTAACCATAATTGCTAACTTTTAGCTTGCTGTCTGTAAGTCACTGAGCTGAGTGGTTTACCAGTCTCATCTAAATGATTTTTCACAGCGAATCTTCCCCATTTTATTGTTTTGTTCAAATGCTGTCTAAGCACCATGGACAATGAGAGAGCAGCTGGAAGGAAAGAGACACAGCAGAGGTTGAACCACTCCCCTGAATGGGGCAAGAAATCTAGGTGGAGGAAACCATGCCTCCACAGCTCTTGCATTCTTTATTCCTGTAGAATTCACACCATATGGACACTGCCAAGGCTTATTGCTTCTACCATCCAGCAGGTCAAGCCACACCTGGGCCCACTTGAGCCTTAGCTGGGGCAGCAGAAAAATGCTATGCTAGAATGTGGGGCATAGGGTCCCAAGCAGCTCTGGGCAGTGAACCTGTGGACAGCGCTCCTGGTTCATCCCCTAAAACCATTCTGCCCTCCTAGAACTCTGGACCTGTGATGAGAAGGGCAGCCTTCAAGATTTCTGAAATGCCTTTGGGGTCTTTCTCCCATTGTCTTGATGAATAGCATCTATCTTTCTTCTATCAGTATTAGTTTCTTTAGCAAACTATTGCTTGGCCACCCCCTTTGTTTGCTCTCCTAAAAATGTGGGTTTTTTTCTTTATATGACCAGACTGAGAGTTTTTCAAATCTTTTCTCTCTGCTTTCCTTTTATTTGTAAATTTTGTCTTTAAGTATTAATAATTTCTTTCCTATTTTATCTTACTATTTGTGGTTAAAGGTAGCCACACAGCAGCCTGAATACTTTGCTGCTTAGATATTTTTTCTTCCAGATAGCCTAATTCATTGTCCTTAAGTTCTGCCTTCCACAAAGTCCTAGGACACAGACACAATTCCACCAAGTTCTTTGCAACTGTATAACAAGAATAGTCTTTCCTCCAGTTTCCACTACCTTGTTCCTCATTTTTGTCTGAGATCTCATCATAATGCCTTTTATCATCCAAATTTCTACCAGCATTCTTATCACTACCATTTAAGTAATTTCTAAGAGTTCCAAACTTTCCCTATAGCTCCTCTCTTCTGGGGCGTCACCACAATCTTCCTTACTGCTCCATTCATAGCAATACAGGCTTTTTCTAGCCTGGTTTTCCAAATTATTTCAGCCTCTACCCGTTACTCAGTTCCAAAGCCACTTTCATATTTTCAGGTATTTGTTATAGCAACAGTGCCACTCTTTGGCACCAACTTTCTGTCTTAACAGAATGCTGCAGACTGCATAATTTATAAAGAACCAAAGTTTTTTGGCTCCCAGTTCTGAGGCTGGGAAGTCCAAGATCATGGCACCTGCATCTGGGAAAAGCAGGTGTCCATGGTGAAGGGCAGAAGGTGGAAGTGGGCATGTGAGACAGAGAAAGAAAGTAGGACAAGCTTCATCCTTTTATCAGGAGTCCACTCCCTCAATAACTAACCCAATTCTGCAATATTGGCATTATTGCATTTAATGAGGGCAGAGCCCTCATAGTATAATTACCTCTTAAATGCTCCACATCTTAATATTGGTCCAATGGCAATTAAATTTCAACAGGAGCTTTGGAGGGAACATTGAAACAGTCACATCTGGTTAGAAATGGGAAGGATGACTTCCTATAGGAAATGGTATTTGAAAGGCCCTGAAGGATGGGTTGGCCTTAAGCAAATAGAGGCTGAGGAAGGCATGTCAGGCAGAGGGCTTGGGATTGTCAAATGGGGTAGTCATGTTTGGGAAATAGCAGATCATCTAGTTTTGCTAAGCATGGCTCATAGAGTCAGCCTGTGGCACTATTATGTTAAGACCTTGAATGCCAGAGTGAGGAGTTTGTACTTAATGCAGTAGGCAGTGGGGAGCCATTAAAGATTTTTAAATAGAGGGGAAGCAGCAGAGCTGCCTTTGGAAAAATATATTTAGCATCATGGGTAAAATTGTTTGGAGAGAAGAGACACAAAAACTGGAGAAGGGAACTGGGTTGGGGGCGGGGGAGGCGGGGCAGGAACAATTCAGAGGCTGTGACAATGATCCAGGTGAGAAATGACAAGGAACTCAACTAGTGTGATGGTGGCAGTACTAAGAAGCTAGAAGCAGAACTAGAAGTCACTGTAGTGGTAGAACCCCTGTGACTTAGCAAGTGACTGAACAGAGGTCAAGAGAGGAGTCCCAACTGCCTCAGGGGCTTTGGTCATGACTGGCTCACTACTTGGGAGGGTGGTGCCACCAAGAGAAATGGCGAGTAGGAGGAAGCAGTGCTATTTGATTGGACCAGGGGCTGGTGACAGCGGAAGTACAGAGGGCAAATGTGGCTTGGGACATGTTGAGTGTCACGTGTTGGTCTGGTGCTTCATCTTTATGGGGTTTGGAACGTATGATCAGTCAGTGTGTACCTACTATGTGCCAAGCTCTGTAGGAGGCACTTTATATACACTGACTCACTGAATTGTTACAATCTGTCAATGAGACAGACATTGCTAACTCTTCCAGTCATAAGATATTGTGATTCTGTGATTCTATGATTCCAGTCTGTTACCAAATGATGCTCTTTTCTTTGGAAGAAGTTAAAATCCTGCCTCTTTTTTGAGCTCTTCAGTGGAAACAAACAAATCACTGTCATTGCTAAAGCTTTAGCTGAATTTGACATTCTCTGATGAGTTGTCGAGATGCATTCTGCAAAGCCAGCCTTTATGCAATGCCGTTCAGTTCCTGCAGTGCAGTGGGAGCAGGATTCTGTTTGCCCAGGTTCTGGGCTCTGCCTGTGGTCTCGACTCTCACTGTACTTCCCTGCAGCCCACCTGCTTCCAGTCACTGCAAGGATGAGGCCAGGAGGGGAGGGCCTTATTTGAGGCCCCAGGGGAGTGAGTCTTGCCTTCACCCAGGGGTCCTGGGGTATGAGGCATGCCAGGACCTCAGTAACACCTGTAGTTAGGGAGGGGGCAGAGTTCAGGGACCCCAGAAACAAGGTGGGACCAAGCATTTCTTAATTTTCCCAGATAATGGGAACTCCTCACTGCCCTGGACACTCTCCCTGCCAGTACTTGGTCCTAACTGTCCTTTGGAACTTGGCTCTCAACTTTATGCTTATTGTCTCTGTTCATAGACTTTTTCTCCCCCAGAGAGTGAGCTTTTTGACAGCAGAGTCAGACAGCAAAGGAAGTAACATTTAATAAGCACCCATTATGGGTCAAGCAATATGTTGGTAACTTTATAACCGTTAATTTACCTATTTAATCCTTACCACCACCAGTGAGGAAGGAATTCTCATCTCCATTCCCTAGATGAAGAAATAAAAGGTTAGAGCAATTGTGTAAATTCAGGAAAGTACTTAGACAAGTGCCTAACAGAAATACTTTATAAATTATAGCACTTATGATTATCATTGAATATCCTGTCCAAGGTCTCACAGGCTGGAATTCAGTCCAGGTTGGAATGGGCACAGTGTCCATACATGCCTAATGTCTCTGGGTATTACAGTGTCCACTACATCGAGACAGAAGGTGCTCACCAAATTGCGGTGTAAGTCCTTTATTCTTTAATTTATGTCTTTGACCCGCCCATGCCTCCACACACTGCTTGAAATATGTCAGCTGGTCTCCAATACATAATTACTGAGTGAATGATTGGTTGAATGAATGAATGAATAAGTGAAAGTGAAGTCTAAAATTAGTCTACAGGGAATGCCTCAATAAGTCCTTACATGGAAAGGCAAATCCTCCATTACCATTTACCTTTTCCTTGTTCCTCTCCTCAAAAGGTAGCTGAGGATGTTAGCAAGGGAACCAAATTAGCAATGTCCTTATCCTATCTCTGGAACTGGGCTTCTTAAATGAGTGAGAAGGTGCTTGGTCAGAGTGGCATCAGGAATCCAAGAACCTAGAAAGAAAGGCTTTTTTGGCTGATTTGTGGGCTGAGTCCATTTAGAGAATAATCAGATTCCCCCATCCTTACCAAATCCCCTCTCAACCAACCTTTGAAACACCTACCGCCTAAATATTCACAAATATATGTGCACGCGCACACACACACACACACACACATACACACACACACACCCCCTTAGAAGATAGCCCAGTACTTAGAAAACCCGACCCAAGACTGAGCCATTCTGTAACTACCTAGCTCAGGCCTTAGTTTTCTCTTATGAGCACTGAGAGACTTAGACTAGACCAAGTCAGAGTCTCCCATAAAGTTCGACATTCTGCAAATCTCAGCATGGCACAGCATGACTATTAGGCCCTCCCTTCTTCTCCCTAGATGCCTAAGCCCACAAAGGGGAAAGCCCAGCTCTTGGGCCAGAGATGACCAGGATTGGTAGACAAATCTCTGGCACAGACCTCCTGCACAGGGGGTGCCCATCCAGAAACTCTGGGTCCAGAATAGGATCCCAGGGCCATGTGGGGCCTCCTGGACCAGCGTCCAGGTTCTATGCTAGGGGGTTACTTAGTCTCTGTTTTCCTTACACCTCAGACAGCGTTTAATACATTGAGGATGATAGAAATAGCAAGAAGAACCAAGATATACACACTAAGCATGAGAGGAAGAGAGACACGTGAATCAAAAGGAAGGGCAGAGACAGCTCGCCAAAGAGAAAGAGTGGGGCCCAGATTGTTGTGTTGGAGGTTAGGAGTGTGTCAGGGAGAAGAGCCAAGTGACCAGCTCCTAATGATGACGGGATACTAGGGAAATTTAGACATGGGCAAGGCAAGGGGCATTCTGAAGTCCTTTGCCTTGGAAAATCACCCACAGGCAGTTCCAGGACAGGGCCTGACTCCAAGAGATTCTTGACGAGTGGGTTATTATTCCAAAGGGCTCAATTACAGGACATAGCTGCGGGCAAGCAAGCCTTGAGCAAGCCCCTGCAACAGTCGCGATTGCATGTGTGCATAACCATGTGTGTATAAGTGTGTGTGTGTGTGTGTGTGTGTGTGTGTGTGCGTGCATGTGCTTTTGGGACAGCTGTTTCCAGAGAGCCTAGTGAGCTCTCTACTCCTCCAATGCCACCTCCATTCCTGCCTGAGGTTTGAGCCAAGAGGAATTGGGTCAGTGGCTGGAGGAAGCTCTGCCACATCCAATTACCCCCCAGCAGTAACTCCTGCAGGAAAGACCTTGGGGAGCATTAACGTTTGAATCACAGAGAAGAGCAACTCCAGCCAGAGCTCAGGAAAGCAGCAACTCATCAGAATCCCAGAAAGATTCATGAGTCGCCTAAATATAGAAACTGTCATCCTGCCAAAAGTGAGGTGAGCTCTGTATCGGCTGTCAGCACAGAGCATGGGGCAGGCCAGGAAGAGAGGGGATCCATTGACCAGACACACCCTTGGGGCTTGGACAGGCCTGGGCCAGCCCCAGGTAGGGCAAAAAGGCCTGCCAGGAATTTGGAACCCAGGACCAGGAGAGAATGAGAGGCAGCAAGGTGTGTCAGCGTGGGCTCTATGGCAGGACATGTGTGCCTCCGGATTGTAATTGTGCGACATTGAGCAAGATGCTCAGCCTCTCAGGGCTCTCATTTTCCTGCCTGTGAAGTGAAGTCAACCACAGTAGCTGTCCCCGCAGTGAAGATTCAAGGATTCTCCCACCTCTGCCTGGTGTTTTCCCCAAAAATGTTTGCACAGATGCTCCTTCACTCCCTTTAGATCTTTACTCGAACGCCAGCTTCTCAGTGAGACCTCCCCAACCACTTACTGAACACTGCAACAGGTCCTGCCATTTCCTGGTCCCCATCCCTGTCTTGGCACTCTTCCCCACAGCACTTAACATCATTAGATGTATTCCATGTCCTATTGGACTTGTTTCCTTGTTGGTTGTCTACCTCTCTAGGATGTGAGATCCACATTCTTACATCTGTTTTGTTCAATCCTGAAGCTAGAATCTCCTAGAGCTAGAATACTATCCAGGATCTACTAGGTGTGCAAGAAACACTTGTTGAATGGATGGGTGAATGTGATAGTGTGTCTGGAAATCACTTGGCATCGTATGCCTGGCGCACACGAGTGCCTCATGAAGGTCAGGTCCCTTCCTCTCCCCCATCAGCAGTGGCAGGAGGTGGGTAGATGACATCGGGTAAGGGGTCAGCCTCGTGAGAGGCAAGCAGAGGTAGCACAGAAGGGTGTCAGAATGCAGGCAGGGGCCGGTGCAGATGCTGAGATGTCAGTGTGGGGCACTCCAGGCCCACAGAGAGGCAAGTCAGAGAGTCACTCTGCAGGAAGTGAGGCCACCTCTAGGAGAGAAGCTAAGAGGAGAACTTTGTATATGATTCATCTCCACCTAGAAGGTCGTGCTGCTGTTTCTTTGCCTTGAAAACTGCTCCTTGTGTTGGGGACAGCCTAGGAGAGCCCTCTCTGACACTCAGATACCCTCTCCATGATCTGCAGAGTTGAGGCTTTCCCCCACCAAGTCTATCCAGTGGTCCCCTTCAAGTTCTCACATCACCCCCTACTCCCGTCCAACCAGAATGAGCACCCTGGGGACAGGACTGTGTCTGACTTGCTTCTTTGACCCAAAAGCTTAGCCCAAGACCGGGCACACAGTAGACTGTCAGTCAGAGTTCAGTGCAGGAAAGAGAAACAGCCATGGTCACTTTAGGTATAAAAGGGATTCATAAAAGGAAATTGAATGCTTACAAAATTGCTGGAAAAGATGAAGGAGTGGGCTTCAGGTTGTGTCTTCAGATGAACCTCAGAGTGACCCACAGAAGCTGCCCTCCAGGGGAGCTGCTACCAGGAAGGAAGGGAAACAGGAGCCACGGCCCCCTACCTACTCCACTCACCTTTAGACACTCACAAAAATAGCAATTAATTTGTGAAATGCATTCCCAGTCACTGGAATTGACATTCAGTAGTGAGCCAAGTCCGAGCGTGAGACAGTTTACCCAATAACCAGAGCTGGAGCGTCAAGTCTGAGCTGGCCCTGAGGAGAAGTGGCTGGAGGAGGGCAGACGCATTCCGGAGCGGGGTTCAGGGCTCAGCCTATAGCTGGGAGTGGGGGTGAAGCCAGGGATTCCGTTGTAAACAGGAGGGGGCTGTGAGGAGCATGAACCCAGGCAAGCCATTACAACAGCTGACTTCCAGACAGTGTCCATATTCGTTGCTTGTTTAGGAATTTCGCCCTGTCTGATATCACTTGAAAGAAATGGGCCACCTTTCTGGGGTGGGGGAGATGTTCCGTGCAAGGAGATTTATGTGGTGATGATTTTTGGCCTGAAGTGCTGAAACAAGTTTCGTCTGAGCATACCTTATTCACCCTTCATGGGGTGGCAGCAGGATTTGCTTCTCAGCTGTGCCTGATCCGGAGCTCCTTGTATCTGTAGCCCCAGGAGTTACAGCCTCCAAGGGGCAGGCATGGGGTGGAGGCTCTTATTAACCAAGCTCTCACAAAAGACTGGAGGATAAATAGAATGCCCACTGATTAGCTTTCCTTGGAAGAGATGACTGCTAGGCAACATGGGAGAGTCACATCAGGTGGTCAGCACCTTCTTCTTTCGGCAAGATGTCCTTAGAAACCAGCCCAAGACCAGATGGTTGCTTGATGGAAGTCAAAGGGATCTTGGTTATGCAAATGGCTAGTGTCATTACCTTATGCTGATCTCAGGTCCCTGTCTCTCCCCTGGTGAAGCAGTGTGGTGTACTTAAAAGTACAGTTTTGAAGTAAAAAAAAAAAAAAAAACACCTAGGTAGAATCCTGTCTTTATTACTTATTCACTGAGAAAGTCCCTCATGCTCCCTGATCCTGTGTGAAGAATGGAACCTTTATACCACCTCCCGGGATCCTAGTGAGGTTTGCATAAAATGCCATGGGGAAAGGCCCCAGCCACCAGATGGTAAAAGATATTTGTTAAACACATACTATGTGCCAGGCACTGTTCTAGACTTCAAGTATATTTTTGTGAACAAAGCTGAAAGAATCCCATCCCTCAAAGAGCTTACATTGTAGTGGTGGGAAGCAGAAAATAAGCAAGCAAATAAATAAAATATTTGAGAATGGAGAAGTATATTAAAGAAGATAGCATACAGGGATGTGGAAGAGTGTGATGGTGGGGCAGGGTGGAGATATGGCTTTAACTAGGGTTGTAGAAGGCCTTTCGGAGAAGACAAACTTTGAGCTAAAGCTTGAATGGTATTAAGCAGACATGAGTGCAAAGGGCAGGGAGAAGAAGCAGGAATAGCAGCACGTGCAAAGGCCCTCTGGTGGGAAAAAATTAGGTTTGAGAGGAAAAGAAGGTTAGTGTGGCTGGAGCATATAAAGGAAGACAGGATCCTTAGCACGCTGCCTGGCACACAGTAGGTGCTCTATAAACCTTAGTCCTATTTCTCACTCCAGAAGGAAAGACTAAGGTGTGCATGGCAGCTATCTCCCCCACCCTTTCTCAGCACAGGAGACAGCCAATTCCTGATTCCTTCACCCTGGAGCAGGGTATATATAATAATCTTCTATGATAACAATAGATGCTACTACTTCTCTAATGGTGATTGTATTCAAAGCTTGTGTTGAGATTTAGGAAACCCCTTCAATGCTGCAACAACCCAGCTCCAAGCCGTTTCTTAGACCAGGTCTCAGCTGCTGATGGCTTAATCTCACCTCCTTTATGTTGAATTTACTAACTTCAGTTTCAAAGGAAGGTGTTTTCTGTCTTTGCCCCAATTGTCCACCCTAAGCACACTTGCTGAACGACTCACAGGTGCAAGAGCTGAGGTGGAGGACTGGGACATGAAATGCCCCAGGGCCTCTCCCCACCCAGGAACAGCACTCCACAGGCCACAGGGAAGCTTGCAGTCTGTTTGGAACCTGTCAGTGCCTCCCCATCCAAACGCCATCCCAGCCATCTTCCCACCAGCCAGGCAGGTGGGACCTATCAGATGGGCATTCCTGCTCTGTGCCACCCTCTCTCAGATGTGTTTTAAAGAAACAGCAGTCTCTGCCGCCAAGCCACTTGCAAAGGAATGGGAGAGAGGCTCTGCCCATGCATAACAAAGACAGAATGATTCCCAGTAGCCTAGAAATGTGTAGAAAGCTGCTTTTGACTGCCCGACTACACAGTGGAGCACCAATGAAGAAGAGAGTGTCAAGGGAGAACCTAAGCACAGAGACACCGAGGTTAGCCCTGAAGGTGGTGTTGGGAATAGAAGGACTCTGGCTGTATACCCACAAGTATTGAGTTCAGAGTCTCTACAACTCTGAGACTCCATTTTCCTATCTATTAAATGGGTATAATAATGCCCTGAGAGGTTCCAAAAATATTAACAATAATCATTACTCACTGAGCATTTTCTTTTTCTTCTCTTCCCTTTTCTTTTATTTCCTTTCTTTCTTTCTCTCTCTCTTTCTCTCTGTCTTTTTCTTTCTTTTTTTTTGGAAACAGGGTCTCTCTCTGTCACCCAGGCTGGAGAGCAGTGGTGTGATCTTGGCTTACTGCAGCCTCCACCTCTTGGGCTCAAGCAATCCTCCCACCTCAGCCTCCCAAGTGGCTGGGATTACAGGTGTGCACCACCACACCCAGTTAATTTTTTTTTTTTTTTTAGAGATGAAGTTTCGCCGTGTTGCCCAGGCCGGTCTCAAACTTCTGAGCTCATGCGATCCTCCCGCCTCAGTCTCCCAAAGTACTGGGATTACAGGCATTAGCCACTGCACCCAGCCTTCACTGAGCATTTTCTATGTGCCAGGCATTATGCATGCTGTCTTACCAACTTCTGCCAGATATAGGAGGTCAGTGCTATCATTATCCTTATTTTACAGCTGAGGAAACTGAGGCACAAGGAGATTAACTCATCCAAGTCACGCAGTTCAACAAAGTAATCCGACTCTAGAGCCACAACTCTTACACGCTATATAAATCTACTTCAAACCAGGCCCATATTGGAAGATCCAGGAGGACACTCTAACCCAGGAGTGGGCAATTTCAAGGCACCTTCATTAGGACCCAAAGTCCTCCATGGAGAAAGGGAACTGGCCTAGGCAGGTCATGTGGTGTGGAAGAAGCCCAGGCCGGGAGGACTAGATTTTAGTGACTGTGTATGAACTCTGATCCTTTACCTCTCAGAGCCTCAGTTTTCCCATCAATAAAACGGGAGGGAGAGCGGAAATTGATCTAGAACAGTGTCTCTCATCCTCTTTGACCACAGCCTGCTTCAGCAGAGTAAAACCACTCACAGCCTCCTGTTCATCTGTCCCTGTTTTTTTAGCAAAAAAAGAACTCAGAGATAACATGAAAGTGTTACAGGCAGACAATTTTAGGGAAATACTAGAGAAAGATTTGCCTTAGGAATACAGATAGATGATGCATCGTTGAAGTGCAATGCATAGATGCCTTAAAACCCAGCCACCAAAAAATCATAAGCCCAAATTACTGTTGTTAAGCAAACAACCCACAACAAACTAAATGGGTAATGATGAAACTAAACTAATGGTAATTTATCATTAAAAAGCAAGAATGGTGGCAGCTGGAAAGCAGCAGCAACTCAAGACAACACTGCTGATGCTGTCACTGGTAACCACGCACATCCCCAGTCATTAACTTGAACTCTCAGCTCAGCTCAGGTGTGGTGGGGGCGTGGCAGTACCGCCCGGATTGCTTGGCATGTTGTGGACTTTTGTGCTAGAATGCCAAATTAAAGTCTTCAGTAAACTCCAGCAACACACAAATTTCATTTGTGAGTATCGATGTTTAGTAACTCCCTACATCTCACTTAATTACAAGAGCTGACCTTTATTGAATGTTAATTCATGCCTGTCCCTGAACTAAGCTCTCTGCAGGCATCGTCTCCTGGAATCGTCATGATGCTATAATTGGGTATAAGGATTGTCTTCATTTTATAAAGGTGGAACAGAGAGACTGACCAGCTTGCCCGAAGTCACTCATGGGTGACAAGTGGTAATATTGGGTTTTAAACTCAGACAGTTGGGCTCCAGAGCCTGTGTTTTATAGGTTGCTGAGAAGTAGGCTTAGTAACAGGTAAAAATTATTTGGCCATGCCAGTCACTCTCCTGAAAGGACAGAGGATTTGCATTATTGGATTAGTTCAGAGCCCATCTGGAGATCCTTGGCATTCACAGCGATCCACAGACCAGGGCCCAGCAGTTAATACTCTAGGGGCCTCCTGAGCCATCCCTTCATTCACCCCCTAGACCAGTAGCGGAAATTCAGCAGCCCGCTGGGAACACCTCTCCCCAACCTCGTCTCCCAAGTTTTTTCACTAGCCACTGCTCAGAGGTCATCTCACCTTTCCCTTGAGGGAGTGGCAGGATTCACTTATTCATTCATTCATTCATTCAAGTACTTGCTGAGCACCTCCTATGCACTAGGCATTGTTCAAGGCACCTGGGATGGAGCAGTGAGCCAAACAGATGAAGATCTAATCACAGAAGACAGACAATAAACAAATCAGTAGGGTTATACTGGTAGGATACCAGATGGTGATGAGCACTATGGAGAAAAAATAAAACAGGAGAGGAGCACACGGTGTGCTGGTGGGTTCATTTCCATTTTAAACAGGTGACATTAGAGTCACCCTGAAAATCATGAGGATGGGAGAGCAGAAAGCCATGTCAATGCTGGGGGAGGAACATTCCGGGAGGAGGGAACAGCAAGGGCAGAAGCCTGTACTTGGAGAGCTTTCAGGAAAGCAGTGTGAGGCCTTGGGGAGAAGTGGTAGGCAATGAGCTCAGAGAGTCTCCGTTGTGCAGGGGCAGTACAGGCCATGGTGAGGACTTGGCTTTGACTTACAGTGGGATGGAAGCCATGGGAGGGCAGTGTCGGGGAAACATTTTATTAGCAGCCCAGCTGCTGTGCTGCAAGTACACAATGTGGGTAAGTGCAGAGGTGGTGAGACCCGTCATTATTTCAGGTGAGAGATGGAGGTGTTCAGACCCAGGTGGGAGCAGGGAGGTGGCGACCTGCTTG
This sequence comes from Macaca thibetana thibetana, assembly GCF_024542745.1. Lineage (NCBI taxonomy): Eukaryota > Metazoa > Chordata > Mammalia > Primates > Cercopithecidae > Macaca > Macaca thibetana. Next base: position 27,869,305 of record NC_065593.1, on the reverse strand, counting down.
CATTCTTGATAAGTCATAAAGATAGATTCAGTGGGATTTCCCAATGGGTTAGATGTGGGGTGTGAGGGAAAGAGAGGAGTCAAAGGTGACTCCAGGATGTCTGACCCAAGAAACTGTAAGGATGTAGCTTACTTATAATAAACTACATCCTTTATTTACTGATGTAAGGAAGGCCACATGTACAGGAGGCAGATGAAGAGTTTTGGAATTAGATAGACTGGGTTTGGCTTGTGGCTCTCGTACTTAAAGGATACATAGTCAGTTACTTAACCTCAAAGAGCCTCCATTTATTCATCTGTAAAATGGGCATCATGGTGCCTATACTACAAGGTTGTGATGAGATCAAAGAGATGAGGGAGGTAAGGCTGGCCTGAAATAAAACTTAGCATCACTTCCTCTATGATATCATTCTTGGTCTTCATTTTGTCAGAAGCCCTGATTGGTTGATTTCCCTGGGGTTGTCTAGAGCTGGACAAACAAGGTAATCAACTCTCATTTCACTGGCCAGGGAGAGGGACACTGAGGAGGGGAGTGCTGGGGTTTTATTGGCCTTGACCACGCCCCATCTCATGAGCTAGTTGCGGTCCCTGGGTCCCCATCCTGCCCTCTTGGATCTCAGCCTCAGAAACCTGCCTAGGATCCCCGCTGCTCCCAGAACCACTATAGCCAGACTATATTTCCCAAGTCTAAGGAAGGAAAAGGTTGAACCAGCATTGTCTCAGCATCTCAAGAGGCTCAGGCAGTGGTTCCCAGCCCTGACTACATAACAGAATCACCCAGATAGCTTTTTAAAATCATGATGTCCAATCCTCCCTTCCTCCCATTTCCCCAGTCTGACTTAATCAGGTCTGGGTGCAGCCTAACCCAAGCACTGATTTTTTTTTTTTTAATGGAGTCTCTCTGTGTCACCCAGGCTGGAGTGCAGTGGTGCAATCTCAGCTCACTGCAACCTCCGCCTCCCGGATTCAAGTAATTCTGCCTCAGCCTCCTGAATAGCTGGGATTACAGGCGCACGCCACCACACCCAGCTAATTTTTGTATTTTTATAGAGGTGGGGTTTCAACATGTTAGTCAGGCTGGCCTCGAACTCCTGACTTCATGATCCACCCACCTCGGCCTCCCAAAGTGCTAGGATTACAGGTGTGAGCCACCATGCCCAGCCAGCATTTACTGATGATCATATTTAAAAGCTGATCATTTTTAAAAGCTTCCTAGGTCAGGCATGGTGGCTCATGCCCGTAATCCCAGCACTTTGGGAGGCCAAGGCGGGTGGATCACGAGGTCAGGAGTTCAAGACCAGCCTGGCCAAGATGGTGAAACCCCGTCTCTACTAAAAATACAAAAATTAACCAGGGGCAGTGGCAGCTGCCTGTAATACCAGCTACTAGGGAGGCTGAGGAAGGAGAATCACTTGAACCAGCAGAGTGGAGGTTGCAGTGAGCCAAGATCATGCCACTGCACTCCAGCCTGGGAAACAGAGTGAGATTCCATCTTAAAAAAAAAAAAAAAAAAAAAAAAAAAAAAAAAAAAAAAAAAAAAGCTGCCTAGGTGATTTTGATATGTATCTAAGTTTGAGAAACTCAGAACCAAGTTACGATTTTGTCCATTTGATGGATTTTAAAAGCTGCATGAGGCCCAGAGAGGTTAAGTGACTTCTCCAGTCTCTTAGCTGCTAAGTGGTAGAGCCAGAATTCAAACCATGGTAGGTCTGACCTCAAAGCCTGTAATCCTTCCACCACATTAAATTGGGGCCTTAAAAAGTGCTTACAATGCACTCACGTACTACTCTGTGGCTCATTAACTCCTCTACAGAAAGACTTGTGGAGGACCGGGTGCAGTGGCCCACACCTGTAACCAGCACTTTGGGAGGCCAAAGGTGGGCGGATCGCTGGAAGTCAGGAGTTGGAGACCAGCCTGGCCAACACGGTGAAACCCCATCTCTACTAAAAATACAAAAATTAGCTGTGCGTGGTGGCAGGCGCCTGTAATCCCAGCTACTCAGGAGGCTGAGGCAGGAAAATTGCTTGAACCCAGGAGGCTGAGGTTGCAGTGATCCAAGATCATGCCACTGCACTCCAGCTAGGCGACAGAGCTAGACATTGTCTAAAAATAAATAAATAAATAAATAAATAAATAAATAAATAAATAAATAAATAGAAAAAAAGAAAGAAAGAAAAGAAAAGAAAAAAGAAAAAGAAAGGCTTGTGGAGGCAGAAATGGCCAAAGAGGCCTCAATCATCAATGTTAGGATGTTCCTGGTAAATGACAGCATGCATCTAAAGGAGTTCAGAAGTCAGAAGCATCTAAAGTAATTCAGAAGTTAGAAGAGGAAATGGATTCCCTGCACAGACGCTCAGTTTCCAGATGGATACGCAGACACCTGTGGAGCAAATCCAAGAGTCCTCTCATCAGGAACCCTTGCTGCCAGCCCACGGTGCGCCCGCCCCGTGCTTGTGTCAGATAAGCGAGAGAAGGATTCGTTCAGGAACAGCCGTGGTCAGCCAGCATTTAGTGAGCACCCAGCCGATGCCAGGTGTGGGGCTGGGCGCTGGGCTCCTCGATGCGTTGCAGGCTCCTCACAGCAAACCCACGCAGGCGCAGGCCCTGTGGCTCTCTGTGTTGATTGGAAGTCTTGGGACTCCAGCTGGAGCTGCCGTTCTCACAGGTGCTGCTTGGAGAAAAGACGCTGCCGCCGCCGCCAACAACTCAGCACCGCGGCGCAGGTGAAAGACAGCCCAGAGACTGGAAGCTTGGCCTTCGGTGTCCCTCAACGCAATTAGAAATGCAAATACACCGCACAATAATTACACACAAGTTTCAACTCCTCTTCCAGCCTCACAAACCACCTGTTACGAAATTAAAAAGGATTTATTTTTTAATTAATGTGACAGTAATTAGCAGAAAGTTCAGAAGCTTAAAACTAGCCCTGCATGGGAAGGTAGCCATTGAATAAAAAGTGCGATTTTATTTTGCAAAAAGCTCCAAGCATGTTTGGGATTCAGTAAGTGCTCTTCTCTGCCTCCTTAGTTACCTGCAGCTATGTTTGGAACATACGGCCAAGGTGCCTGTCTTAAAACCAAAGAGGCCTGGTGGATAGAGCGCAGGCATTGGACTCAGTAGGCCTAGGTTTCATTCCTGCATGTCTACTGTGCTGTGTGGCCTGGGAAAAGTTTCTTAACTTCTCTGAGCCCTAATTTCCTAGGGCTAATACCTGCTTCACCAAGTGGGGAGATAATAACCATAATACCCATCTCCCCAAGATTGCCATGATATTGTTGGGGAAGCATTAAGGGGGATATGGCAAATACCCTGCTACCAACTTTGTAAAGAATGAAATAATTTGTTGCCGTGAAAGTTTTAGAATATATAGACACAGCATAGCATGGTGGCACATGTCTATAGTTCCAGCTACTTAAGAAGCTGAGGCAGGAGGATTCTTGAGCCCAGGAGCTTGAGGTTGCAGTAAGCTGTGATCACACCTGTGAATAGCCACTGCACCCAAGCCTGGGCAACATAGTGAGACCCTGCCTCCCAAAAAGATAGCAGTAATAAACAGAAGGACATTGTCTGAGGTTGGGTTTGCTGTAGGATCCTAGTTGCCCAGGACCGTCTTGGTCCCACATCTCAGGCAAACTGGGATGCCTGGTCACCCTAGTTCCCAGGAAGCAGACCCTGAGATAGCATTTAGTCTGCAGGATGTTCCCGAAGGAGTACCCTTGGGACCAGAGGGGAAGGAAACAGGACAAGCAGAGTGGGGAGAAGTCAAACTGTAATTTGCCAGACCCAACAGGAAACCTTGCCAAACCCACAGAAGCTCGGATCTCAATTGCCCTTCGGAGTTACTCCAAGTTGGGCCAAGGTGGCCAGGCCTCTCTAACTCCACATGGATCAAGAGTGGACATGGGCTATCTCTGAAAGGGACAAGATCTTAGGTGGAGCTCCTCTCTGTAGCCTAAAGCAGTCCCTAAGGGAGCTGATGTCAGAGACCTCTGCTGACAGCAGAGGGCAATAGGTCTGTCTTTCCTTGAAGGGAGATGGGGTGAGACATCAGTGTCCACCATAGACATGAAATCAACCTCATACCTGGGAAACATACATCACTTAAATTGTGAAAGTATAAACCCTGCAAAACTGTCATCAAAATAGTAAACAGAAGTCCACCATTACTGCACCCAAGAAATCCAGACACGATGACTCCCTCCCATTTTCCAAAGATTGGAATGTTTTCGTGAGTATAGAGACCATAGTAAGACTCAAAAAACAAGTAAATCATTTCCCTAGACTTCCCCCACTTCCTCATGTTGCCCCCACATCATGGAACCAGATCTTCCTTCCCAAGTGCACTCTCACCCCTACAAATAAAGCCAATCTACATCCATCGCTCCTTAAAGTGGAGTGGAAGCCTGGTCTCCCCAGAAAGGACAGGGGAGGAGTCAGCCAGCAGAGCATGGGGGAGAACCCCACACTGGGAGATGGTGTCCCTGGGTGCCCATGCTGACTCTACCCCCACCTGGCTATGGGATTTTGAGAGGGTGCTTCAACTCTGAGACTCTGTTTCTTCATCTCTACAATGGGGATGACCATCCCATCTGAGTATTATGTGAGTAACATATAATAAAGAGTTTTATGAGCCTCAAACTCTGGAAACTGAGAGGAAAAAGAAAGCCAGGAAGGGGCCTACTGGGAGGAAGTAGCTGCAGTCATCCAAGCCACAGGTTCATGATTTCTTCTCAGGAAGAGAAACCCCAGGGGTGACTAAATTACCTTCCAACCTGGGAGGGGACGGTTTCTATTGCTCCTCTGCTAGGTTCGATTTTTTAATCTTATTTAATTGGAAATTTCCCAGTGGAAAGTTAAAAAAAAATGAACACCTTGTATGCATTTCTTTTCCGTAGTACTGCCCAGACCATGTAACATGCTAATGTGCATTGTAACTCACCAGGAAAGGGGTGATGTACAGGGAATTCTGTTTTATTCTTTCCTCTGAGGCTCTCCCCAGGAGCAGAGCTCCCTTTGGGAAACCCAGGTCTCAAGAAGAAGTCCAAAGTCCTGAACATGACACTGAAAACCCTCCATGTTCCATGTGCAAACGTCCCTTCCTAGCACTGTCTCTCCCACCTCCCTGCGCACACCTTCTGTTCCAGGAACTGCTAACTCAGTCTCCCTTGCTCACTCCTACATCTCTGCCTTTGCCGTTATCTCTCCCTCTTGCTTTGCTTTGCTGTTTATCTGAATCATTTCATCCTTTGAGGCCAGAATCAGACCGGCCTCCACCTTGAAGCTTTTCCTGGGGCCTCATCTGTAGGGATCTCATCCACCTCTGAAACACTAGAGCACTTGGCATTCATGACCTCACAGCATTAAGCATCTTTGTGAAGGCATCTTGACTCTTTGTAGAAGGGTAGGCTCCTCGTGCTTCCTGGTACTCCCTCCCATAGACCAACCCCATTGTGTCTAATATGACTGAGTAGCGCTCCACCGGGCAGTGGGAAGAGCAAGTGCACCACCAAATCTGTAAGACCTTGAACCTCCTTGAACTTTGGTTCCTCATCTGTAAAATAAAGATAATAATATTATCTACTCCACAGGATTGTTGTGAGTACTAATTAAGATGGGAGAGGGAAAGTCTCCAGAGGAGATGACATTAAATAGTAGACCCTTAATCAGTGTTAGCTCCCTCCTATCCCTTTTTGCAACGAAAGGCATTGCACAAAGGGGAAACAAAATGTATTAAGCAACCCTCATATGTGAAGGGCTTTACTTACATCTTGGACTATAGAATGATGACTTAACACAGGGTGATTACTCCAGAAGTGTCTTAGCCCATTTTGTGCTGCTATAACAGAATACCTGAGACTGGGTAATTGATAAAGAACAGAGATTTATTTCTTACAGTTCCGGAGGCTGGAAAGTCCAAGGTCAAAGAGCCTGCATCTAGCAAGGCCTTTCTTGGTGCGTCATCCCATGGCAGAAAGAGGACAGGCAAGAGAGCACACATGAGAGGGAGCAGGGAAATGGGGTGAACCCATCCTTTTATTGGAAACCCCCTCCCATGATAACTGACCCACTCCCACAATAACTTCATTAATTTCTTCATGAGAGCAGAGCCCTCGTGACCTAAACACCCCTTAAAAGTCCCACCTCTCAACACCGTTGCATCAGGGATTAAGTTTCCAATGAATGAACTTCTGGGTACACATTCAAACCATCACAAGGACCATCATTCTAGAAATGAGGAAATTACAACAACAGAACTTTCTAAGGTCACATAGGAGTAAGTGGCAGAAATTAAAGCAGGAATAACTTCACTCTTTTTTTTAACCTTCTTTTTTTTTTTCTTGAGACAGAGTATCTCTCTCTGTCGCCCAGGCTGGAGTGCAGTGGCATGATCTCGGCTTACTGTAACCTCAGCCTCCCAGGTTCAAGCGATTCTTCCACCTCAGCCTCCCGAGTAGCTGAGACTACAGGTGTGGGCAACCACACCCGGCTAATTGTGTGTGTGTGTGTGTGTGTGTGTGTGTGTTTAGTAGAGACGGGGTTTCTGTGTGTCAAGCGTGTGTCAACTGCCAACTCCCTAAACTTGAGTAAGAAATTCATTAATACCTGAGAGTTGTCACAGCTTGAGACCATATTGGCCAGGCTGGTCTCAAACTCCTGACCTCAAGTGATCCATCTGTCGGCCTCCCAAAGTGCTAGGATTATATGTGTGAGCCACTGCACCCAGCCTTCTTTATTTTTTCCTCCAGACGGAGTCTCACTCTGTCACCCAGGTTGGAGTGCAGTGGTGCTATCTCAGCTCACTGCAACCTCCATCTCCTGGGTTCAAGCAATTCTCCTACCTCAGCCTCCTGAATAGCTGGGATTACAGGCGCCTGACACCACACCCAGCTAATTTTTGTATTTTTAATAGAGACAGGGTTTCTCCATGTTAGCCAGGCTAGTCTCAAACTCCTGACCTCATGTGATCCACCCAGTTTGGCCTCCCAAAGTGCTGGGATTACAGACGTGAGCCCCTACACCCCCCAGAAAGACTTCACTATGATTAAAAAAAGAACTTATTACTCATCAATAATACGACCTTGGAATAAGTGATTATTAGTAGAAGCTAGCCTTTGGTTTCCAAAGCTGTTCCAAGAAGAGAATGGACAACATCTTTCCAGGAGGATTTGAGCATTCCTTTGGAGGCAAAAAATCAAATATTCTGACCTGTAGTTCTAGAATGTTCTGTGATTCCCTGAGCAGCAAGTAGGGCATCCATGCCAAAGAAATGTGCACCTGTACTGGGCAGGTGGTGGGAGGGAATCTGTTGTCATGATAGGAAATAAAATCCATTTGTCTTCAATTGTCATCACTTCTCAGTAATTAACTGGATGCTAATGCCTTATATGAAGGTTCCTCCGAGCCATAATTGAACTTTAATAAGGTGTGCGTGGAATTACAGGAAAACAAAATGGCAATCTGAAGCTGAAATGTCAGGAAAGCTGTGTGTCAACTGCCAACTCCCTGAACTTGAGTAAGAAATTCATTAATACCTGAGAGTTGTCACAGCTTTCTCAGAATTAATGAGTGTCTGAACTTATTCATGCAATTATCTTAAAATAATTAGCAAGCACCCAATTCATTATTCTGAACCTCATGAATTATCTGGAAATGTGACGGTATCCAAAGACATGTCTCAGGACTGCTAGTCTGGTGCCTGTTCCTTCAAGAATGGTACTTTCAAAAGAAGGTGGGAAAGACGAAAATAAGAAAGGAAAATGGAAAAATACAATACAGATGGCTAATCAAAATATGAATAAACTTTCAACCTCATTGATCAAATAAATTCAAAATTACAATAATAGTGATGTCCCATATTTTACTTAACAAATTGGCAATTTTTTTTAATTTTTTAAGTTAAATGCTGCTGAGATTACTATGTGAAAGACACTCATGCAATAAATGCAGGAATGTAAATTGGTATGAACTTTCTGGAAGCACCTATCCAAAAGTGAGTTTTCAGTCACCTGAATGTTTATTAAGCACCTACTATGTAGAAGTCACTGTGTTAGTGTCAAAGAGGCAGCTGCAAATCTGACGTAGACTCTTCACTCAACAATGAATGGTCAACTTCACTCAACCATTACGTAATGGGTACATAAATTATGGTCCACCTACAGAAGAATATAGTTTTATGATGGCTGAAAGTTATACTTTAAAAAACTATTCAGTGGCATAGGAAAATACACATGTTTTAATGCCAAATAAAAAGCACATTATAGAAATAAAGTTTGTAGTTCATATGTTAGAATAAAAGACAGCTGGAAAAACACCAAAACATTATGATTATTGCTATGTGTTGGGATTACAGTAATTTTTTGTTTTCTTTATGCCTGTATATTTCCCGTTTTTCTACAAAAGAAAACAAAAATCTGACACCGAAATGTCAGAAAAGATGTGTGTCGTTTGTTTTTTGTTTTTTTGTTTTTGTTTTTGTTTTTGTCTCTTTTTTTTTGAGATGGAATCTTGCTCTGTCACCCAGGCTAGAGTGCAGTAGCATGATCTCGACTCACTACAACCTCCACCTCCTGAATTCAACCAATTCTCCTGCCTCAGTCTCCTGAGTAACTAGGACTACAGGCGCCTGCCACCATGCCCAGCTAATTTGTGTATTTTTAGTAGAGTTGGGGTTTCACCACGTTGGCCAGGCTGGTCTTGAACTCCTGACCTCAGGTGATCCGCCTGCCTTGGCCTCCCAATGTACTGGGATTATAGGTGTCAGCCAGCGCACCTGACCTCAAGTATTTACTTTTTATAAAAACGTTTTATTTCGTATTACTTTGATACAGCTGTTTTATTATGACTTTTATAATTTTAAAAAATACCATGAGCTAATATTTTTTGAGGGCTGAGCAGGACATCCATCTGAATGCTTTTTCACATGATCATTTAATTTTCACAATAAAGAAGTGTGGAAGGAAGTTATTATCATTCTTTCCATTTTACAGGTAAGAAAACTGAGACACAGTAAGATTAAGTAAATGGCACAGCCCTGGAAATGGCAGAAATGAGGTTGAAACCCAGGCAGTTTGACCTCCGGCCCTAGGATCTTCCTGACTGTGCACTTTGGAAATGGTGCATTGATATCCAAATGTGCTTCTTCTCGCCCATCCCTATATATACGTGAAGGGAATCATGGCAAGATTGAACAAACCTTAAATGTGAAGTTGGGTGACCTTGATTGAGTCCTAGCTTTGCCACTTCCTGTGTGACCTTGGGCAGTTCATTTCTCCTTCCTAAACCCCAATTCAGTTACCTGTGGAATGACTTCAATCACTGCTGGCTTATGTGGGGAGCATATGGTACGTGTCAATGTTTCTTTGTGCAGTATGACGTTCACTAAAAGCATAAGGTCTACTTATCTCCCTGCCAATCTGTGGGGCAGATGAAATGGCACAGAAGGTGTGAAGCACCTTGCTAACTGTGCTCCTACTATACACTGACAAGGCGTTGTTATTATTACTTTACATTTTAGCGATGCTTGGCTTGTTATCCTAAATGAAAAGCCTGGTTCTACTCTGGTCTTTGCCCCTGTCCAGTCCTCAGTTTCTGCAGCTGTTCAGTAGCGTGAAGTGTCCTTGTTTCCAAAGTTCCCCTGCTTGGACATTGCAGGATTCCAAGTGAACATACAGAGCTATGCATCCTGGTCCTCCAGTCTGTGATGAAAACCAGTGCCCACAGCATGCAGCTCTAACTTGGAGAGGGAAGCCCCTGAGTAGGAGCTGAATTGGGGTCCACAGGCTCATTGCAAGCATTTAAAAGTGATGGATGTGCCATGCTCAATAAATATTAGTCTCCTTGCTTCCCCTGCATGCCAGCTGGGCCTAAGTTGGCACAGGCCCGGGATTTCCCTGTAGTATGGGGTCATTTTTGCTCATTAGAAAAATTGTTAGCAGATCCTCCTGTGGTAGAAACACAGAAAGATTACTTTGCCTCCTCTGTGCTGCTGCACCGTAGCCCCTCTAGGACAATCCTGCTTGTCCGATTAAATGTAAAAATAAAAAATGATACTGAATTGAAACTTGTTAGAGAGCACAACACTTCCTGTAGCTCAAACACTGGTGTATATTAATGTTATCAAAGTTACAGATGCTTCTATTGAGTAAGAAAACATCAGCCCACCTGTCCTTCTAGACTTAAGTACCAGCTGAACTTGTATGATATCTTTTATCAATGCAAATTGTTTCTCTTTTTTGGACATTGGCTATCAGGATATTTGGATCTGAATCCACAATGCACATACTGCTACTAGCTCATCTCAAATGTTTCCTTCGATTGGTTTATCTCTTCTCTTATTTACTTTATAAATCTGCTTTTTTTTTGTAGTTTTTACCATCCACTTTATATGTTCTAAAATATTTAAATTTTCACAGGTTGCTACAGTGATAAAAATAATTAACACTCCTCCCATCTACCCTATTCTTGTCATATTGTCCAGTTCACCTAGCCTTACCCAGACTTGATAATTATTAAATTCTTACTTCAGATGTGGAATAAAAATAAGCAAGCACATTTTCCAAGTAGGGGAGTATAGTTCTTTAGAAGATATCAAGTAACAAAATAGAAACAGCAGCAGTGAAAAATAGAATTACTCAGTTCGACCCCTTCATTGACACTAGCACAGGAAAGGGTCTCAGGTTGGGTTTGCTATGAGCTGATTTCTCCCGCTGAGAATGACTGAAGTAATAAGAGCTCCCAAGCAGATAGCCCCAGACCTCTGGCATTTATCATGTAACTTCTAGGTCCTTCCAAATGCAACCTCCTCCTTCTCTCCTTCTGGCCTAGACCTCAGCTGTTCTTTGCAAACCAGCCAGCTGAAAGCCAAGGTCCAGCAGATGAGGACATGGGTGTGATGCTGTCTTCTGCTGGCATGGAAGTCTCCCAGTTCCAGAGGCATGAGCTGGTGCCTGATCTCCACAGGATGCTCTTGTCTTAGCCCAGTTCAGTCTGTTTGGCTGTGAGCCAACTAGGAGCTTGGTTTCTAAGAAATATGATCTGAATGTTAACCTATTCAGATTCCAGAGCCAACCTGTTTCCTAGTTTTTGATAGTAGGAAGGAGCCAGGTGCCCTTTGGGAGGACCTAGAGAATAGGTCTGCAACCAGCTAAGTGGCCTACAAACTCCACTCTGCCACCTTGATTCAGGGATGTGGGCTACCTTCCTAACCCCTCCGAGGGTCAATTTCCTCATCTGTAACATGGACAGGTAAATTGCTGTGAAGATTGAATGAGAGGAGATGCTTTCCAAGCCCCAAAGCTGGAGCCCAGTACCCAGTTGTGTTCATTTAGTTGCTCATTCATTTGACTGTCCTGTGGGTGGTAGCTTTTCCCCTTTCCTCATTCTGCTGACTTCCAGGGATTTGTCATTGACTCTGAGGAGGCGGGAAGTTGAGCTTCCTGTTCTCATCTCTGTCATGAAATATAGCACCTGCCTGGGGCCATTGAAGAATATTTCTGAGACTAAATTAGAATCTGCTCAAGTGACTAAGATAGCGGGTGCTAGGAGCAGGAAATGTTTTGAAGACACTATTCATTCTGAACACTTTTGCCTCCACCTGGCCCTGGATCTCCACTGGCCATGCCTCTGGGTTGGCTGTGGTGGGAGGGTGAGGGAGCTCCACTGAACATGGCTTCTTGCTGCTCAGGGCACAATTCCTGTGCCCTGTGCCCTGTGCTCTTGCCACCAATTCTTTCAGCAAGCCATCAAGAGGAGAAAGCCCCCTGCATAGACAGGTTGACTATTTGGTCATGGGGTGAAGGGAGTAACTAGCATTTATAAGCATCTATTCTTCTAGGTACTTGATTATCATGTCATTGAATTCTCCCAACATCTTCATGAGTTAAGGATTATTCCCTCATTTTCATAGATGAAGAAATTGAGCTTCAAAAAAAGTTAAAATAAATAACATATTGTCAGGAATACAGAAATAGTAAGAAATTTCAAACAAAGGCTATTTAATCTTGGAAACATCTTATGCGTGAGTTCGAAGTCTGAAAAAGCAAAAAGAGAGAAGTGAGGTAACCTGGAGATTAATCTTTGCAGGAAGCCATTGCCACCCTCTAGGGCTGGGCAAGGAAAGGGAAGATATGGTGTTACTACGATCTACTCGGGAGGTGATGCCAGGCAGTTGCTAAAGAGATTATGGCACGTAGCCCAATGGTTGCTCAGACCACAGGCAGGGATGGCAGCCCAGAGGATGAGGTGCATGGCAACACTGGTGCTGCAGTGGTGCCAGGAATTCCAAAAGAAACTGGAGTCTAGGGCCATTAATGTCCCCTGATGCCAGAAGGATTTTGCAGACCTGAGCTGGAAGCTGGTGGTAGAGGCTCCCTTCTCCAGTCCACCCAGGCCTGCCAGTCTCCTGGGAAGAGGGAACCAGAGAATGTAGTTTGCAGAGTACTGGCCCCACCATCAGAGAAGAAAATAGAAGGATTTGAAACTGAGAGACTATGTATAAATAGCAACCCCATATATTGAGTAAGAAGGAAACTGAAATGCAACTCTGTCTACTTCCTGGGGGTGAGTAAACACTCACTTGGCACCTGCTCTGCATCAGGCCCTGTACTAGCTCTAGGAATGAAAAGCTGAATAGGAGACAACCCTGATTGTCATGGAGCTTCCAGGCCAATGAAAATGAAGGAGCAATGCCTCAGATCAGATTCATCCACTACTTGTCTGATTTCCATAGTATCTTCAGGAGAGTGAGTTTTCTGAAAGGGTAGAGGTCTAGGTACATGTCCTAAAGTCACAATAGATACCCATATAGTGGGTGGCCCAGCTCCCCAGCCCTCATGAGCTCTGAGCTCAGTGCACACCACACCTTCTCCCCTGGTTATGTCAAGTTTCTCCCCCAGACTTCTTCTTGCAGGCCCAGAGGTTTTCCGTCTTGGAACTATGCATCGGTCACCCTATGCAGCCCTACATTTTCTTCCTAAAAACACAGAGTATTAAACCCCTACTATTTAAATTAGGACTCTCTCACTTACACATAAGAGAAAGCTAATTCTAAGTGGCTTGGGCAAAGGGGGGAGTTTATTGGAAGAATGCTAAGGTATCTCACAGGGTTCAAGTGCTGTTGAGCTCTTGAAAGACTTGGAAGCAGGATGGAGTGCTGTAGGGACTCCACTTTTGCTTTTACTGCTCGCAAGCACCCAACTCCTTCCAGTCCTCCACTCCCCTTCTCCTTCCCTATCCCACCCCTGCCCTTTCTCCCCCGCTCTTGTTCTTTCTCTCTGTCACCATGGGCCCCCTCTTCTGCCCTCATTGCACAGGGACAAGGCAAGGCCAACAATATTCCTGACGTTACTGTACATTCCATGTTCACAAAAAGAAACTGAGCAGTCTCCAAACCTGTTGTTTTTTGGTTTTTTTGTTGTTGTTGTTTGTTTGTTTGTTGCTTTTTGTTTTTTATTTGTTAATTCCAGGAAAGTAACTGATTGGCCCAGCTTGGATGAGGTGCCCACCCTGGATCAATCACATGGCCCATGAAAGTAGGGTCTCATAATATGACTATCACCCAGGGAGAGTTGGTTCCCAGAAAATGGAAGCCGTTCCTAGAAGCAGAAGGGTTGGGCATCAAGTGGGACCATATTACACCAGACCATGTTTACTACACTGAGTGATGCACCACACTGCATTTAATCATTCCCCTATTGTTGGACACTGCCTATTGCAACATTTTTAAAGATTGTAGATAATGCTTCAGTACCTTTCTTTATGCATACATCTTCTCCATGGCTAAGATTGTTTTCTTCAATTACATTCCCAGATGTGGAATACCAGCTTAGGGTTTAAGCAGTTGGGTTTTTTGTTTTGGGTTTTTTGGTTTTTTTTTGAAAAATTGTATTATCCAAATGCCAATACTGATTTTACTATTGTTGCTATGGAAACTATTTTTTCTGTTGCTAGGCAGTTGGTAAAAGATTCGGTAGTATAGACTAGTAAAAAGACACAGACTGTCTGTAGAGACCAACAGTCTGGAGTTAACTCGATTGTTAACTGGCTCTGTGACCTTGGGCTGCTTGTTTGGCCATTCTGACAATTTTCTATTCTTCCCAAAATGGGGTTAATAATAGCTTTCTTAACTGGGTTATTTGGAGAATTAGGGATAATATATGAAAAACAAAAGCAACTCTCATGGTACCTGGCACATAGTAATTGTTCAATAAATTGCGCTTTTAAAACTACATGTGAAATGCTTTAAAGGGTGTAATAATTACTTTTCATCATGAGATTAATACTATTGAAAATGAGCAATTCATAGCTCCCCAGAATGCAAAAGACTTTAGCACACCTCAAGTCCAACCTATAGTTGTCACTAAATGTGGTCCACCAGAGATATCTACATGTCAAGATATCTACATTTCACCTGAATCATGAACTAAGATCCATGAACTAAGAAAGAAAGAAAGACTCAGAGGTCTAAGCAACCTACCTACACTGCTATCTCAACTATTGACTAGCATCAGGCAGCATGCTGGCAGGCTTTGGAGTCACATGCAACAGGTAAAACTAATCATGTCCTCTTTTGGGTCACCCTGAGCCCAAATGCCTCAGATGAATCTGATCTGAGGCATTGCCCCTTCATTTTCATTGGCCTGGAAGCTCCATGACAATCAGGGTTGTCTCCTATTCAGCTCTGCATTCCTAGAGCTAGAGAAAAAAGATGAGCTTTCTTCTCTCAGCTCATCATCAAGCCTTTATTGAGCTTTTTGGTTTATATGTGGAAGAGCATAGGGAAACATCCACGATTCAGTGTTCTGGAAGACACTCGGCCCTAGCCTTCAGCACCGTGGACAGTGACCAGCCCTTTCATCTGGCCACACCAACCACTCAAGGAAATTTACCATCTACAGGATACATATAGAGGGTGGTCACCAAATTTGGAAACATTGACCAATACATAATAAATAGCTTATTGCTAATACATTCAGCCATATGATAAAATAATACCTATCTTTCCAGTGAGGCCCAAAGGAGAAAGCAGTCAGTTCTACCTGAGTGGAGGGTGTGGTCATGGAACTGAGTCTGAAAAGATAAGTGGACTCACGAGGGACTTAGCATTCCAGCCAAGAGAAGCATATGTGCAAAGGCTCCAAGAGGGCCCCAGAGCCCCATACCAGCCTCACTTGTTCTTTGTGCTTTCTCTGCTCTGTCTTCTTCAGAGAGAGAGAACCTGCTCTGCATTGCTGAGGACCCCTGGCTGGGTGTGCATTGACCTGCTATGAGTTCAAATTCTCAGGGCAAGAGTCTAATCCTTTATAAAAGAATACAGCTATCCTTTGAAGACAGAGAAGGGATCTATAAATGTTCAAAAGCAGCTGGGTGATAAGAGTAGATTCGCCTCTGCATGCTGAATCTTACCTCTGTACTACCTCTTTTATCACAACCAAATCCTCTGAGTAGAAATTCTACCTCTCAACACCATAAAGAGTCCAGTTAATGAGTTAGGTGTCCCAAACATCTGATCACATCCTCTCAAAGCTCACCTTTGAGTCCTCACTTTATTTCATTACCTTCCCCATTCCCAAGATAAGCCTCGCCATTCATTTATTTATTAATTCATTTAATTACTATGTATGAAGCTCTCAGAATGTGCCAAGCACTGTGCAGAGTGCTGAAAAAGCAACAGAGAACAAACTCCTGGTCTTTGCTCTTGAGGGATTTATACTCTAATGGAGAAGACAGGTATTTATAAAATAATCTTACACACATAAATATATGCCAATAGGGTCTGCAAACATAGATACTATTTCTTTTTGTAACAAATCGAAGATGTCCTTATTGATATTTTGTATATTCACCTAAGTTTTCAGACTTCATGGACACCCTATATAATTACAGATGGTGTTTTTAAGAAAGCACAAGTCACTAACAACTGAGGTTTCATGAGGGTGAGAGGTTCACCCATGGAAACATGGTGAGTTAATAGCAGCGCTGGGATAAGCTCAGGTCAACCTCCTACTCAAGCTGTTGCCCTAGAGCTCAGAGTATAAATTAATGAACAAGAGTTGAAGCCCATGTAATGGGAATTATATCTGTTGGGAGCTACCACCATCCCTCCAGGAGCCCCTTCTTCTCATCCTGGAATCAGCTCTTCCTTCTCTGTCCTTTGTCTTCTGGGAAGCCTGACTTCTACACCAAAGTGTTTGGGTCAAACCCGCAGTCACAGTTCTGGTACTAACCTGTCCCCAGGCCTAGCTTAAATCACAACTGTTTGCTCTGTGCTTGAAGGAATGGAGGCCGCTGAGTGAGCATTTAGTGGGACATTTTATGCCGCTTTTCTTGCCAGGAAAACCTACTCCTCCTTCCTCTCCCCAGTTTTCCCCCTGAGCAGGATATAAATTATTTTAACTATCTTTTTTTAAAGCCCAACAACCTGTAAAAGAAAGCTGGTTGCCTTCCGTGTTTTTACTGCTTACAAAGCAAGGGGCAGAGCCCTCAGGGCTGCAGGAGCCTAGAGACTGGGAGAAAGGGATGCTCTAGATACTTTCTGGGACAAAGGCCACAAGCACCCTTCACCCATGGGGAGGAGTCCTTCAATCTGATGATGGAGATATGGCCCTGCCCAAGAAACCTAGTCTGAGGTGTTCCATAAGACGAATCACTGTCTGATGGGAGAGACACGGCTCTGTCCTGGGAAAGCCCCTAGTCCAATAAGGGAGACAGGCGGCTCTCTTTCTTCGCAAATGAAAAGCTTCAACTCAGAGCCCCCAGAGCTCTGCAGAAGCCCACCTTGCTGCTCTGCTCAAGCTTTGCAGCCCCATCCAGGGCAAAGGCTGTTCCCACACTCTCTGCAAGTCTTGTGGTTCTGCCTTGTTGCCTGGATGGAATGTGCCCCAGGGGAGCCCCACTGACTGGGGCAGCCCTGGCTGGGCTTAACAGCTAGTCCAGCATGCTTTTAATAATGCATGTCTCACAGAGGAGTTAATTAAACTTTAATAGTCCTGCACAGGGAGCCGTGGGTCTCTCTCAGGACAGGGCTTGGGCTCTGGGGAATTCAGCAAACGTCTTACAGCTGCTGCAAGGCTTCCCAAATCAGGTCCCCTGTGGGCTTCAGTCCAAACACACCATGTGAAGTGACACCTACCTTAAACAAACCACGGCAGGTCTCTGGCCTCTTGGGTGGAGGAAATAGCTTTTCATGGGCTTATAGAGTGTGGCAGCTACTTTATGTATATGTATTTCCTGCGATCCTAACCACAGCCTTGAGATAATTGCTGTAAATCCCATCATAAAGAGGAGAACAACGAAGACTCAGAGAGTCAGGCAATTTACCCAAAATCACATGGATAATCAGTAGCAGAGCCGGGGTTCAAATACTGGTTTAATTCCAAAGCTCCTGCTTTTTCCACTACACCATGATACTTCTCCAATGTACTCAAAAAATATTCCAGCACTGGGAAGTGGGAGGGAAGCTGCCCATACACTAGGCACAAATCAATTCTTCAGAGCATGTGCAGCAGGCCCAAACAGCCAAAGGGTGAGATGGGATCTCGATCTGGGAGTTCCAGCTATCACCACAATAAGCCAGAGAGCCTTAAACTTCAGGACTCATAAGAATCACCTGAGAAGCTTATTTAAAGCCCTGATTCCTAGGCCTTATTATCAGAGAGTCTGGTTCAGTAGCTCTAGGCCAGGCCCAGGAATCTGTACCTTCTTACCATCCCCAGGCAGTGCTGATGCAGCTGGCCCCCAGAAGACATTTGGAAAAACACCCAGATAATCCCCTCTGTCTAGCACATCATCCTTTACAAATACATTTACAACCCTGGCAGGTAGATGGGGCAAAACCTGTTAGTCCCATTTTAGGGAAGACTGAGTTCCTGTACTGTGAAGGGACTAGCATTGTAACACAGTAGCTAATGGCAGGACCCAGGCTGACACTCACTTCTTCCTGCCTCCTAGTTCTGCACTTATCCAAGTTTGCAATCTTTTCTCTCTGGGGAAAGAAGGGAGAGGAGGTATACAGGTACTCTTCAAGGCGTGGCCCATGAGAGGGGTGTTTGGGAGTGAGTCTTTGAAACCAGGGGCCCAGTCTGAGAGACCAGCAGGAGAGGACATGCTGCTGCAGGGAATGAAGAGGACTTTGGCAGCATCAGCAACAAACCAGCAGAGAGCAAGGCTGAGAGCCAGGGGGACCCCAGTAGCCCAGATAAGAGATGTTGGGAGCCTGGCCAAGGTGGCCACTGAAGTGTGGGACAACATCAAGGAAAGGGTTGTGGGGGGCTGTGCCCAAAACAGTGTTGCCCACAACAGTCACCAATTATTGGATAAGCAAAAAGAGGATGATATTTAGCAACGTTCTGGACACAGAATGGACTCCATGATTTTTCCAAGAAAATTGACTTTGGGCATCAGAGAAAGAATAGATCTGGGGAAGGGACTGGAAACAGCTCCATCCTTATCATGTTTCACTCCAGTCGGGAGAGAGGGCTGGCCTCAGGTTGAGAGTTTAGGGAGGTAACTCCAAAGGAGATAACAGGTATGCAGGAAAGAGTTTGTTCCCAGCATATCAATCAACAGTCCCAAGGTCAGGGAGAGGTGACGTTGCTGGCAGCCCTGGAATCCAGGGAAAAGATGGTGGAAGAAGGCAAGAGCATTGAGGAGACTCTGGCAGTCAAAAGCTATGGATCATTAGAGGTGGAAGGAGCTTTAGGGATTGCCCAGTCCTGCCCTCCCACTTTACAATTGAGGAAAGTGAGGCCCAGACATGAGAAGTGCCCCACCCAAGGCCACACGCCAGGGTACTGAATCCCAGGACTTCTGATCCCCAGGCTGGCACTACTTCCAACCCAACCCAGGGCCTTTCTCTAACCACCTCTACCATCCCACTAAAAACTATGTGATTCTGGACTTGGAGACAGAAAAGGCAGCCAGTTAAAACATGCATTTTTTAAAATGCCAATTCGAGATAGTATATTAACATAATCCCCAGATGGAGGCATTAGCATTTGTGCTCCCTCACATTGCCTGGCAAAACTCGCTGACATGTCTAAAAATCAAAAATGTTATTTCTACCTGAGGTGGCAGGGAGCCCTCCAAGGAATATGAAGAGGTAAGAGGAAAGGTGAAGGGAGGGCTTCGGTGCCACAGCTGATGGCAGGAAGGTGGGGCAGGAAGGGCTGGAGCAAAGAGATGTTGCTTGGATTATTTCTTCATCAAAAAATCCATGGGCAATGGCCAAATTCTTGAAGAAGTCTATTAGGACTTCCGAGTGAAAGTCTCACTAGTGAGCAAGGAATGTGTGCTCTGATTCATGCCCTGCTCTTAAATTGCTGGGTGTATTTGCTGAGGAAGTCCTTTCACCTATCTAGTCCTCAATTTTCCTTGTATTTAAGTGTTTGAGGTTAGATAATCTTCAGGGTTCCTGTGCTTCTAGCTCTGATATTCTCTTTGTGCAGCCCGGCATGGCTCCCTTGAGACACCATGGCAAACCTGAAGCAGTGGCTCGTGGAAGGGACATTGACATAGGCTCTCCCACCTTAGCCCATCCATTGCTTGTCGCTGGCACTTTGTATCTAAAGCTTAGCTCTGACTTACCAGTGTCAATCTTGGCTTTTCCAGCACGAATTCTGGCTTTCTTGGTGCCAGACCCCTTGGATAACCACCTCCCAGGACCCTCCGCCCCCCATATTGCTGGGTTCCTCTGCCCTGCTGTGAGTCACAGACCATATTCCATAAAGTACATCAAGTGATAGAAGTTTTAAAGGTCCCCGAAAATCCAAGTTAGAAGAGAGATGGTTTGTGTTCACCCCTCCCACTGTAGCAATCCACTCCCACTGTAGCAATCTCCATGACCTGTCTTTTAGGCTAAAAGGGAGTGGGAAAGAAAATGATATGAAAAGGCTAAAAGGGAGTGGGAAAGATTACAATTTGAAAAATAGATTAGGGCTCATCTGCGGAGGGATTTTGTACATTTGGAGAATAAGTCAGGTGAGGAACTTGCAGCAGATGCTTTCAGTGCTTTGACCCATATCACCTCCTTGTGCTCTATTCCTGCTGTCCGGCACTTCCTGAGAATAGTGACTTTCTGCCCAAGAACATCTTCCAGCCATGGAAACACTCTGGGTGCAAGCACTGAGCAGGCCAGAACTCCTGAGATGTCAACACTCCAAGAGTAGCTCTCAACCAACAATAAACAGGAATGAGCAGGTGAATGCCCAGCTTCCTCCCCATCCCTGCAGTGTGGTTTTCCCCATCTCTCAGAGGTCCCCTGCAGGGCTAAGCCTCAGTCATCCATAGCAGGAACTGGCTCAGAATATACTCTATATTGGTTGTCTTCCCTTCCCCACCTCATTTCTGCACTCCTTTCCTAGGTCTTCCTGAAGTCACCTTCAAATGTACCATTGCCTGTAAATCCTAGCCCCCAGAGGGATCCAATCTCAGACAGAAATGGTGAATGCTCTGCCACCCACTTGGAGATTCACAATGCACATTGGCATAATAAAGCCTCTGATAAGTTCTGTAAGAAATAAACATCTTTAACCCTAGCTAGCCCAGCGTTTTCTAACCTATTAGACCACAGCATCTTGTTTTCTTCCTTTAAGCATCTCATAGAAGTAGTATTTTGGGGACAGTACTTAGGAAAATGCTATGCAAGGAATCAGACATGAGTGGAGTCAAAGCTTCCTTTAGAAAGGCCCAGAAGCAGGCAGCTGTCTCGTGTAGGAACAATAAGTGTTAGAAATGTTAGCTACGTCCCACTTTTGTATGGGTGCTTTAGAACAGGACTGTCATAGAGGTCCTGTGATGGTAGATAGAGACAGGATTATTACACTGTCTTTACAAATGAGGAAAATGAGGCTCAGAGAGACTAACAAACTTGTCCAACGTTGTACAGCTGGTAAAGGCAGGTTTGGGACTCCTAACCCCGCATCGCTTTTTGAAATGAATTTCCTATTTAGCAGCAGGAGTGGGAATAGAATCCATGTGCTATTATCCTAGTCCAGATTCTCTCCATCTATCCCAACAATGAGGGGGTCAGCCCTAGCCTTCTGAGGGTTCCCGTGGGTGAGCAATGGTCATATGAGCTCAAGGGAAAATGAAAGTGGAGAAGCCATGGGTTATGCATAGTCTTTAAGTATTTTGCCCCTTCTTCTGACTCAAATACCACTGACAACTTTAATCCTTTCTTTTCATCTTTCCCCAGCTCTTGCACACACACAAATCACATCACTTTAGCTATTGCCAGTTTGCAGGTGCTTCCAGAAGAAGTTTTCCAGGACACGGGTCAGCTGGGTTCAGCTTACACACAACACATGCACACAGACGAGACTTGATTCATGCGCATACATTCATAGATATCCAAGCATGCATGCACTCAGATATTCAAGCATGCATGTGCATACTTGCGTTCATATAACATTCTATACACTTTATTGTCATTACTCGTTTTATTGTATGTCTTTTTCTAGACCTCTGGACTGTATAACCTGTAAGTGTGAGAGTTGAAACTTTCTCTCTCTCTCGAGAACACCAGAGGCAAGCACAGTGGCTGGCTTATAGTAGGTGCCCAATAAATATGTGTGGAATAAATGGATGAATCAACACACAAATGTGCAAATTGCACTTATATATATAGTAACCAATAGTGCACACACAGAGACACATCCACACCCCCAGTACATGTATGCAAACACACGTGCACACAGAAACACATGCACATGCACACAGATTCCTTATGCTCTGTCAGAGCCCAAGGTCAGGACATGAACATTATGCCCACTGACATGAATCTCTTGGATGGGATCCAGAGAGCCCCCAGCAGCCATTACTTTGCTATCCGTCTATCTGCCCCATTTATAGTTGAAATAAGATGTGTCACGGCTGCCTCACCAGAGACCAATGTAGACATGGAGGGAAATGGAGAAATATCGGCCCAGCTTGCATTCCAGCTCACTGGCTTGGGGGAGCTTAAGGCATAAATGAGTTTGGACTTAATTGACTTTTTTATTGGGCTTTAATTCACTAGTACTTTTCCAGAGACTGACTCTAACAGGCAGAGGCAGGGTTGAGCAGTCCCTAGGGTTGTCAGCCCCCACTTGCCTCTCCCCCTGCCCCCTTAGACCTGTTCTAAACCCCTTCTCTACACAGGGCCTCCCTTGTCCACATGGTGACATGAGGAAGTCAGCATCGGAGCCTGTCTCCTCCTGCCTGGCCCCATTTTTGCCCCTTTTCAAACTGTTGTCATTCCTCCCTTCCCTGCCAAGGGCATTCCATTTAATACAGTAACATTGATTGAGAGTTCACTGTATGCCCTCACAGGGCACTGGGATGCAAGGATGAACAAAAACAAATTTTTGCCCTCTGGGAGCCTAGAGTCAAATGGAGAGACAGACACATAAATTCCACCCTATAATAGAACCAAAACTTAACCCGGGAACAAGACCCAGAAAGGCGCAGTAAGGCACAGTGATGCAAGTAAGGCTGCCCAGATGGGATGCTTCCACTTCCTCTTGAAGAGGGGAAAGCATTTTCTAGGTAGGGTATTCCTGGAAAGGGTATTCCAGGCAGGTGGAAGAACAGCAGCAAAGGCATGGAGGGATGAGACAGCGGGGCATGTTCTGGGCACTTGCCTGAGGTCCTGGGCAGCTGGGGTGGAGGAAGGATGAGCAGGACATTTATGAGGGCAGCAGGGCTGAGCGGAATGAACTTGAACCTGGAAGTCAGAAAACCCACATTCCAGTCCCATTTTACCACTTATTAGCATATGACTGGGCAAGTCATCTTTCTTCTCTGAGTCACAGTATCTTCATCTATAACATGAAGAGTTTGAACTCACTGAGCTCAAAGACCCCCTCTCACCTCCAGGGCCTTCTCATCTTTCTTATGCTAATATTTCTCTGCTATCCTAAGTCTCTGACTTAGTTGATGCTGGTTTAAGTTTCTCTGAAGGAAGCCAGCCACAGAAAGCCCAGTACAGAACTTATTGGAGTCCGAGAATCCCAGTCTTGAGGAGCAACCTTTGGTCTCCGTCCTTCTACTGGGACAGGGGCTGCAATGGAATTCCCCTTCTCAGAGCTCTACTCCTGACACTCACAAGCCATGGGAGCCCTCCCCAGCCAAGTGGAAGAGCAAAGCCAGCCCGGGGACAACCCAGGTTGAGGGCTCTCTACTCAAGCAGGACAACTGGTGCTGCGTTGCAATGCTTACCATCCAGAATTATCCAGACTCCGGAAGTGTTTGAAAGGATGAGCTTCAGCAAGCTGGGAAACTTTCTTGTTTTGCCATATAAATAAGACATGACCTGAAAGTAAGAACAGGCTCTGAGGAACTTTAAAGCCTCACACAAATATAAATAACTCATTTTTAGTATAAGGGGACTACATCCCAGTTTGCCCGGGACAGTGTCAGGTTTGGCCTCCCATCTGGCATAATACTGAGTGCACTCCTTGCTTTCACTCTCCAAAGTGTCTTCCTTGGGGCAATCACTGTTGCCATCCCTCTGCTCTGTAAGCTTTTGGAGGGCAGGGATTACAGCAGGGAAGCAGAGAGCACTGGTGGAAAGGAAGGGGCTTCGGTAGCGCACTGACCTGGGTGTGAATCCCAGCTCTACCTTGGAAAACTGACTTAACCTTTCTGAGCTTGGCTTTCTTATATGTAAAATGGGGATGGTAACATCTGCCACGCTGAATCACTTAGAGAAATAAACAAGGTTTTGCACTTGCATATGTAATATTACATGCTCAATATCTTCCCCCTCACCTTCTGTGTCTTTGTCCTCTCCATAACCCTCAGTGCTGGGCATGCAAGAGATTGGATGTTGAGTGCATAAGTGAATGAGTTCCTCAGTCAATCAAGCACAGAGGCAGAAGTTAGGCTCCTTTCTCTGCACCCCAAGCTCTGTTCTGTCAAGTGAGCTGAGGCATAATTCCCAGACTCTCTTTTGTGGGTGGAAGATTTGATCCCTTTTCCTGAGCCCTCCACCCCTAAGCCTTCTCAAAGTCCTGCATTGATGTCTGTCTGCCCTTCTTCTCTTCTACTTTTAACCTCCGTTCGGCTTGTCATCTCCTTTTTCTTTTTGATGGTAGTGATGGGGCAAGGTCGAAGGAGGAGGGACGGTGTTCATCATCACTCCAATGCCTCACCCGGGAGATCACCACAGACCTATCTTGCCGCTGCATTCCCTAACCTCCCTCACTATTTCTTGAATTGCCTCATAACAGCGGTGTCCTAAGTTTGGAGTCACACAGACTTAGAGTTTACAGATCTAAGATCAAATCCTTTGGGATAATCATTTGTTTATGGTAGAATATCTTGTAACTTCTGAGAGTCTAAGTTTCCCATCCCTAAAATAGGCATAATAACATGTAAGGCCACTCTGGGGATTATGTACATAACTGTGTAAGCTGTCTGGCCTAACATCTGGCCTTAACCCAGCCTTCAGTTCCCCACAATGTGGCTCAATCCACCTTTACCATCCCATCCAGTACTTCCTTCCTCCACAGTCTCCCCTGCAATTCTGCCAGCACGCTTGCTACTCCCAGAGTACCTCTCGCATTCACTCATGCCCCACCTGTGCACCTCTGCCAACGCTATGCCCTCTGCTCATGCTGTGCTCTCTTCCCTTCCCCACTTTTGGTGTCCTGAAATGCGCCTTCTCCATCAGACCTCACTGAAAATCTCACCTCCTCCATGAGCCTTTTCTGATCTCTCAGGTGAGAGCTGATCACTCAGCCCAACTCTTTCTCTCCCCATGTTTAACTGACTGATTCCTCCATTTACCATGCATTTCTTTCTGCTATTGCTTATTGTAGCTGTTTGCTTACACACTTTCCCCCCAGAAGAGACTACATACAATCCTTGAGGGTAAAAACCATTTATTGTGCATCTCTCTATAATAATGACCTCAAAAACTTTGAGAAACAAGGTAGGAGATGCACAAGTAAAATTAAAATTCAGCTCATGATTTCTAATTCCATCCCCAGAATGGACTGAGCCAACACAGTTATCTCCCACTCCATGCACATAGAAAAGCAGGACATAACAATTTTTAAAATTTTGAAGGCAGAGCCAAGCTCTACAAAAAGGGAAACTCCAAGGGCCAGAAATGAGAGAGCCCTGGAACCAAGATGCCTGCTTAAAGCCAGGACCCAGGAATAGCTTCCTTTTCATTAAATTTGTCTGGAAAACTTCACCTACCTACCCAGGAAATTGGACTCTACCAGAGGCTCTAGGTGGCAAGTGTGCGTGAGCGCACATGCACCTGTATGTATGTGCATGCCTGTGCGTGGGTCTGTGTGTGTACACTCTGTGCTTGGTTCACATAAAATGCCCTGAATGCCTACTGTGTGCAGACCTTGAACTGGACACAGGGGACCTGAAAACAACTGGACCCCAGCCACCTCACTCTGCTTAAATGTTAAAATGTGTGTTCCAGGAGGACAGGGACCCTTGGGGACCTACTCACTGCCATTCTAAACACTTAACTGGTTTTATTTCTTAACATCATGACAGCCTTTGTAAGATGGAGGGTAATGCCAGGAAGAACCGAGGCAAGGGAAATTCACTAACTACCCGATTCAGGGGCAGAACCAGCATTCAAAGGCAGGCGATTTGGCTCTGATTGCGTAAGTTTAAATGTTAAAGTACATAACCTTGAGCCACATAGGAAGTGTGCCAAAATATTTGTTAAATGAAAACCTGAATAGGTGGCTGGGAGGAGGTCACAGAGCATTTCAGAATGCTGTGGCCCGGGCCAGGCTGGACAGACCCAGTGCAGGTAGCGTTGATTGTGCCCAGCATCCAGGCCAGCTCTCCATAAAGGGCACCCATTTTAAATAAAATGAACTCCCCTGGCCTCTTGATGCTTGGGAGATGGTTTTCTCCTGTCTCAGGATGATTATATCTGGCCACATTTCCTCTGAGGCTATTCTTGATTTTTTTTTTTCCCTCCCTGCTGTGTGTCTGGCTCTAACTCCCTTCTCGGGTCCCCTTCGGTGGTTACCACTTTATGTTCTAAAATGCACCATTAGGAGTGTGATGTATGGCATGTTCAGCAGGGCAGCCACGCTGGTAGTCTGAGCCGACCAGGGAAATGAAGAGGCCACCGCCTGCCAACAATGGCCGCCCATGGTCCTCTTGGGGAGGACAGGCTGCCTCAGACAGAATGAACTCCTTCAGCCTCACAGGACTCCCAGAAGTATGAAGCACCTGTCCTCACACATAGCTCATGCATCTGTCTGTTTACCCTGCATGCCCCTATTAGACACCCTTGTTGTGACAGGAGCTGCAGAGAGAGAGAAAAAAAAGATACCTTGCTTGTCCTTGTGGGATTCACTGTGTGGACTGCCTCAGGGGCTAGGATAGGGTCACAAGCCAAGGCCTCCAAGGCTGTAGCTGAGTGGTTCTAGGGGCCGTGGGGTTAGCTGTGGGAGCCTGTCTTAGCAACATGAACACACAGCTCTCCAGCATTATGCACTTTTATGAGAGAGGGGAGGGACCCAAGGCATGGAGAGCCCCAGCAATTCCTCCTAAAAATTGCTTGGGATTCCTCTAGAAACCCAGAATTTTATCAATGGAAGGGTCTATGTAGATTTTTTTCCTCCTGTTTAAGCCATTCAGACACCCATCCCTTAGCCATCCCAGAAATAGGAGCCTCCAGTGGTAGCTGGCGTTTGAGGCAGGCCTTCAAGTCCTATCCCGTTCTGCCCGTTGGATCCTGGCTTTGCATGGGCTCATCTCTCCTTTGTAAATAATAATAACCACAATAAGCACAGGTGGCTGCATGCCAGGTGCCCACATTCATTTAATTCTCTAACAACCCTGTAAGGTAATCCTATCTCCCACTTTACAGATGAAAACATTGAGGCTCCTAGAGTTTGAGTCCCTTGCTCAGGTTCACACATACAGCTGATAAGCAGTGACATGTGGATCTGAAACCCAAATCTCATGTTGTCGCTGGTTCAGACTGTGTTCCAAATCTGTGATTCCTCATTCTGACTTGGATTCCCACCTCACTCCACTCCCCTCTCCCCAGGCTTAGGGCCCTTAGGTGTCTGCCCTGACTGCACCTTCAGCACCTCCCGTGGTCTGGAATGAGGAGCTCTGGCTCCAGTTCATGGCTCTGGAGAATCCAGGTCTCTTCCAGACTCTCAGCCAAGTCCCCCTCCAGGAGGAAAAAGTGAGGATCCAGATCAAGGTTATCCACTCAGTCCCCTGCTCTTGACAATATCCTCCAATATCCCAGACTCTTGGGGGTTCGGAGCATTGAGGAGCATGCGGATAGCATTTGCATAAATACTTCTTGTAGTGACAGGGAGCTCACTACCTTCCAATGTAGCCCATTCAACTGACAGACAATCAAAATTTGTTTGTGGTTGCTTCTTCTTCATTTAATAATTAACATGTATCTGTTGTGGTATGAAAAAAATTTAAACATACAAGCTAGATCGAATAGTATAATGAACCCCTTGTACCTATCACCCAAGTCCTACAATATTAACATTTTGCCATTCTTGTTTCCTCTGTACCTATGCCCACTCCTATCCTTTACCTGAAGATGAGGGCGGGGTGGAGGGGGAGCAGGAAGAGAAGGAGGAGAAGAAGAGGAGAATTTAACATCGCTTTGTTGTTGTTGTAAAACTTTATGTACATTGACCTGCATAAACCTTACCTGTATTGTTTTGGCAAATTTTTGTGCTGAACCCCTATTAACCTCAGTAGAGAAGGCACCAGGTTCAAGAGGCTAGAGAAGACACCCAGAGCCCACAAATGAGACATGGGGTTTTACTAGGGGCTTACATACAGGAGAGAGTCCAGTGTATGACGGGCTGTACAGGAACTGCCTTACATACAGAAACAGCCCAGTGGCGGGCGGCTGGGCAACTTATCTGCCTTATGAACAGCCCAGTGGCGGCAGGCTGGGCAGGAAAACCACAACCGTTTGCAAACAGCATGCAGTTTACATAGCATTTTCACTTAACACCCTCCGCCTAATGACTCCACCTGGCAACCTCCATTTAACTCAAAACTCGGGGCCCCAATCCCCTATATGGTCCATGATCCAAAGGACAGGACAGGGGCTCAGGTGTTCCTCATAGACAAGGAAGGAGTCTCCAGGTTGGCCATTCCTGAATTCTCTAGCTCAGAACATACATCCAGATGCATCTGCCATACAGGGTCATCCTCAGAGCGTGCTAAAGTTATTGTTTTCACGTATGTTTACCCTACACAAATGGATACAGCTTTGTAACCCATACCATTATCATGATATAGAATATGTGCATCTCCCAAAAAAGGTTATTGTTGGACACTTTAATTGTTACATTATTTCTCTATGTCCAACCCAAATCCTAGAACTATTCTCTATGGCAGTACAAGAAAGAATATGTCTATTCTTT
The DNA here is from genome assembly GCF_024542745.1 of Macaca thibetana thibetana. Lineage (NCBI taxonomy): Eukaryota > Metazoa > Chordata > Mammalia > Primates > Cercopithecidae > Macaca > Macaca thibetana. The sequence goes on along the minus strand of NC_065593.1, from coordinate 27,840,923 downwards.
TTTCCAAATGATATTCCTTCAAATATTTGCAGATAGCAGTCGTGATTCTCTCTAAATCGGCTCTTCTCTATTCTAAATACCCCTAGTTCCTGCAGCTATTTCTTTTTTTGTTTTCAGAAGACAGAGAATTGAATGTCAACATTGATAAAAAGAGACCTGATTTCCTCTTCACCAAACCTCTTCCCAGCCACATCCCACTTGGGCCCTGAGGACAGGAAGGGGTTTGCTGTGAGAGGTGTTGCCCACCTGCCAGATTTTCTACTTTCTAGGATGCTGGGTCTATAAGGCAGGGCCACACGGGTGTACTCACTTTACATAGCCTCTGAACAGCTGAGCTGTGTCCAGATTTATCTTTCTTTATAAAACAAATTGCAGCATTATCTCTTTCATGCATTCTTTTTTAATTCAATCATTCAACAAATTTCTATTGCATGCCTATGCTAAGCTAGGCTGTGTCTAGAGTACTTGGATAAATAAGAAACAGTCCCACTCTTTGGGGATGGAGCACAGACAGAAAAATATATGGACGTATTCACTTATTCAGCATTTGTTGCATACTCACTGAGTCCCTGGAATAAGGGCAGATACTGGAACTATCGCCATCTTTGAAAAACTAAGGCACTCATGCATTCACCAACTGGGAGTGTTGGTAGCTGACATTGCTTCACTCTGGAAATTCCAAGCCTCGGAATTGCCCTCTAAATTAGAGAGGTACCTCACCCAGAGTTCCGTCCTCTCCCCAGGGGTAGCCCAAATCCAATGGGGATACAAATTCTGGCGCCTCACCTCAACCCAGGACAGCTCTGAAGGGCCACCCCCACTCCAGAGCTCCCCATAGGTCAGCTGAGGCCTCTGTTAACAAGTACGTGGAAGTTCAACTTCTCCTGCCAACTTCCCTCCTGCATGGGTATGATCGGTGGGTGTGGAGCCCAAGGACACTGCCCAGTAAACCTCTTGCATGCAAGTCTCCATCCCCAGTCTGCTTCCCAGGGAGCCCAGGAAGTGAGCAAAAGCAAGATGGCCTGGAGCTTACAGTCTATTGTGGAGAGACAGGCCTCAATCAGATGATCACACAAATATGCAGCAACTGGGGTTTGAAGGAAAATTATGTGGTACCAAGAAAAGAGCTCCCTTCACTAGACTTGACCTTGGTTTGGAAGAGCCAGCTGAGATTTGAAGTTCAAGTAGGAGTGAGCAGACTGTCCAGTGTGACGGGATGGAGGGCAGCACAGGGTGCTGCCAAAGCCCCAGGAGGGCATGTCAGCCGTTCCGAGCAAGGGGTAGGTCATCAGGGAAGGCTTTCTGGAGGAAGTATTCCCTAGTTGGAGTATGAAGTATGAGTAAGAGTTAACTCAATGAAGGCAGGGACATGTTCTGAGCATAGGTGTCAGCATGTCTGAAAGCACAGAGTTATGAAGTAGCATGGTGTCTTTGGAGAAAGGCAGGGCTGGGCAGAGCTGACTCATGGAGTGCAGGAGAGAAGAGGCTAGAAGGAACTGAGCGGGGCCCAGGTCTTGAGAATTCTCAAGAATATGCCAGCCCAAAACCAAGAAGTTTGCAGCCTTGCAGAGGTTTAAGCAGGGGCGTTTGCTTTTGAAAAAGATCTGCCTGACTGCTATGTGGAAGATGAATGGAGGAGGAAGGGAGTGGGGCAGGAGACTCTGTAGGAGGCTGTGGCTGTTAACCAGGTAAGAGATGAGCAGTTCACCCGGTTGCATGGCTGAAGGTAGGCAGGACTGAGAGGAGGAAACTAACTAGAGTGACATTTTCAAAACAGAACCAATAATACTTAAGCCTGCAGAAAGCCACAACCCTGTCTCCCTCAATTCTCTGGCTTTGAGGAAAAGAGTTGTGAAACTTCGTTGAATTTTGGGGATAGAGCAAAGACTCATATCATTAATTGGCAGCACCACCCTGAAGAGTCTCAAGGCATCCCTCTGCCATGCCTAGGATGTAATTGGCACTCAAGAGGTTTCATATGCTGGTTTGCTAGTCTAATTTATATTCAGGCACATTGGAACATGCTCAAGTGCAAATCTTAGGTATTGTTCCATTGCTGAGAAATATTTTTTTCTTGCTGTCCCCTATTCTGCATCCTGGGAGGCAGAGCTCCCAAGGCTTCTTAATCAGACAGACCAGGGTTGAGATCCCACGTCTGCCCTGCTACACGACATTGGGAGAGTTGTTTAGCCTCTCATGGATTCTGCCACTGCTTCTCTAGCAACAAGAGTAATGGTAGGGTTGCTGGGAGGTTCGCCTGACATGTTTCATAAGTCTCAATTATCCTTCTGGAAAAGATTTGCAGCAGTCTTGCTCTGTCACCAGGCTGGAGTGCAGTGTCGCGATCTCGGCTCACTGCAACCTCCGCCTCGCAGGTTCAAACGATTCTCCTGCCTCAGCCTCCTAAGTAGCTGGGACTACTGATGCACACCACCACACCCGGCTAATTCTTTGTATTTTTAGTGGAGATGGGGTCTCACCGTCTTGTCCAGGCTGGTCTTGAACTCCTGACCCCAAGTGATCTCCTCACCTCAGCTTTCCGAAGTGCTGGGATTACAGGCCTGAGCCACACCCAGCCAGAATTGACATTTGATCCTTCAAACAACCCCTCAGAACTCATGGTCTCCATGATAACGCTGTGAGGCAGATGTGGCCAGACCATTCGACACATGACAAAGTAGAATCACAGAGACCAAAGTGGAGGAGACCGGACTTCGTTTCCACGTAACCCTGAGAAGTATTATTATCCACATTCTTCAGATGATGAAACAGGTCAGAGAAAATAAGTAACTGACCCAAGGTCACGTGACTCAGGCCCCGTAGAACTGGGCTCCCCACTTGGACCTGTCCCAGTAAAAAAAAAGCCTGTGCTTCTCTGTCTTCCTGCTTGCACTTCACAAGTCTGTGATGCCTCTGCAAGTAACTCACCTTCCCTGAACCCCAGTTTCCTCATCTGTAAATGGGACAATAGTATCAATTTTGCAAGTCTGTTGTGAGAGCAAGTTGTCACTCCCTTTCGTCACATCTGTGTGACTCCTGTCTTCATCTGACATTGTCCTGAGCAGGAGCTGGATTAAGATGCAAAATTTAAGGAGGCACCCACACTCAGGTTAATGCAAGTGCAACCCCTGAAGTAATTGCTCCCTTAAATTTCATGCCCTAGGTCTTCATCTGCCCCATCCTAGTCCTGGTCCTGTTCCAGGGATCTAGAGGGGATGTAGGGGTGTGAAGAGGACAGGAAAGATAGGCTGTAGGGTGAACTGAAGTGAAAGCAGTAGCAGAAAACAGGCCCTGCCATGAATGCCCACAGCTCGACAAGAACAATAGGCTGGAACAGGTGGACCTTGCTTTATGTAATTACGCTGGAGGGTTGCATTCTGTAAGTTAATGTGCATGAATCCATGATGATATTACAGCTGCTTTATCTCCCTGATGATCTTAAACTGTTTTATCTTCATTTCTTACAGCTCATGAACTACCTGAGGGTAGTGTCCATGTCTTATTTATCTTTGTATTCCCAGGACCTAGCACGGTATTTGACATGTAATAGTTGCTCATTAGATGTTGCATGAACTAAAAATGTTTTGTCTTTCATTGTGAAAGCCTCTAATCATCTTACATCCTTTGATATTTAGTTCATAATTCAAAGAACTGTGGCACAATGAAAACTACACTCCCCTGGGATTCTAGTCTCCCAGGATGAGACAGTAAGGCATGAGGATACTGAATAAATATTAGCCCAACTTAAAAAGCTAGTAAGTGGCAAAATCTTGCTTTGATTCCAAAGCCTGTGCTCTCTCTTCTATGGTACAGGGGCCAAGTCTAAGCAATATTTGTCAAGTATGCAAGATACCATCTCTGCCTCTGTCACTCATGAGTCCCTTCTACCCAAGCCCTCAAGTTGTGACTCTCATATTGCCCTGTGGCTGGGGTCCTCCACCCCCTGGCCACAGACTGTTAACAACCCAGCCTATTGGGAACTGGGCCACAGAGCAGGAGGTCAACGGCGGGCAAGCCAGCCAAGCTTCATCTGTGTTTACAGTCACTCCCCATTGCTTGCATTACTACCTGACTCAGCCTCCTCTCAGATCAGTAGCAGCATTAGATTCTCATAGGAGCAGCATGAACCCCATTGTGAACTGTGCATGTGAGGGATCTAGGTTGTGCCCCTGTTATGAGAATCTAATACCTGATGATCTGTCACTGTCTCCCATCACCCCCAGATAGGACTGTCTAGTTGCAGGAAAACAAACTCAGGGCTTCCACTGATTCTACATTATGATGAGTTATCTAATTATTTCTTTATATTTTAAAATGCAATAATAATAGAAATAAAGGGCACAATAAATGTCATGTGCTTGAATCATCCTGAAACCATCGCCCCGCTCCTCCCCAGTCCATGTAAAAATCGTCTTCCATGACACCAGTCCCTGGTGCCAAAAAGGTTGGGGACCACTGCCCTGTGGCACCTTCTCGAACCCTTCCCCACTTTAGGCATTGCTTCTTACTACAGAGACACTGGCACCACCAGTAGAACTTATATGCTTCTGGTGAAAAACTGGCAAATAGGGTTTATCTAACTTGCCAACTCCAATGGACCCATAGGGGCAGCCAAAATTATTGGGCTGAAAACAACTGGGAGTCCCAGAGGGAAAGAGCATTGTGATCAATCAGTTATGTCTGTTACAGATCTAGAAAGGAGAGTGGTATCATGCATGCTGTATATCTCCGGGCCAGGCCCTAATTTCACATGTCAGGAAAGCAATCTGATCAAACTACAGAAAACTCTCTCCTTTTGTGAATCTGTGATGGCTTTGAACATTCATAATGTAAGCTTTGCTACTAAAATTCCATGCTACTCAATCTCCAAGACCAGCTGTGGGGAAAACTAGCAGACAATGACATTCTCCAAGCAGTTCCTGGAAAAGCTGAAATATGACTTTAATAAGAAAACATGAACTCAGTAAGAATGTGGTATGAGGATTTTAGTGTCATATGGGTAGTTACCTATTTGACCTTTTCTTGATCAGCTTTTAGAATCAGCCTGCCTTGGGATTGTTTTCTGCCCTGCCATTAATGGAAACATCTGCTTTTCTTCTGTAAACATCATAAACTATCATTTGGTTTCCACTGATGCATCACTTTCAATCCAGCCCTGTAGAATAACGCAAAATTAACCAGGAACACAACACAACACAACACACTTCTGATCCCCTCTTCTTCCTTCTCCCATTCCACACCTGCACAAAAGAAGGGATATGCCCAGCAGGTGTGTAATGAGGCAGGTGTAAGGAGTGACATGTGTCTGATCTCAGGGTTAGTCATCCAGGCATAAAGCACACTCACAGTGGGAGGAATTAGCCCACCCAAGCCCGTGGGATAGGAGCTGGGAAGGCGGGGGGAAGGTGAAGTTCAGCTGAGCAGAAATAGCCAGTCAGAGTGATGCAGACTTCCGCAAGAACACCCAAGAAACTTTCCAGAAGGGATCTGGGTGCAGCCACAGGGAAATCAAGCAGGCAGGTATTCCCATAAATTCAGCATGCAGCAGTTAGTAGCAGGAATAGGGTTGTAATCACAAGATTAGGCAAGCAACTGTTTTGTTTTGTTTTGTTTTGTTTTTTAAAAAAAGCTTTTAATGGCAACCACCATTCTACTATCTCTGAGTTCAATTTTTTTAGATTCCACATATATAAGTGAGATCGTGTGGTATTTCTCTTTCTGTGCCTGGCTGATTTCACTTAGCATAATGTCTTATTTATCTAGATTTATCTATGTTGTTGCAAATGACAGAACTGTCTTCTTTTTAAAGGCTGAATAGTATTTCATTGTGTATCTATATCATCTTTTAAAGTTCATGTACCCATTGATGGGCACTCTGGTTGTTTCAGTATCTTGGCTATTGTAAATAGTGCTTCAAGGAACGTGGGAGTGCAGACATCTCTTCAACATATTGATTTTAATTCCTTTAGCTATAAACCCAAAAGTGGGATTACTGGATCATATGGTAATTCTATTTTTAGTTTTTTGAGGACATGCCATACTGTTTTCTGAAATGAGTGTGCTAATTTACATTCCCACCGACAGTGTACATGTGTTCCCTTTTCTCTACATCTTCACCAATACCTGTTATCTTTCATCTTTTCGATAATGGCCACTGTAACAGATGGAAGGTGATATCTCCTTGTGGCTTTAATTTGCATGTCTCTGATGATTTGTGATGTTGGGCATTTTTTATACATCTGTTGGTCATTTGTACTGCTAGTTACCAGAGGCTGGGTTGGTGCAAGGGGATGGACAGGGAGTGGGGAGATGTTGATCAAAGGGTGCAAAGTTTCAGTTAGACAGGAGGAGCAAGTCCTGATATTCTGTTGCACCGCATGATGACTATAGTTAATAAGAGTGTATATTTCAAATTTGCTAAAAGAGGGAATTTCAAATGTTCTCCATTTAGGATATTTAAACCACAAAGACATGATAAGTACGTGAGGTGGTGGAAATGTTAATTAGCCTGATTTGATCATTGCTCATTGTATACATGTATCAAAACATCATGTTATACCTCATAAATGTGTCAGTTAAAAAACAAAACCAAAAAACATCAAGTATTAAAAAGAAACTTCTAACAGGAACCATGAACCCAGAAAGCACATCCTATAGGAGCTCAGATATTAAAGTTCAGGTGCAGAATCTCTATTAATAATAATATTACTAGCTAGTTTTATTAAGTGAGTACCCTCTGCCAGGCACTTCAAATCCATCATGTCATGGGTGATCAGAACGTAGATTAAGATGTGCTCCATCGAATGTGGCAGCCTCGGGGCCACATCCCAGTGTGTACAGGCTGCTGTACCGTGAGCACCCCTGACTCCAGTCTGCTGTGCCTGGGAGCTGGAACAGGCAGGGGCTGCAGGAAGCATGCCAGTAGGGTTGGAAATAGGCAGTAGGGACAGCAGAGATGGGAATGGGAGCAGACTGTGGATGGTCTATGGCCACACATTCTCCCTCACTCTTTCCTGGGTTCTTGCCCTCCTAAAAGCAGGGAACTCCTCCTGGGTTCTGCTCCCTACATTTGGTGGCAGCCAAGTGGGTGCTCGTCACAGTCAGCCTTGGCTCGCTACAAATATGCTTCCTCTTATTTCATCAACTTGTCTTGGCCATATGTTCCTAGGTGTGGTCTGGTGATGTGTTGGCAGTGGGCAGATCAGAGAGCCAGCCTTGGGGAGATCACTGAGGCTGACAGGTTCTCTTGGGAGAATCAAATGCTAACTCCTCTCAGTCACTGCATCTCTATCTTAATAATTATCGACTCTGTGAAAGCTGAGCTCCATTATTCATTATGCACAGTGCCTGGCATGTAGTAGGTATGCGGCCAGGATAATCTGACTCCACGGTCCGTGTTCTTCCACAATTCTGCCTGCCTCTTAATAGAATCCATAGTTGTCTACCTGAGGGTGTGAGGTTCCAGTCTGGAAGACAGCTGGAATGATGAGCAGATAGGCAGGGCTCAGCAGGCAGCCAGAAGCATGGACTGGCACCACTGGCCTTTCTGAAAGCATTAGCATGGCCCTGCTAAGACGAGGAGCCAGTCTAGGGGATCTGCCTCAACCTGCTAAATACCACTGCTGTCGCCACCACTGTCCCTAGGGAAAATTTCACAACATTTCTCCATGCCCCCCACCCACCATCCCACCATCACTGCCCACCAGGCACCTTCCTTCTGTGCACTCCCACAGTGCCTGGCACCACCCAGTACCTGTCTGCCGGCCACCCTCCCCACTGGGTGATTCCTAAAGGGTGACTCATGTCTGTATCCCCAAGGCCTGATGTGGTGCCTGGAATACAAGAGGTGTTCTAGAGATGCTCACTAAGGAAATGAACGAGAGAACCACAGGCATGGTCCCGGATGGAACAACATCTGAGATTCAACATCCACAGCCAAATAGCAACTCCTCTCCTCCCTAGCTCCTGCAGGGCTTATGCAGGATCCAAGCCATAAGCAGGAATACTCCCTGCCTGGGCTGAGCCTTTTTGTCTTTCTACAGAGAACTTTCAGGCCCATCATACTCCTTTTGATCTTTACAACAGCTCCACTGGAAGGTATTCTTACCAGCATTGCTGAGATGCATGTTCAAGAACCAAAAAGATGAAATGACTTCCCCAAATCAGTGGTAGAGCCAGGATTTGAAACCAGGGCTACCTGGTCCCCAAATCCATATTAGCTATTTTTCCTTCACCCAAACTCCCCATTAAATGCCCTCTGTGCACCAGCTACCAGACCAAGCCCTGGGAACACAGAGATGAAAATGACACAACCCCTACTATCTACAGGAGGCGGATAGTAGAGACCTCAGAAGAAAGAGCAAGCAACCTGTCATTGTATCCCATTTGAAATTTCCATCAAACCCAGAAATGCCTGTCAACCTTCTTCCCCCAACCAGCCAAGCTGTGGTCCAACATGAAAGACTCCGATTTCCCCCACCTTCCACTTCATCATCTCAAGTAGGACGCAATTTTGGATTCTCAGATGAGTTGTCAAGAGGGATGCACCAGCAGAGGCCCAGCATATTGAACACCCTTCCAGGTGAACGACTGGAGTGCCTTCAGCCTTCCCCTCTGCCTCTGTGAGTCATCTGCCAGGAGAACACATTTGTCCACACAATTGAAGAAGAACACTCCGATTTGCCTGTTGTTCCCCTTCGTGTTGTTTTCCCAACCAACAGACAGATTTGCAGGCGCTTGATGCTCTTTTTCCTGCGTAGCATTCACACATCTCTTCCTGCACGGTCTGAAGCTCTCTGGACAGCTGCCCAGCAGAAAAGTCCCCGGCTGTGCTTCAGGCTTGGAGACAGGAGACTAGAAGGCCTCTGCCTCTTAGTGAAAGCAGCACAGGAAATGTCACATCGCAGCAGATGGGCCCCAGGGCACGGAGAAGGGGGGGTCACATTACCACATCATACATTCAAATAATGCAGAGCGTTATTCCAACAACTCCCACATGAGAAGGGAAACATCAGGCAAACTACTCTTTTTTTTTTTTTTTTTTTTTTTTTTTTTTTTTTGAGACCGAGTCTTGCTCTGTCGCCCAGGCTGGAGTGCAGTGGCCAGATCTCAGCTCACTGCAAGCTCCGCCTCCCGGGTTCACGCCATTCTCCTGCCTCAGCCTCCCGAGCAGCTGGGACTACAGGCGCCCGCCACCTCGCCCGGCTAGTTTTTTTTTTTTTTTTTGTATTTTTTAGTAGAGACGGAGTTTCACCGGGTTAGCCAGGATGGTCTCGATCTCCTGACCTCGTGATCCGCCCGCCTCGGCCTCCCAAAGTGCTGGGATTACAGGCTTGAGCCACCGCGCCCGGCCGCAAACTACTCTTTAGCTGTAGGACCTTGTAGCCTCCTGTAGGAGCCTCAGTTTTCTCAACTGTAAGCTGGGAAGAATAACACCTACTTCCAAAGGCTTTGTGAGCCTTAACAGACGAAGTGTTCAAAGCAATCAGCACAGTGCCCACTCATGCTCCATGATTGCATGATTGCATGCTCCATGATTGCATGATTATCCTTCCCTTTCTCCCCAGAAAAAGTAGCTTCTAAGGAGAATGACGTCAATGATGTCCTGAAAAACATATGGCCTCCTGATTGGGAAGGGCAGAGGGGCTGCATTGCGGTCGCATTTGCCTCATCTCCTTTATTCTCAGGAACAGCACCTGCCACGTGGAGATGCTTACATGGGTGTTTATTGAAATCACTTTTTTAAACTCATTGTGAGAAAAAGCACAGTCATGCAGCACTTCTTAGAACATGATAGGTGGTCAAAAAATTCCTGTTTCAGGAACAGGTGAATGAGCAAGCAGGTTTTTTAATAAGATCCGGTCTTTACCTTCAAAGAGCTAACCATCTACAGCAGCTTCCTTGCTAATAAATCCCTCTGGCTGCATTTAATTGACAAGAACCTTAATTGCAACTTCAGAAAACAAGAGGCAGGTTCATTTTGTTTACTAGGAGCCGGGTAACCCATTTGACAGACTTTCTCACTTCCCAATTGTGTGAAATGTATTTGAGGAGTTTGAAAGAGAAAAACAAAACAAACAAAACTAAATGGCTGGCTTTAACAAGCACATTATTTTGAAAACAGTCTAATGAGAAATTTCAGTAACTCACTGAGAAGAAAGCAGAATCGACTCAGGCAAAAGAAAAAACAGCTAAGTTTTAGAGGCATTTTGGAGCAGTGCAATTTCATTTCCTTCAAGTGTAATAAGCAAGAAGAGATGAGAAACCCATCACCCAGAAGAAGCCCTAAAGGTCAGGATTAATGAATAGGTTAGAAGGTTTGATGCTTGCAGGACCAGCTGTGTGCTGGTAAGTGGATGTTTCAACAGTCCTTAAGGGGGCTTATACATAATTTATTTTCTTAAGTAGGTACACAGTGTAGAAATGTTGTTTGCACTATTAATTGGACCAGAAAACCATGTCTTCATGGGTATTAGCTATTCCTAACCCCTCACAGCAAGGGCTCCACTTTGCATTTCCCAAACTCTGTAAGGCGGAATGCCCCAACAGATCACAACAAGCCCAGATGCTGGCAGCAGGCAATCTTACTCTTATGCCTGGATGCAATGATCCGGGAAAAGGATCCTAGCCATTATTTCCAAGTCCTGGCATGTACAAACAGAAGGCTTCGAGGAACAGCAGAGGTTCAAGACATGAAGCCCAGGTCAGATATCTACTCTCCCTCCAGATTAGCTGTGTGACCTGGGACAAGTCATTTCACCCCTCTGAACATTAGACTCCCCAGGTGTAAAATAAGAAGTTTGGAGGGGAAGATTTTTGGTGTCTGGCACTTTGCTCGGATTTCTCTGACTCTGAGACATGCCTCCCCAACTACCAGGTGGGAGAGCTCTAATGTCAGCAAAGCACCAGCCTCACTAGTCTGCCAGAAACAAAGCAGGCTGGGAGATGGCTAAGGATATGAGCCGTGGCTATGAGGGATGGGGGCAAAGAGTATAGACTTTGGAATTAGGCCAAGAGTGATTTCGCCCAGGCTTCTTCAGCTCTGTGACCTGGTTCAGCCTCTCTGTGCCTCAGTTTCCTTATCTGTAAAACGGGGATGATAACATCATCTTCACAGGGCTGTTGCAAAGGTTAATGACAGCAGATATAAAGTGACTAGCACTGAAGGCACTCCAGGGAGGGCAGCAAAGCCAGCCTGTGATTTCAGAGCTACTTTAAGAGTTACTGGAGGATCAATGAGACTCTCTCCTTATTCAACACTTTATTCTACATTTCTTTGATTTAGAATGTGCCAACTTCAGATTGGTGGTATCCACTGTACCAATAGCTAGTTACAATTCAGCTGCTGGAATTCATATATAGATTTTCAAAGTGGGTTGTGTGCATGGAAGCATCTCCCTCTCTACAGAACTCCTTGGCCCCCAGTAATCCCATTGGCTACTCTGGGCTTCCAGCAGCAGGCTTAACATCATTAGAGAATAGACAAGCAGGGGCACGTGGCTGTTTTCTTCCCCTCTAACTACTTTAACATGACAAACCTTCATGTTGTGCACATGTACCCTAGAACTTAAAGTATAATAAAAAATAAATAAATAAATAAATTACGAAAAAAAAAAGATGAGCTTGGTATTGTGTGAACATAAGCAGAGAGCACAGAAACCCAAGCCCCCATTTTTCAATTCATCTCTGATCCCATCTTCATAACTTAAATAACTCATCTCTCTTCTGCTGAAAAGTACACACATAGTACTTCCTTCTGTATGGAAGTAAAGATGTCTGTTATGTAACCTTCCAAACAAATCTACCACATGGCATGATTACCTTGCCCAGTTTGCAAAAGAGAACACTGGAATTGACAATGGCCACAGACTTGACTAGCCATCAGTGAGCTGCTTTAGCCTACTGTCCCTTCCTTTTAATGTCTCTGATAGGAAGGTCTCACCCATGAGTCTTAGCTCTGCTACCCCTTGGCACTGTGGCCTTAAGCAGCCTCAGATTCTCCATTTCTGGATGTGAGTATAAAATGCCTCTACTTCTGGGTGGTTGGGACCATAATCAAGAATGAGGAGGGCCAGGCGCAGTGGCTTACGCCTGTAATCCCAGCACTTTGGGAGGCTGAGGCAGATGGATCCCTTGAGGTCAGGAGTTTGAGACCAGCCTGGCCAACATGGTGAAACCCTGTCCCTACTAAAAGTACAAAAATTAGGCGGGCATGGTGGTGCACACCCATAATACCAGCTACTACTCAGGAGGTAAGGCAAGAGAATCGCTTGACCCCAGGTGGCGGAGGTTGCAGTGAGCAGAGATCATGCCACTGCATTCCAGCCTGGGTGACAAAGTGGGACTCTGTCTCAAAAAAAAAAAAAAAGAAGAAAAAGAAGAAGAGGAGAAGGAAGAATGAAGAAGAAGAGGAAGAGGAAGAAGAAGAAGGAGGAGGAGGAGGAGGAGGTCAGGCACTGTGGCTCATGCCTGTGATCCCACTGTTTTAGGAAGCCAAGGTGGGATGATTACTTGAGCCCAGGAGTTCGAGACCAGCCTGGGCAACATAGTGAAACCCTCTCCACAAAGAAAATGTTTAAAATTAGCCAGGCATGGTGGTGTGTACCTGTACACCTAGATACTCAAGAGGCTGAGGTGGGAGGATTACCTGAGCCCAGGAGTTTGAGATTACAGTGAGTGTGATCATGCCACTGCATTCCAGCCTGGGTGACAAAGCAAGGCCCTGTCTAAAAAAAAAAAAAAAAAAAAAAAAAAAAAACTTACATAAAACTATGACTGTGCCAATCAGGAGTCAGCACAAAGTAGAAGCTAAGGAATTGTTAGTTTCCTTTCCTCCATCTTCAAAGGGCCATTGAGAAAGTTGAAGTTCTATGTATATGCAATCTCAATCTCTAAACAGTAACACACAATGCAAGCATTAGGAATGAAAATGATAGTTGTGGGACTTATTTTTATCTCAGGAGCACCCCCACCACCACCACCATTCCTGGAGATCCAGGTTTGAAACATGCATCTTTCTTAATTCCTAATTAATTCCTGTAGACCAATCCAACTAAGTGCAATCCTAGACTCTCAGCAACCCGGCAAATCCAGCCTTGCCATCCACAATGGGCCTGTCAACACTTACTGGGAAAGCAGAAAAATGCCTGGCAGAATAGCAGGTCTGAAGAAGCAGCGAGCTCAACCTGACAGTCTGGACTTAAATAAATTATATTTTCTGGCTAGGGGCGATAAGGCATAAATTTGAAGCGTGTGTTCTTACACGTCATGATGCCCCAATATGCAGAAAGAGCTGCATCTTGTTCCAAGTTTGTAGCAAAATTGCACTGTGTGTAAATAGCTCTCTGGCTTTTGATGTTGAGCAGAGAGGAAAATAATCCTCTGAAAAAAGCCAGGCAGGAGTGGCAGGCTCAGCGGCCCAGGCTGGGAGGCCAGGAAAGGCATGCAGCCAGGGAGCGGGCACTTCGCTTTCCCTGAGCCTCTCCGCCGGCACCTAGGAAGGTAAACTGTCCCCAGTCATCTTAGTTCCTAAAAGGATTATTTCCTCTAATGCCTTCATGGAGACGCAAGCAAAAATGCTTGGGGCCAATTAGGTGGGAAGTGAGAAGGCTCCAGCAGAGAACAGGAGGGAAAGGGAGCTGGTCAAGATGTCAGCATGAGCTCCAGCCAGAACCAGGTGAGGCCAGCCAACACAGAAGGGCACTTCCTGGAGGTACACAAGGAAATGTGTGGCAGCAGCACCTTGACTCTTATTCATTCATTCATTCACTCATTCATTCAATAAAACAGGCACAGTCCCTGCCCTCTCAAAGCTGACAATCTGGCAGAAAACACATCCGACAAATAATCATATAAATAACCATCCAGTTACACACTTTGATAGATACTCTAATGGAAAAATATAAGGGGTGTGAGGTTGTAAAACAAGAAGTCACGATTTGAATGAAGGCTGGGAGCCTGGAGAAGCCAAGCGCCTCTCTGAGGAAGTGGCTTTCAAGCTGAGGCCTGATCAGGAGGAGTTGGCCAGGCAAAGCGTGCCAGAACATTCTAGGCAGAGAACACTCTAGGCATGTGGAAATGCCTGGCGGGGAAGAGCTTGCTGCACATCCTGGGATCCGAAGAGGCCAGTATGTTTGAAGCCTGTGAGAGCAGGGAGAAAGTATGCCAGGGGCTGAGCCATACGGGGCCCCGGTGGGGACTGGGGGCACTGGGGCTTCATCCTAAATGTAATAGGAAGTCATACAAGGATTTTAGGCCTCCTGCTGGTGGTCTTGACTTGATAAAGAATTTAGCTGTCCGAGCGTGGAGGCGGGCGCCTGTAGTCCCAGCTACTTGGGAGGCTGAGGCAGGAGAATGGCGTGAACCCAGGACGCAGAACTTGCAGTGAGCTGAGATCACATCAATGCACTCCAGCCTGGGCGACAGAGGGAAACTCCGTCTCTTTTTTTTTTTTTTAATTATACTTTAAGTTCTAGGGTACATGTGCACAACGTGCAGGTTTGTTACATATGTATACATGTGCCATGTTGGTGTGCTGCACCCATCAACTCGTCATTTACATTAGGTATATCTCCTAATGCAATCCCTCCCCCCTCCCCCCTCCCCACAATAGGACCCGGTGTGTGATGTTCCCCTTCCTGTGTCCAAGTGATCTCATTGTTCAATTCCCATCTATGAGTGAGAACATGCAGTATTTGGTTTTCTGTTCTTGCGATAGTTTGCTGAGAATGATGGTTTCCAGCTGCACCCATGTCCCTACAAAGGACATGAACTCATCCCTTTTTATGGCTGCATAGTATATGTGCCACATTTTCTTAATCCAGTTTGTCACTGATAGACATTTGGGTTGACTCCAAGTCTTTGCTATTGTGAATAGTGCTGCAATAAACATACGTGTGCACGTGTCTTTATAGCAGCATGACTTATAATCCTTTGGGTATATACCCAGTAATGGGATGGCTGGGTCAAATGGTATTTCTACTTCTAGATCCCTGAGGAATCACCACACTGCCTTCCACAATGTTGAACTAGTTTACAGTCCCACCAACAGTGTAAAAGTGTTCCTATTTCTCTACATCCTCTCCAGCACCTGTTGTTTCCTGATTTTTTAATGATTGCAATTCTAACTGGTGTGAGATGGTATCTCATTGTGGTTTTGATTTGCATTTCTCTGATGGTCAGTGATGATGAGCATTTTTCCATGTGTCTGTTGGCTATATGAATGTCTTCTTTTGAGAAGTGTCTGTTATATCCTTTGCTCACTTGTTGATGGGGTTGTTTGTTTTTTTCTTGTAAATTTGATTGAGTTCTTTGTAGGTTCTGGATATTAGCCCTTTGTCAGATGAGTAGATTGCAAAAATTTTCTCCCATTCTGTAGATTGCCTGTTCACTCTGATGGTAGTTTCTTTTGCTGTGCAGAAGCTCTTTAGTTTAATTAGATCCCATTTGTCAATTTTGGCTTTTGTTGCCATTGCTTTTGGTGTTTTAGACATGAAGTCCTTGCCCATGCCTATGTCCTGAGTAGTATTACCTAGGTTTTCTTCTAGGGTTTTTACGGTTTTAGGTCTAACATTTAAGTCTCTAATCCATCTTGAATTAATTTTTGTATAAGGAGTAAGGAAAGGATCCAGTTTCAGCTTTCTACTTATGGCTAGCCAATTTTCCCAGCACCATTTATTAAATAGGGAATCCTTTCCCCATTTCTTGTTTTTGTCAGGTTTGTCAAAGATCAGATGGCTGTAGATGTGTGGTATTATTTCTGAGGGCTCTGTTCTGTTCCTTTGGTCTATATCTCTGTTTTGGTACCAGTACCATGCTGTTTTGTTTACTGTAGCCTTGTAGTATAGTTTGAAGTCAGGTAGCGTGATGCCTCCAGCTTTGTTCTTTTGACTTAGGATTGTCTTGGCAATGTGGGCTCTTTTTTGGTTCCATGTGAACTTTAAAGCAGTTTTTTCCAATTTTGTGAAGAAAGTCATTGGTAGCTTGATGGGGATGGCATTGAATCTATAAATTACCTTGGGCAGTAGGGCCATTTTCACGATATTGATTCTTCCTATCCATGAGCATGGTATGTTCTTCCATTTGTTTGTGTCCTCTTTTATTTCACTGAGCAGTGGTTTGTAGTTCTCTTTGAGGTCCTTTACATCCCTTATAAGTTGGATTCCTAGGTATTTTATTCTCTTTGAAGCTATTGTGAATGGGAGTTCATTCATTATTTGGCTCTCAAAAAAAATAATAATTTAGCTGTCACTTGGCCACCTCTCTGATTTGGCTGCAGTCACCCTCTGGCTCCCCACCCCTGCTACTCCAGTGACTGCCACGCTTGACCAAGCTCTAACCTATTTCAGCTCACACCTGGCATGTTTGTGAACTTGCCCCAGCACACTGCACCCAGAAGAAGGAGCAGGAAAGATTACATTGACACCAAGGGCAGCTGCAGGAGCTGCTACCTGGGCTAGGATGGGTTCTAGGAGGCAGTCAAGGATGGGGAACAAGTCTCTACTCACTCCCACTGTAAAGAGCTCTCTGCTCCCTCTTTGACAGGGAAAGCCTTCAATTCATGAGGCTTCCATTCCCACTGTATCTGCTCAAAGCAGACACTCAGTCAATGATCGATTGAAGTGCAGAGATGGGAGGATCTTAGCACCCCGCTAGACCCTCCCTCTCTTTTTGTAAGCGGAAAAACTGAGAGAGGCTGGTATAAAGGAAGGAAAGGGTCCCAGTTGGATACTTTCTTGCTGTATAACCTTTAGCAAGTCATTTCCTCTCTCCTGGCTCTCTGTTTCCTAATATGTAAAGTAAGGTGGATTAACAAGATGATCTCTAAGACACTTTTCAGTTCTTACACCTTGTCATCATCTTCAGATGCTTAGGGAGGGTCAACACCTTCACCAATGGCACTGGGCATGCTTTGGCAGGGCCGAGATCACAGCTGATTTCAGGAGTCCACACCACTCTCTAACCCCAGCCCAGTATTCTGAAGTTCAAGGACCAAAAGGTGAAGGAGTTGGAATTTGCAATAATCTGATGCTAAGTTGAAATTTACTTTTGCTTGCAAATCCCTTCATACAGATAGGCAAATTAATATTATAAGCAATTTTGAAGAGACAGAGAGGATATTTAGAGTGTCTACAAAGAAAAGCTCTATTGGAACACCCCAGAATTCACTCCAGATGTGTTCAACGCCTTGCAATGGATGTGCTATGAAATGCTCTTATCTGTTCATTACAGTGATCCCCAAGAACACGTCTCCAAGGGATAAGTTCATTTGCCAAGTTCAATTGCTATATGCAGTAGTTATGAAAAAACTTGGTTCTTTGAAAAAACATGTTTGCTTTGGACTTTGCATTAATTCCAGCTGTTCTCCTCTGCCATGAAGCTGAAAGAGTAGGGACTGGCTGTCCTGAAATAGTGCAGCTGACCAGGGACTCAGAGCTGTTTCGTATAGTGGAGAACAACATAGATGTTTCACTAACCCTTCCTACAGGTCTTGAAGGCAAGCAGTAGAGCTTGTACTTTTTTGCAATCCCCATAATCCTTGCACATAGTAGGAGCATATGCATATGAAGATTGAATGGACAGATGAGAAAAGCAAGGCAGAAAGGAGCAGTATGTGGCTAGGAAGTGTCCCAATGACGAAAACCCTCATGTCCCTCCCAGGACAGCACAGCAGAAAGGACACATGTGTTAGAATCAGACAGATGTAGATTTGAATCTCAGTTTTTCTCCTACTAGCTGTGTGACCTTAGGCAAGTCACCTAACCTCTCTGGTTTAGGAAACCTTGGTTTCCTCCTCCACACAATAGGTAAAGCAATAACTGCCAATGGTCACAGTTGTAAGAGCTAAATGAGATAACATAGATAAGCATCTAGCACAGCTCCTGGCACATGATAGAAGCCCCTCTTCCTTTCTTCTATCTAGCCATAAAGATTTACATAAGAAAGGCAGCCTCCCACAGTCACCTCTGTTATTTACTTGCCCGTGCACTGAAAGCTGGGAAGCCAAAGAGCTTCCCTGTGGCCTCTGTGCTGTAGGATGGGACAGTGCAGTGAAGCGTGCTCAGGAAAGTGGCCCAGACCCAAATCTCTGTGGCTGCAGGAATCCAACACAGTCAGCCTGGCTCTCCTCCAGCCAATTCTGCCAGATGTAATTTGGCTTCAGCTGGAGGTTCGAAAGCAGTTATATAATCATCATAACCCATAGCATTTGTAGAAAGCTTTTACAGTTTTAAAGCACTTTTGCATGCGTTACCTCATTTGATCCTCTCAATAACCTTGAGAGGTAGCAAAGCCAAAGACTAGAACCCCCATTTTATAGATGGAGACATTGAGGCTGGGAGGGTTTATTTGGTTCACTTAAAGTCACACTGCTAAGAAGTGGCAATATCAAAACTTGGACAAAGATCTCTGCATTCCTTTCCCTGGGCTTTTTCTACACCATCACTCTGCCTCTTTGTAATCATACTTTCATCAAGCAAAAGTTGACAGAGCCCCTACTGTGTGCCAGCAATGTACTAAGTGCCAGGATTCAGAAATGAGAGGCAGAGTCAAATTCAGGAGAGATGCAAAACCAGCTATTCAGTGAGTGCCAAGCAAGGGGTGCTGTGGTGAAGGATCAAGGGGAGCGAGTAACCCAACTTGGTCCAGGGTTTCAGGAAGGCTTACTGGAGAAGGAAATGCATTGATCTGGTCTTGGAGTCCAGCTAGAGGTTGTCCAGGCAGAGAGAGAAGTAAAAGGAGTTACTGGTGCCAGAAGCAGCAAGTGGAGAACCACAAGTGTGTGAAGCAGCAGCATATGACCTGGGGCTGTTACAAGTTGTTTGGTCTGGCTCCATCCACCCACCCACTCATTCATTCACTCATTCAACATGTATTTCCGGAGCACCCCATGTGCCAGTCACTATACTAGCAGCTAGGGATAGATACATCATGAGCAAGCAGACATAGTCCCTGAGCCCCTGGAGTCTACCTTCCAGTGGATGCTGCTGGACTCAGGCGGAAAGCAGCAGAGTGAACAGCAGAAGGAATAGGTGGAGGGCATTGCAAAAGACAGGGCATTGCAAAAGACTGGGCATGGCAGGTCTGAATTCTAGCCTAAAGAGCATAGGGAGCCCTGATGGGTTTTCAGCACAGGATTAATGTGATAGGGTTTGCATTCCAGAGTAACTCACAGTTACCTTAGAGGATGGGCTGGAGAAGGTCATCTGGAATCCTGAAGTCCAGCCAGGAAACCAGAGTGATGCAGGCAAAAAAAACGCTTGGGTCCTAAATTTCATCAGTAAGGAAGACAAAAGACTACATTCAGGACAGATGTAGAAAGGTTATTGATAGGTTCTGCTGCCCGATTGGTCATCGGCGTAAGGAATAAGAAGAGTGGACAGCAACTCTGAGGGTCTGACTTGAGCCCCTTGGCAGATGGTAATGCTGTTCCCTGGGACAGACGTGCAAGAGAATTGCCAATGGGGTGGGGAAGCTAAGGAAGAAGATCAGTTCCCTGTGGACAAACTGAGTGCCCAGGGTCTGCTGGAAGCATACCGCAAAGGTGAACCCAGTGTGTCTGGAGGCCAGAAGAGAGCCCAGGGCTGGAGGTGTAGATTGAAGGGTCAGGAGTTTACAGATGATACTTAATGCCTGGAAGTGAACAGGACCTCCCAAGGTAGTGCTCAGAGGAAGAAGAGACCAGATGCTACTGCAAGAAACCCCAAAGGGCATCCAGATTTGCTCTTTGATGCCAGAATTTCACTTGGTAAAATTCAGGCCCACAGCCAAGATGAAAAGCCGCTGGTTCCTGAGAGGGGTGATGGTGACAGGCTGTGGGGACTCTGACCTGCTGTCAGATTTCTGGGGTCTCGCCAATCTCTGGACCCTCGTCTGAAGTTATCCATGTGCTTCTCTCTCTCTCTTCTCTCCTTCAGGTGTTTACAAAATATGGGAAGTGTTACATGTTTAACTCAGGCGAGGATGGCAAACCTCTGCTCACCACGGTCAAGGGGGGGACAGGCAACGGGCTGGAGATCATGCTGGACATTCAGCAGGATGAGTACCTGCCCATCTGGGGAGAGACAGGTGAGCTGGGCACAGGGACCGGGCATAGGGTGATGGTGGAGGGCTGCAGGCCTGCCTCTGAAAGATTGGTGAGCTGTCTTGGCCCACCCTGTGAGGGATTACTCTCCAACAAGAGGTTGGTGACATGCTGCTAAATCATAAAGATGTCCCTGGCTTGAGCTGGGATGCCCCGGGTTTCCTCACATTTTACTATGTGGGAGAGGGACAGATGATGGGAATACTGGAGAGGTAAGGTAGGTAGGGGGAGGGAAGACATGCGGGAAGGTTTGAAGTAGCAGGTGTGGTTGGTCAGGTGAGTGGCTTGATTTCAGGAGAGGAGGAAAGGATGCATCAGCCTCTTTCTCTCTCAGTCATCCTGAATATCCCGACCCAGTTAGAAGAACTGAAAGGAAAGCAGGCTGCTGCCCACTGGGGGAAGCTGGAGGTGCTGGGAAGTGTTGGAATACCAAAGGACATGGGCTCAGGGACCTGGCATCGTGCCTATGTGAGCCCCTGGGGGACCCATGTGTATAGACCCTAAAGCTTATTTCATGCATTCATTTATTAATTTATTTCCTCAGCAAACCATTCCTTAACCATGTACACTATCTCAGGCTTTGCACCCAAGTAAGGACATTATGATGAAAAAGACCAAGTCCTTGATCATGGCCCAGAGGAAGAGACACAATCACAGGGGACAGGGTCAGGAAAAACACCAAGGGTATTTGAGCAGAGTCTTGAGATGGTCTTGGATCATCCAGATGGGCCTGATGTAATCACAGAAGTCTTTATAAGAGGGGCTTAGGAAGGTCAGACAGAGAAGGCAGTGTGATGACGGAGGCAAAGACTGGAGTGATGCAGCCACAAGCCAAGGAGTGATGGCAGCCTCTAGAATTTCACCAGGAAAAGAAGGTAAAGAGGTTCCCAAGAGTGGGAAACATGGATTTAAGGGGGACCCAAAGTCGGATTAATGCTGTGTTCAAGGCATAATGGGAAGGACTGCAGAGGTGGGTCAAGAGAGGAGCGTGGGGAGCAGCCTGAAGGGGATTGGGAGGGGAAGGAAGATTCCAGCAGGAGGGAGGTCCTGGGCCCTCAGGTTGGGGCCGAGGAAGGGGTGGAGCCCAAGCAGCCCAGCCCCCACCTCTTGCCACCCCTGTGCCTTGAGTTCATCGACTTTGGACTCTAGAGTCTGGCACTCACCATACCCAGGCTTATCAGGCTGCTGAGACAGCGAGTGCTTCCACCCCGGGAGAATTGACTGCAAACTCCAGGCTATCTCCCACCACCCCTCTCTCAGGAACACCCTGATGCGTGGAGGGGAGTGTGACCATTTACCTCCCATCACAGCCAGTCCTCTGCTCCTCCAACTGAAAGATAAAATGGCCACACACGTGTTACTGCGCCAGTGCCATCTGGAAGCTCACCTCAGGAGCCAGGGCAGCCCAAGCCCCATCAGCCACTCGCTGAGGAGACGCTTTGTTGATCCTGTGTACTTTTCTCAACTCAGTGCCCCTCCAGGTGCAGACGGATGAAGGTTTGTGTCCGTTCTGATATCTGGCATCCCTGAGGGCTGGTGGACAGGGCATCCTGAGGCCAACCGGGCCCTGGGACTGTGGGGGCCTGTAGACAACCCAGGGTCCAGGGAATGGAGTCTTGGTCCCCAAAGAGAGGCCCTTCTTGCAGACACCAGAACACATATGATTATCTAATAGTCTGTGGAAGAAGAGAGAAATAAGGAAATAAAATGAGTCATGGAGACCCCACACTCAAAGCCTAAATAGAAGTTAGTTATGTCCTTCCATGATAATGGTAGGTTTCCTAGCCTGTTATCTTGATTCAGGAGCAAAAGCACATGTACACACACACACACACACACACACACACACACGTGCACTCTCAGTGCCAGGCCCCCATCACAGACATCCTCACACAGCACAGTTCCCTGTGGGATATGGCCTTGGTCTGAGCACTGACTGCAGGCTACAAGGCTACCCAAAAAGTCTATGTTCTGCCTCCCAAAGCCACAGATGGTCAGAGCAGGAAAGAACCTCTGAGATCATCTCTTCCAGGCCAACCTTGTCTTTCCCCTGAGGGCTGGATTGAAGTAATGATGTCTTTGAAGTCATGCAGTGAGTTCATAGCTGAACCAAGACTGTTCTGACCCAAGCTTTTGGACCCTCAGTCAACCTGACTGGACCATGAGCTACACCAATTCAGGGAAAATTCATAATCTTGATTAAGGACTTGTCACATGCTAACACTGTGCAGGTCATCATCGGGGTGTAGGAGGCATGAGAAAAGACCCCACCTTTCAGGATCTTATTATCTCACTGGGGGCACCAGATGTGCACACAGTTTCTGCAAGAGAACGCCAGTCTCGTTGCTGGCGAGAGTTTGAGTCATCCCTGCGAGATGGACCAGTACAGTCACTTAGACAGTATCCTTTGAGACTGGCGAGCTGGGGAAGCAGGCTGTATGAAGAACGGGTTTAAAGCAGGGGCAGGGGATAGAGGGGCAGAAGAAACAGGTTAAAGAAAAATCTGATCAGTGCTGTCCTATAGACCCTTCTGGGCTGATGAAGATGTTGTCTGTCTGCTCTGTCCAGTACATTAGCCACTGAACCCTTGTGGCAATCGAGTATTTGCAAAGCGGCTAGGAGAATGAGGAATTGAACTTTTTTATCATTTCAATAGATTTTTGGGGAACAGGTGGTGTTTGCTTACATGAATAAGTTCTTTGGTGGTGATTTCTGAGATTTTGTTGCACCCATCACCCAAGCAGTGTACACTGTACCCAATGTGTAGTCTTTTATCCCTCACCACACACCCACACTTTTCCCCAAATCCCCAAAGTCCACTGTATCATTCTTATGCCTTTGCAGAGGAATTAAATATTTAATAAAATTTCATTTTCATTCATTTAAGTTAGCTAGCTGCAGGAGGCTGGTGGCTACCATATTAGAGAGCAGATAGTATATTGGAAAACGGCTTCTGACAACTCTAGTTGACTTCATGGATTTTGGCTTTTGCAGCCACCTCCCATATTCCTGGGGTCATAATATTCCATATTCCTGGCTATCCCCTCACCATGACCTTGAGTGTCAGGTAGAACTCCTTGTCCCCATTTTCCAGAAAAGGAGGCTGAGGTTTGGTCACTTCCCCCTGACTCCACAGCTAGACCCTTGAACTCTTGCATTAGGGTTCCCTCCGTCGTACCTTTCTTCAGGCTGAGAAGGCCCTGAGCAATGTGCTGCCTCTTGCAGATGCTGGTCACCTCAAAGCTGCTTATTTCCTGGGCCAGTGGGAGGTGAGTCCCATGTGGGTGAGAGAGAAGCCAGCACATCTGTTGAAGGATGGGAGGTGGGCTCTGGCAGGTGAGAGATGCTTGTCTGTAAAACCACTTGAGAAGGCGCAGATACACATGGCTGCTTGGTCATCGATCCCGAGGACAATGAACACAGCCAGGCCTATCCCTGCCACAGCCATCAGGAGGCAGCCTTCCCGACCTGCCGAACCGTGCGGCCCCACAGATGCCATCTCCCTTCCTTAACATTCCCACCTCTCAATCCCCAGAGGAAGGAGGCCAGGCCCAGGAGTCCAGGAGATATTCGGGTGGTGATGGAGAGGAAAGGAATTGAAATGTGCCTGTGGCAGTCTGATGTGTGCCCAGGCAGTTTGATGATGGAGGCAGTATAGGAAGACAGAGAAAATGGCACGACAAGGTCAAGCAGACCCAAGACCCCATCCCAGCTCTGCCTTTCCTAACTGTGTGACTAAGGCCAAGTGAATGGGCCTCTGTTTCCTCATTTGTAAAATAGAGACAAATAAAACCCATTGGCTTTACAGGAGGGCTGAAGGGCTCAAATGAGAGTTCTCTGCAAACTGTAAGCAATGAGAGGGTGATCATGCCCACTAGCAGGTGGGAAGATGGTCAAAAGAAAAAACCTCCAGAAGCAGAGATTATTCCAAATATCCCACACCTGAGACAGAGCTCTGCAGCAGGTCAACATCTGGAAGCCCCATTCTGCCCAAAGCAGAGCCTCTGGAACACTTTTGCCTTGCCTTGTGGATGGCTCCACTTCTCAGGAATGTTAGGAAGCAGTGAGGGAACCACTCTTCTGAGGATAACTCTAACTAACAAGAAGGGCCTTTTGGGGAGGTGGTGATAGTGTTGACCACCATCAACACAGAGGGCACCAAGCAGTAAGTTAACAAAAGACACACTCTTTGAGTAGACCCAGCCCTGTGGGCTCATGCTTAGTGAGTAGACGGTGACTCTATGAAAATTATCAAAAATGTCCCTTCTTCCAGGCTGACAATGCCCCACACCAGGGTGCTCCCCTTGGTCACACATCTTCTTGTGGGGCACCCTGGTAATATGCCATTTTAAAGGAAGAGGTTCCGTTGCATGTGGTCCTAGAGAGTATGCCCCAAAATGAGTCCTAAGGAACATCAGGAGTTTGGGATATAACATGTTTTATGAACAAAAAGGCGCAGGGCCCAAAAAGAATTTAGGGAATTCTGGTTAAAAAAACATTAAACACATTTATTCATTGCAGGAATTCTTTAATATAACACATCGTGAATCTCCAAGATAGGAATAGCACATGCAGCATTTATTTCCCAAATGCCTTTGACCACGGAAACCTTCATTTTCATGGAAAAGCTCACAAAATATACTTTTGAAAAAGCTGTCTTAGACTGTAGCAGTGCAGATTTCATGGCCAGGGTTTTCTAACAGAAATTAAATTGAAGGCAGAAGGAGAGGTTGTTAAAAATGAAATTCTGTGTAGATACCTCTAAGTAACTTCAAAGATAAAAGGAACAGGCAGTGGGTTATCTGGGTTGCACATGAGAAACCTGAATCAAACAAGCTTAGGCATAAAAGAAATTATATTACGGCCGGGCGCGGTGGCTCAAGCCTGTAATCCCAGCACTTTGGGAGGCCGAGACGGGCGGATCACGAGGTCAGGAGATCGAGACCATCCTGGCTAACACGGTGAAACCCCGTCTCTACTAAAAATACAAAAAACTAGCCGGGCGAGGTGGCGGGTGCCTGTAGTCCCAGCTACTCAGGAGGCTGAGGCAGGAGAATGGCGCGAACCCGGGAGGCGGAGCTTGCAGTGAGCTGAGATCCGGCCACTGCACTCCAGCCCGGGCTACAGAGCAAGACTCCGTCTCAAAAAAAAAAAAAAAAAAAAGAAATTATATTGTTCTCAGAATCCAAGGCAAACTTCGACAACCAGCCAGCAGGAGGGTCAGGGATGCAGCGTCAGGAACGAGTGGAACCCAAGTCTCCTAAACCCTCTGATCTCTCATTCCTCCTCTCTCTGAATTCTTTTCATTCTTTCACTAGAAACAGGCTTATTTTTCCCACATACATATTTTATCACACATGGCTCCCAACAGATCCCGAGTTTTATATTTTACAGATCCTGCCCCCGGCAAGAGACTGTTTTGACTCTCACTGATGTCCTGTTTAGGAAAAACAAAACACAGCAAACAAACAAACAAAAAAAACAGGGCAGGTGCCCGCCCCTGGACCAATCAGTAGTGGGCAGGGGAATCAGTTCACCTGAGGACCCAGTAATAGTCCTAAAGAAGTTGGGCCAATGGTGGTTGGGGAAGGCACTCCCGAGACAACTTCTAGGCAGACAGCCCTGTGGACGGCCACGCTGAGTGAGGTGGGGGTCAGGGTGAGAATTGAAGGTGGGTTACATCTGAGGAAACCAGAATCCATGTGCAGGGAGTTTTCTAACAAGTTCTAAAAGGATTCGAGTGTCAGAAAGACCACAAATAGGCCCCTCCATTTCTCATCTCCTTCTATCCTTCATGCACTCCAATGAAATACACTTTTTTATCAAATATAATCTGCCCTGATTTCCCCAAATCCTAGTGTTAATTAGTGTTAACATGATAATATGTCAAGTATGCTTTTGAGCAAAGGAATAATTTTTTTAAAGCTGTGCCATTCTAGGGGTAAAGATTTGGACCCCATTATCCCTCCAGCTTCCTCAGCTCCTACTGCCCTCCCCTCGCCTTATTAACCTGGCTGCAGTCACACAGGCTTCCCTACGGCTTCTTGAATATTCCAGGAACACCCCTACTTTGGGGCATCTGCATTTGCTACTAACGTCTATGAGAGTTCTCCTTGCTCACATATCCACATGACTCGCTGCCTCCCTGCATCAACTCTTCTCTCAGATATTACCTTCTCAATGAGGTCTCCCCTGACTACCCTGTTTAAAATTGCCACCCTCACCCCTACTCTTCATCCCTCATCCTTGAATGCTTTGCTGCTTAGAAATGTCTTCCACAAGATACCCTAAATCATCTCTCTCAAGAGTTCCACAGATCTCTAGGGTGGGGACGAAATGCCACCGGTCTCTTTGCTAAAGCATAGCAAGAGTGACCTTTGCTCCAGCTTTCAACAAGTTCCTCATCTCCATCTGAGACCACTTCAGCCTGGACTTCATTGTCCATATCACTGTCAGCATTTTGGTCAAAGCCATTCGACAAGTCTCTAGGAATTTCCAGACTTTCCCACATCTTCCTGTCTTCTGAGCCCTTCAAATCTCTAGAAAGTTCCTAACTTTCCCACATTTTTGTGTCTTCTTCTGAGCCCTCCAAACTTGTCCAGCTGCTGCGTGTTACCCAGTTCCAAAGTGGTTTCCACATTTTCAAGTATCTTTATAGCAATACCCCACTTTACTTGTACCAATTTACTATATTAGTCCATTTTCATACTGCCATGAAGAAATAACCAAGACTGGGAAATTTCTAAATAAAAAGAAGGTTAATGGACTCACAGTTCCACGTGGCTGGAGAGGCCTCACAATCATGGCAGAAGGTAAAGGAGGAGCAAAGGCACATCTTACATGGCAGCAGGCAAGAGAGCGTGTGCAGGGGAACTCCCCTTCATGAAACCATCAGATCTCATGAGACTTATTCACTATCACGAGAACAGCACAGGAAAACCTGCCCCCATGATTCAGTTACCTCCCACTGGGTCCCTTCCTTGACACATGGGGATTATGGGAGCTACAGTTCAATATGAGATTTGGGTGGGGAGAAAGCCAAACCATATCACCTTCATTTCCTTATTTGTTTTTATTGTCTGGCCCTTTCACTAAACACAAGTCCCAAGAAGTCAGAGACCTTGGACTGTCTGGCTCGCAGATGTATATCAGGGCACTACACATTTGTTGAGAGGAAAAACAATGCTGAAATTGTGTATACTGCCAGGGCCAGGGCGAAGGAGAAGCCCACATTAATGAATAGCTACTCTGTGCCATGAACCTTCCCAATCACTTGCTAACAAGGTATTATAATCCTCATTGCAGGATGAGGACACAGAGCCCAGAGAGGTTGTAAGCTTCCCAAGGGCACATACCCAGTTAAGCAGTTGAACCAAGCTTAAAATTCACATCCACACCCAAAAGGGGTGCTTCCTCCACTAAATTCCTTTAATGTTCACAATGTGGTCATAAAAGCACTGCCATGAAAATAGCACAGGGAAAGAGGTTTAGGCAGCATCTCTGAAGAGAGAATGCCATATAATGATAGGTCTGCTGCCATCCTCCTTGTCTATTTTTTCCTCTTTTCATCTTCAGGAGCAGAGTCATTATACTGAATGAAAGCTTTAGCACAGTCCCACGTAGAAAACAGACAAAAGCGCATGGCTGTGGTCCCACTGGAGATGGAAACCCCCGTTTGCTTTCTCCCTTGCTCCCTGTGACCAACCCCGAGGCACCACTGAGGATGCCCCGTTTGAAAACCACTGGATGGGGGGCAGATGTCATTGGGATTAAAAGTGCTGGTTGGTTCCATGACTGTGTCCATCCCAGAGACCAACTGTAAGCATCCCTCTCCCTTTTCCTGGGTGCTGAAAGAAGCTCATGACCTTTCTGCAACACACTAGAGCTGCAGGGAAGCTGGCATTCTAGACTTCTGATTAAACATGGTAGGCTGAACACATGTGTTTATGGGAGGTCCCCTTCCTAGACCCCACCTAAATGGCAATCAAAAGGTTTTTTTTACATATGTAAATATAAACCCATAGGACAAAGAGGATGGGAGAAAAGACAACTGTAAATAGTTGCCAGCCAATTTTTGGAAGATGTAAAGTAGATGGATGAGTGTCAATCAACTTGGCAGATTACACGAGGCTGAGAACTGAGGGTCTGCACTGAGGAAGCCACCAAAAGCCAATAGACATCATCTGAGAACTCCTATACAGGACCAGGAATTAGAGGCATAAGATACTGCTGAAGACAGGTTTGAGAGGTGGAGGTAAAACTAGGAGGAAGAGTTAAAAGTCTATAAAAGGAACTTTCAGGCCCCTAGACATCCTCCCATGGCCAGAAGCAGCCATACAAATATCCCTCTTACAGACTCTGGACTTGGGGAGATCGGGCACGGGTGAGGTGCTGCTATGCAGAAAAACAGGGAGGTGAGGGAAATTCTACTTACTGAGTAGTGAGACCCTCAGCCAGACTAATTTATCCCACTCACACCTGAGCAGAAGTTTGAGGGGATCCCTTCCTGGAGAAATTGACAAGCTCAAAAGAAAAGATTCACAGACAATGACAGTCAGGAATCCTTAAGAGGCCTAGTTAGGTCACCCTAGAATGAAGTCCCTTGAGGAGTGCCCCCTCAACACAAGGAAAGGCTTTAAGGACCTTTTACCCCTGAATGAGCCACCAAAGAGCCAAGCATTTAAGGGGAACCACTAACAGGCAAGGAACCCAAATCAAACCAAGAAGAAACATTGAGGAAACAGACACAATGGCTAACAGCACAAGATATAGAGCCAGGCTGCTTGGGTTCAAATCCCAGCTGTAACACCAGCTGTGTGACCTGTGTTACCTCTAAAATGAAAATAATAATATTATCTACATTTATAGGGTTGTTGGGAGGATTGAAGTGTGTTAATATTAATGAAGTGCTTAGAAAAGTGCCTGGATAATATTAGCCACCACATAAGCCTTTTGATAAATAAAAAATAAATGAAGGAAGCAGGAGAAAACATCAAAACACGTTAATTAAAATTCTCAAGAGAGATAAGGGATGATACTGCATCCATAACCACAAGCATAGGATGCTATTAAAAAGCAACTTTCAGAGAAGAATAAATTAAATGTAAAATATGTTTAGGCCAGGCACTGTGGCTCAGGCCTGTAATCCCAACACATTGGGAGACTGAGGCGGGCGGATCACGAAGTCAGGAGATAGAGACCATCCTGGCTAACACGGTGAAACCCCATCTCTACTAAAAATACAAAGAATTAGCCGGGCATGGTGGTGGGCGCCTGTAGTCCCAGCTACTCGGGAGGCTGAGGCAGGAGAATGGCGTGGACCCGGGAGGCGGAGCTTGCAGTGAGCCGAGATTGTGCCACTGCACTCCAGCCTAGGTGACAGAGCGAGACTCCGTCTCAAATAAATAAATTTAAAATATGATTGCAAACATTTTTAATCCATAGAAGGATTGGAACAGAGGACATCTCCCAAAAAGGTAAAACAAAAAGACAAATAGGTAGAAAGTGAGAGAAAAATATGAAAATCAGAGGGTCCTTCCAGGAGGCGATTCTAGAACATCCTATTACTAGGAGTTCTAGAGTAATAAAACCAAGAGAATGGAGAAGAGGACATTGTCAAAGGACTAATATAACAAAAATGCTCAACTGAACTACATGATTGTCCAGATGGAAAAAGCTCACAGTGTCTCATCTGCAATAGTAGCAAAAACAAAAACGCAGTCCAAGACACATCCTGGTGAAATTCAGGCTAACAGAAATAAAGAAAAAAATCTTTAAAGTTTCTGGAGAGAAAAATAGTCACATACCTGGGATCCAGAATGAGAATGGCCTAGGATTTCTCAACAGAAGTAGCCAAAGCCAAGTGGCAACGACAAAATATTTTCCAGTTTCTGGAGGGGGACACTTTCTTTTCTAAATAGAATTCTATACCCAGCAAACTACAAATGAAGTGTGACAGTAGAATTTGGTTTCCCAAAAAATGTGGAATTTTTCAGGAAGTTATTGGAGAATGAGAAGGTAAATCAAGGATTGAATAAGATTCCAGAGACAAGGATCTGGCCTAAGAGAATTTCCTGATGAGGATGAAGAGAAGAACCAGGACAATATTTGCACAGGAGGCCTGGAGAGCATTCCATCCAAACTGGAGCAGGAAGATGTTGGCTCCACAAGGAATGGCCCTTGTGGGTCTGCCTGGCTGTCCTGAGAGGCATTTTACAGCTCTGCCATAGAGTCTGGGATTTCTAGTGATGGGTACTAGCAAGCCATACAAACCAACAAAGAAAAAGCAAGGTAAAACAAAACAAAATGAAAAAAAAAAAAAACAGGAAAAACAAAATATTTATTTCACAAGAAAGAGATCAAAAACATTATATACTGCAAGGTTGGGCTGTGCACAATATTTACAGAGTCATGGTTATGTAAAAGCTGGATACTGATTTAACCAAAATATCATATCACTATATTTGGAGGGTGAAAGGAAAGGCAGCATCGTGGAACACATCATCTAAGAAGCCTACATCCTCATCTTCTGTGATTAGGTAGGAATCGTGCAGATAATATAATATGATTGTAGATGATTCCTACGTGGTAGGAATTCAGTAGACAGGATCTAAAATATTTTAAAACCAAGAAATAACTCTCAAGCAGTTGACATTCATGGAAATATGAAAGTAAATACCAGAAGAAACAGCTAAAACAGTTGAAAGTTGTTGCTTCTGAGAAGTAGGACTCGGGGGTAGGAAGAGGCGGAGCAGGAAACTGCTGCTTTTCATTAAAAGTCTTGCAATACCACTTGATTTTTAAATTATGTACATATATTGCTTTGATAAAAATAATAATTAAATTTAAAATCATCATGAATTTTTAGCATAGCTGGAAGGCCTGGGCAGCTATCACGGGTAGCACGTTTCTTATCCCCCTTTACAAATGGGGCAGAACAAGCGTGGGTGGTGATGGTTGCTATGGTTTCTCCGACATCTCTGCTCCCAGGAAAACCCCTTGTCATGGTGCCAGGTCCTAAGGAGCTTCCCAGAATGACAGGAGCAGGCTCCGGCCTGAATTCTGAGTGTCCAGGGCATAGGAACCTACAGCAGCCAGCTGAGATGCTAGGCTCCCTCTCAGAGTGGGCCTCTGTGCTGGATACAGGGTCTCAACAGATATCCGAGGACTTTGAAGAAATGAGGCCATAAATCAGAAACACCATTGGAGGCAGGTATCCATTAGCATGAGAAGCAGCCTGACCTTTTTTCATTCTGGAAAGATGTGCGTAATGCACATGCTAAGCATGATGCAGAAAATACGTGTGTTCTAGTTAAAACTCCCAGCCGGTGCAAGGGTCTGAGGAGAACAGCTAGGAAGCAGATGAGACAGCTCCAACCTCAGACCTCATGTCCCCAATTTAGTAAATCTCAACTGCACACCTACTGTGTGCCAGGCACCTCAGTGATACAGATGAAGGGCCCAGTCCAGGTTTTCAAAGTTTATAATCTAGGGAATATCTGAAGGGCTCTTTTTAGATGGCAGATGGAAATTTATTCACCCAACAGCTTTCATATAAAGTGTCTAAGGAGTACCAGGCATTTGCAGTCTTTTTGGGGAACATGTCAGCAATTAAGTGTCACCAAGTGCTGTGATAGATAGAAGATAGATTGAGAACCTAGGAGGGGATAGTCGGTTCCAGAAAGGAGGGGACAAGGATATCTAAAGGGAGGCTTTAGAGAGAAGTTGACCTTTGGTTTTAGTCTCAGGCCTGTTTGCCAGGTTGCTGGGCAGCATGTGGGAGTTAGAGGAAAATCTGAGGACCTGGAGAGCTGAAGTCCTGAGCAGAGGGAGGGGAATGAGGAGCAGAGGCCAAGAACAGCCTAGAGCGTGCAAGGGCATCTGCATCTACGGAAGAGACCTGGGGTTGAAGAGATAGGTAGAGGCCAGATCACCAGGGGCCTGTGTGTTCTGCAAAAGCGTAGATGTTCTCTTGGGAGTCCTGCTAAAGTGTAATGCTCTGACCAGCAGCATCAGCATCACCTGGGAGCTTGTTAGATGCATAGAATCCCTGCCCCCTGCAACCCCAAAGTCTGTGTTGCAACAGGATCCTCCAGGAGATTTGTGTGCACATCCAAATGTAAGAAGCTCTGATCCAGACCACTGCTCCCCACCATTTGGAAGAATGAGGATGTCTTCTTAACATCAAAATATTTCTCAGGCATTACCCCACATGAAAACTCTGGTGCTTTTTTAATTCATTGAGAGAATATTGTATAACAAAAAGTTGCTATGAATCCAGTAATGCTCTGGATGATTTTGAATTCTACAATCACATCACAATCTATATACATGAGCCACTTAGCAATCTGGTTGTACCTAACTTCCACCATCGGTGTGTGTAAACAGAATTTTTACGAATAGAATCTTAATCATCCACCAACTTTCCCTACAATTTTAGACATTTTCTGATGGCATTTCAAGGGTGATAATCTCCTGAACACCAGTTACCCACCCAGAGTCATGAGCCTTCTTATCAAGTAATTTATAATCTCTGAGACTGAATGCACTAGGAAAACTCATTATTTAAAGAATCCTTCAGATAAATATTTTGGTAATAAGACTAGCCCCAACTCCACACCCGGTACTTTCACAAATGTATGTTTTGCAAATATTCTGTTTAGCAGGAATATGCAACGTTTCTCAGTTGCATAACCAAGACCTAACATTAACTATCTCCTTCCCCAACGTAGGTACATCACCCCACAGTGTATAAGGTGCTTTCCCACATTCCATCCACTGATGCTCATACACTTCTATGATGTAGACAGGGCAGTTCTAGTCATCTAACAGATTAACTCATTTTAAAATGCAGTAAGCAGCTGGGCACGGTGGCTCATGCCTGTAATCCCAGCACTTTGGGAGGCTGAGGCAGGTGGATCGCCTGAGGTCAGGAGTTTGAGACCAGCCTGGCCAACATAGAGAAACCCCATCTCCACTAAAAATAAAAAATAAAAAAATAAAATAAAATAAGAAACTAGCCAGGCACGGTGGTGCATGCCTGTAATCCCAGCTACTCAGGGGGTTGATGCAGGACAGTCGCTTGAACCCGAGAGGCAGAGGTTGCAGTGAGCCGAGATCACGCCGTTGCACTCCAGCCTGGGCGACACAGTGAGACTGCATCTAAAAATAAATATATATATATGCAGTAAGCAGAGACATTGAGTGACTTTCCCATAACCTCATGGCTAAGAAGTATTAGAATAGGATTTGAATCCACATCTTCTGATTTGGTCCTCCTTGGTTTTTTCCACACAAAGCTAGTGTTCCTTAAAAACGAAAAAAGAAAAAAAAAAGATTGCTTTGGGTAACATTCAGATCAACAAAGTATAACATGTTTTTGCTGCAGGATGTCATAGGGTCTTTAAAATACTAGTGTGCTCCATGGCTCTGCAGGAGGGGCTGAAGTTTGCAGCCTTCGCCAAACTCTTGTGGACACTTGATAACATCTCCTGGATCACCAGCCGTTGGTAAGAACACTGCTGCATCACGCTGCCACCCAGAACAGACATCATTGCAGCCCATCTCGCGTGGGGACACAATGTTGATGTTTTTCTTCCTCCAGAAGTTTGCCTAGCTTCCAAATATCACCTGTGAGCAATCAAGCGTGAGCTTGCCCGTCGTTGTGCTGATTTCGGATCTTCTTAGCTAGGGATGCTGCCTTACCGTGCCTATCTGCCAGGGAAGGGTTGGAGAGGAAGGACAAGATACACATTGCCCAATTTTAGATAGGCAGCAATTTGTGAATTCTTTGTGCTATCTTTAGAAAAATCAGCCTCTTCTGACTTGATGTGAGCTCTGAACAGTCACATCTATTTTTTTCAAATCTATTTTGCAGGAGATTAAAATGAGATGCAGTGAAGTGAAGACCTTTGCACATGGCCCCCAGCTCGTAGAATTTTACAGCCCAAAGTAACCTGAGAGATCAGCCCCTACTTCATTTGAACAAAAAGGAAACTAAAGCTCAGAGGCAATATAACTTGCCTGAGGTCACACAGCAATTAAGTGGTGGGGCTAAGAGTCAAACCCAGGTCTCTGTGATTTCAGAGCCTATGTTTTTCTTGATGCACTTCTCTGCCTTTCTTCCCTGGCCTCGGGCTTTCCCTGGATTTCTCTGGTCTGAGCAGGGGAGCAGGGTCTAAAATGACACCTCTGGTTCACTTCAAACAGCATCAGCAGGCCCTTTGCACCAGGATCTCAAGGCTGGGGCTGGGACTCTGGTCCTTGTTACTATCTCTGTCCCACACTCACTGAACTCCTAAGATGAAAGAACGAAGGCTGCTGAGCCCGCTGCAAATTAAACTCTTCTTCCCCATCCTTCCCTGTCCAGCTTGGAACTTTATCAGCTTGTCATCTGAGACCAATGTGGCTTCTAGCCCACTAACAAAAGGCAGAGGAGGGTGAGGAATCTAGAGACCTGGATCCCAGCCACTGCCCGCCTGCCACTTGCCATGTGGCCCTTGGCCCCTGTCTTCTCTGTGAGCTTCCATTTTCTCATCTGAAAGGTGAAAAGTTAGTTAAATTGTCAAGGGGTCTCCGAGCTGCAAAATTCTATGCAGCCGTGAATCATTGGCCCCAGTATGTCCTTTACTTTCTATGAGCTTTGATTTCTTTATCTGAAAAATGAGCATGATGTAAAAAATATAAAATAAAATGTAATGAAATGGAGATATTGACGCCTGCCTCAGGACAGCTGGGAGGGGCCAGCAGGATCAAGTCTGTGAAACCCCGAAGCTTACCGTATGTGTGCCAAGATTGTCTTTCGCCATGACCCAGAGGAGATGCAAAGCTCAGCAGCTCAGGGTCCCAGCCTGCAAAGTCCCAAAGGCCCCAAACCAATGAAGAATGTGGTCAGTGATGCTAGAAAGTCACAAAGTATGTGAGCAAGGCCACATGGCAGGGGGCAAAAAGCACAGGCCTTGGAGCCCAGCAGACAAGGGTTGGATTCTGGATCTGCTTTGTGTGGCTAGGGCCAGCTGACCTCTCTGAGCCTGTTTCCATGTTTGCAAAATGGGGGCACCTACCTCTAAGGGTAACTGTGAGGTGTTAACGAAATGGTCAGCTGGCCTCTGACCATGTCCCTGCCACTCTGGCCTCCTTGCTGTTCTCGAAGTGGGCCCATTGTACACCTGTTCCAGAGCCTTGGCACTTGCTGTTCCCTCTGCCTGGAACACTTTCTCCTGGGTCATCCCATGGCTCTTTGCTCACTTCATTCTGGTTACTACACAAACACCATCACCTTGAACAGGCCTTTCCTGACTCCCAGCGAAGAGAACCACACCTGTCCTGCCCTTCCTCTGCGTCACTTCTCCTGGCACTTTTCTCTGCCAGCCTGATGTTACAAGTGTACCTGTTCACTGTCGTCCGCCTCCCCCATCCGAACATGAGCTCCAGGACGACACAGACTTCACCGTGCTGTTGGCTTCACTGTGCTGGATAGGGGTCTCCACAGGTGTCCGAGGACTCTGGAGAAATGATGCCATAAATAAGAAACACGCTTGGAGGCAGGTATCCATTTAGCAGCCAGAAGCAGCCTGACTTTTTTCATTCTGGGAAGATGTGCTTCATGCACACGCTAAGTGTGATGCAGAAAATATACATGATTTAGTTAAAACTCCAAGCCAGCCAGGCAAGGGTGCAAGGCCGGTGGCACGTGCTCATGGTAGACATTCAATGCATAACTGTCCAGGGAGTGAGGGAACGAATGTGGACTGCTGTGAAGCATCCAGCTCTGGGTCTTGTCCTTAAGAAGGTCAGTTCTTCCTTTCTGTTTCTACGAACTCCAAAGCAGCATCTCAGGAAATGCTTTAGGGAAATAAGAATAAATAAGGAAAATGTTCCTATATTTCAGAGAGAGTTTCTCTCTTTCTTGCTTTCTCTCTCTCGCACACACATACACTAATACACGTCTGCCTGCACACACACACAGGCACACACACACACAGGCACACACACACTTTACAGTCCCCTAGGGAATGCAGAGCAGTGCCACAGCAGCTGCTTGACAGTGGCAGCCAGAGATGCCACTGCCGGGTGTGAGTGGCCCAGCTGCTGATGAGCCAAGCCCCTCCTCGTGCCTGGGTGACACAGGGACACTCCAGGCCCATTTGTCTGATGATAGGTAGCAGTGAGGCCCAAAGGATGGGCCTTAATAAACAGGTCCCCAGGGATTAAGCCACATGATTAAATGAGCAGCAGAGACCAGAAAGATATCAGCCGCCCAAGACAGGAATGCCAACCACGGCCCTTCAGGGGATGGCCCAGGCAGGCTTTGCTGCCCCTGCCCAGCCCCCATGCACTTGTCAGCCTCTGGCCTGAAGTCCCTACAGAGCTGCCCACTCACTGGGCTGCAGCAGGGGTTCTGAGCTGGCTCAGCAGGTTTCATGTGGACCCAGCTTGGCCACAAACTCCCTGTGAGATCCGCACAGATCCACCCGCCTTTCAGCATCTCGGTGGCACATCTGTAAAACAAGGAGGGTGGGATCCTGTGTCTCAGAGATGAGTTATGCAATCCTGTGTCTCAGAGGTGAATTGTGCACATTTGTTCACTTCACCAAGCATTTTTGAGTTCCACCCCATGCCAGGCACTGTGATTATAAACATAAGTAAACATTGACCCTGTCCCCAAGAGGTCTCTCAGTCTTAATAGAGAGGGAGTTGAGATCAAGTATGAACATGGTAAGTACTAGACATTGGGGTACGGAATGGAGGGAAAATGTCGAGGAGGTGGTGAGTGCAAAGGTGGGTAGAGGGTAACCACATGGAAGACGAGAGGAAGGGCCAGTCTACATGGAGGGACCAGCATGAGCAAAGAGGAACATAAAACAGCAACTGATCCCCATGGATCTTGTAAAAAGCCAGAAATACTGAATTCATGATGATGATGGTGATGATGACACTGCAAATTGTTGAGTTATTAAGCTAAACTCTGTGCTAAGAACTTTCCATGCAATGGCTCATTTAAGCCTCGCAACAGCTCTATGAAGAACAATCCATTTTGATGTTCAT
Organism: Macaca thibetana thibetana; assembly: GCF_024542745.1. Classification (NCBI taxonomy): domain Eukaryota; kingdom Metazoa; phylum Chordata; class Mammalia; order Primates; family Cercopithecidae; genus Macaca; species Macaca thibetana. Next base: position 27,803,797 of record NC_065593.1, on the reverse strand, counting down.
ACCCATTTTCAAAAAGAGAAAAATTAGGCTCCAAGAGATTAAATAACTTGCTATAGTTCACAGAACTGAACTAGACTTCAAGTTGCCTGACCCCACAGCCCCAAGCATTTAATCAATTTCTCCTAGGCTCTCTCTGGTTCTGACGCTCCAGGTCCAAGAGGTCTGCATTTCTGCCTCTCTCAGAAAGTCTGACTCACGTGTCTGGGAAACAGGCACACTATCTCTGGGGAGATCCTTAAAGAGGTGTCGAGTAAAAGGGGCGGAGCTAGGACTAGGGGACAAAATCTATAAGCAGGCAGTTTTCAACCAAAATAAGAGTGAACTTTCAAAACCATGAGCTGCCCCTTCAGGGAGGGAGGTCTCTATCCCTATGCACTTGCTCAAACACAATGGCCGTCCTTCCCTGTGTGGTACCACAGAGGGGACTCCTGCTATCTATCAGGAGTTAAGTGAGAGCCCATGGGAGATCCACCAATCAGGACCCAAGCAGGGAAATCAACAGCACCCTCAAATTGAATACTAAAAGGGAAAATTAATCAAGGACTGTTAACAAAGGCATAGGCAAGGCTTGGGAAAGCAATACAGGAGGGTGCAGCATCCTGGGACTGGTAGCAGGGAGAGCCATTACCACCCCTCAGAAAGAAGGAAAGAAGCTGGTGTCAAAACCCAGAGAGAGGCGCTGTGAAGAGCTCTCCCTCCAGCCCGCAACCCAGAGCTGTGACCTTCCAAAGTGACGTGCAGCTAACCCACAGTGACCCAGCAAATGGAGTTGAGAGACTAGACACCCCGGCCTGACTCTGCTCTCTCCCTCCACTTTCCTACCTGGCCCACCATTGACTGATCCCAAGCCAGAGGACAAGGGAGTCCATCAAGACAGTCTCTGCAAGTCAAACCCGTAGCACAGAGAGCAGGGTGGAGAAGCACTGGGGAAGAGGGTGCAAACAGAAGCTATCCCACACCCACACAAGGCCTTTGCTGCACTGTGACATGCCCCTTATATGGCTGGCCATTGTCCCACCCACTCCTCTGAAGCTGTCTGGGGAGCTAGGGTTCCCTCACTCAGCCACTGTTATAAAGTCATTTTCGTCCAAAGCAAGATTGCTTTGTATCAGCACATTCACTCTCTGAGCTCTGAAAACTCCCCCTAGCTATTCAGATAAACTTTTCTTCCTACTTCTTTCCAGTGTTTATTTTCTTGGCATGTTTTCTGTAACTTGCCAACATGAAAGATTTTAGCTTCTTTTATCGTGATGCACTTTCCCTGCCCCGTTATGCATTCTGCCCATTGCTCCTGCCTCTTCCTACAGGGCTCCCATATCCTTTCTGCATATTCAGAAAATGCACCTCCCTCCCTGGCCAGGTAGATCTCACCTTGTACCATCTATGGCCAAGCTCTTGGAAAACGCTGGGAGACTGTGACTTCTGCAGGTTGAACTCCATCTTACCACCCTCCTCTTGGTTCAGCATTATCTTTCATGTTACGTTGTCTGGGTTTCAACTTGGTGCCAATTAACAAGAACTCCCATGTGCATACTGTCTACATACTATGTATGTAGTAGCTTTCCCTTTCTGTCTGCGCGCTCTCTCTCCCTCTCTCTCTTTCTGTTCTTAAATCCTGGTGTTCATGATGTGTAAACAAATCATTCACTGCCCAGGGACCTACACTCTCTGAAGGAGCTTAGCGTTGAATCAGTTGCCGATAAGACAAATATGAGGATGTGAATGATTCTGTCCAGCACCAATTTGAGTTGTTACTATCAGGGTGGTCACACTGGGCCCACAATCAGAAGGGCCACTTACTTAGTTTAATGCTCTTGAGATTGCTGTCTTGAAATTCTTTTATTTTTTAATAGCAATGCTTACTTTTATAAATTTTTAACAACATTTTTTTTAACAAGGGGTCCTGCATTTTCATTTGGCACTGGGACCCACAGACTATGAGTGCAGTCCCAGTTATTGTTACTGTTATTGTTGCTGTGTTGTTGTTATGTGTGCAGCCCCACCTGCATCCCAGCAGGTGAGCATTCCTGAATTATGGGGTGCTGGCATTTACCAGTGTTCTCCAGAACCTGGGCAGACTCACAGCTGCCCAGATACAGCAGGGAACAGCAGACACAAGCAAGGGATACTTCCTCACTCATTTCTTCCATTCAACAAACATTTATTGAGCCTTGCTCTGTGCCAGCTACTGTGCTAGGGACATTAGGGGTGATGACAAAGAAAAAGATATCCCATGCCCTCAGCCCCCATTCAGAACTCCAGAGCTATGAATTAAGGCATCTGCTCACACTAAATAAACCACACTCCTGGTAGAGTAGGAAGAGTGCCACATCAGAACTCAGGAGACCTGGCTTCTAGCCCCTGCTCTGCTCTTGACTTGCTGTGTGACACTGGACAAGTCACTTCCCCTTCCTGGACTAGATCACTGCCCAAAGGCAGATGACCTCGGACCTTTATCAGAATTTCTGGAAATGCAGATTCCTGGTCTCCACCCCAGAGTAACTGAATCAGAATTTCTGGGAGTGGATCCCAGGAAGCCTCACCCTAGCCGTCTAGGAGATTTTAACTTGCATTCTAGCTTGGGAACCTCCAAAGTGGATGGTGTGAGGTTGCCTTGGCTCTAACAGTCCACATTTGGTAACTTCAGCTCTCAAGTTGGGTCTTCAACTCAACATTGTGCCATGCCCAGGAAAGGGAAGAGAGTGAGGCAGGGAGGTGCTCTTCACTACCAACCTGGAAAGCAATCTTCAGAGGGACGCCAAGGGCAATTCTGGTAAGAAATAGAAAGAAATGCATCTGGAGATGTGCAAATAGGGCTTTGGGGAAAGCAGGGTAGAGGATCTGGAACTAAAGTCGTGGTTTGACCACGAAGACACACTGATCTGCTGCTCAGAACCCTGCCCAAACTACCCAGGACTCCAGAAAAGGGCCTCTCCAGAGCACCTGCTTAGGAAGGCAATATGGCGGAGCCCTTGTCACCCCCTCAGCTCTGGGTGGGCTGTAGTCTGCTCATAGCTGGATATTCTAGAACTGTGCTATCCAGTAATGTTTTCAGTAGCCACATGGGGCTATTTAAACTTAAGTTTTAATTAATTAACATTAAATAAAATGAAAAATTCAGTTCCTCAGTCACACAAGCCACCTTTTGTAACTGGCACCTACCATGTTGGGCAGCACAGGGAATACCACATTCCCATCTTAGCAGAAAGTTCCAGTGGACAGCAGTGTTCTAAAGAGAGAAGAAACCTTACCTATCACCTGCTCCCACTCATGTTCATCCAGCCACTGGGTGTTTGTAAAAAACGAGGCTACTTTAGGATTTTACTCTTGGCTACAGCTACTGCTGCTTTCAGAATAAGCTAGCACCACTTCCAAATCCGAACCCAGTTCGATTAGCCTTGGGCGGTTCTCACTAAGAGAGGCACACCAGGCCTGTCTGTTTTGCCCATTACTCATGCCATTTCTGACAGGAAGGCTTCATTTCTCATTTCACCTGTAAGCCACAGGTCCTCTCCTTTGAGCCTGTCTTACTGGCTGTAAGATTTCTTAAGCTCAGTTGTATAGCAGGGACACACGGCCTCAGCTAGCTCTCAAAAACAAGTTCTGGCATCTCTCCTGTTCCCTCCCACGGCTCACTGAAGGAGCCTTCAGTTCCTCCCAGCAGGGGCATCCCTGTCATCCCAACAGCCCTCCACACTCACCCTTCTTCCCCATCTGAGTCTGTTTCTCAGGCTCCACACTCTCCTCAACCCCCGTCTTGGGCAGACTTTTGGAAACACAGCCACTGAAAGATGACTATTCAACCGCCTCATTCCATCCAGTTCTCCCTCTCCTGAAGTCCTCCTCCCATATCTAAAAACCTTCCTTGAGGGTCCTTCTGAGGGCCAGGCCCTGTGTTAGGTGACAGGGCCCTGGACTGAATAAGATATGGTCTCCTCTCTTGAGGAATTCACCATCGATGGGAGAGATTCACACAAAGCCACTGGCATCCAGGAGCATAAGGACAAGAGTTTGGACAGGGTGATGCTGTACAGAAACCACAGAACAATGACTGTGCTGGAGGGAAGTGGGATGTGTTTGTAGATTGTCTGGATTCTCTCCCACTCCGTGAACCATATCCAAAAGGATTCCTGGCTGAGGGTCTCCTCGTCTAAATGATGAAAGCCCTGCCTACCCTTCCCTGGGGCCCTGTCTGCTTACTAGGCCTTTCTTTCCACACAGCCCCTGGCCTTGGAATTCTCACCCTGCTCCAGACCCCTGCGCCTACCTCAGTCAATGGCCCCCACCCTCTCCCTAGGTCGTGCCCTTCCCGTGGCTGGCTCCAGCCCTTCCTTCCCAGCCACTCTCTTCTGTACCAGCTTTAGTGTGTCCCCAAACCCCCTCCCCAACACAGCCTGAGTGCTGACATGTCCTCCCCCTCTCCATCCCTGACCCCCAACCCCATCATCATCTTCTCTCATTCCTGCATTCATCCATTCTCTCCCCATTTTTTAGTTTGAGAACATTCCTTGATTTGGACTCCAGGCTGGCCTTGTCCATTCATAAGTGATTGAGGTTTAACCCATAAATCTCCCATTTATTCATTCATTAGGCATCTCCTGAGTGCCTGGTGTATGCCTGGCCCTGTAAAGGAACTTTGAGGTCCAGAGAGACAGCCCAGAACTTGGCCTCAGGATGCTCCAGCCTGCTGGCGGAAACAGTTAAAGGCTCATGATGACATGCTGTGGCAGGGGCTCCAGCGGGCAGATGTGGAAGATACAACAGAGCAAGGGAAAGAGTTGCTTTGGGTGGGGTTGGGTAGCTGAATCTTCAGTGACAAGTGGGAAGATGGTCAGGTGGACAAGGTAGAAAGACACTCTGGGCAGAAGGAGATGCATTTGTGCAGAGTGGGGACCGGTGATGCCCAATCCAGGCAGCCCCGCATGGTGCCACGAGACAGAGGCTGCTCAGAACAAGGCTAGGGAAGGGGTGGGTAAGGAGCCTGGGGTCCTTGGAAACATGGGAGGGAGTTACACAATTTACATTTGGAAAGCTCATTCTGCAGACTATTTGGAGAAGGTAAGACAGAGAAAGGGATCTGGTAAAGGCTTATACAGTCCCATAAGTTCATTTTCCACCTATTGTGAGCACTAAACATTTAGGATGATGGCTCTGCACCGCCCCCAACCTCCCACTGCCAAGGGCCATTTCTTCTGCCAATGGAAAAAAAGAAGGAAGCTTCTCTTCTACTTGGCCATTGCAGCCCCAAGGGGCAAACACCTTGGCATACAAGAAGGCCTTGCATTTTTATTCCACTGCTGTGTCACCATGTTTTCTTCCTCCTGATGTCCTCACCTTCAGCTCATGACTCAGAAGAAAAGTTAGTCAATAAAACAAAGGAGTTTGACTCATTTTATAATCCCATTCTACAGATTTGGCAACTGAGGCAAGGAGTTGGCCTGGCGAAGTGACCTGAATTTGTTTCCCATTGCTGCTGCAACAGATTACCACAAATGTAGTGGCTGAAAACAACACAAATTCATTATCTTAAAATTCTGGAGGTCAGAAGTCCAAAATGGATTTCCCCAGGCTCAATAAAATCAAGGTTGTTGGCAGGCCTGTGTTCCTTTTGGCAGCTCTAGGGGAAAATTCATTCCCCCGCCTTTTCCTGCTTCTAGAAGCTACCTGCATCCCTGGGCTCATGGCTCCTTCCTCTGTCTTCAAAGCCAGCAGCATAGCATTTTTCCATTCTCTCTCTGACCTTGATCCTCCTGCCTCCCTTTCATAGGAACCTCTGTGATTACATTGGGTCCTACTTCCATAATTTAGGATAGTCTCTCCATCTCAAGAGCTTTAACTTAATCACACCTGCAATGTCCCTTTTGCCGCGTAAGGTAACCTAGTCAGTTTCCGGAGGTGGGGATGTGGACACCTTTGGAGGCCATTATTCTGCTTATCACAGGGTCTTTTCAGCATCCCTTTGAGCTTTTCAATCCCAGGACTCCATGAGCATCTGTTGTTACTGACCCATGGCTCTGTCCGTCTTTGTTCTTTCAGAGGAAACGACATTTGAAGCAGGAGTGAAAGTTCAGATCCACAGTCAGTCTGAGCCACCTTTCATCCAAGAGCTGGGCTTTGGGGTGGCTCCAGGGTTCCAGACCTTTGTGGCCACACAGGAGCAGAGGGTAAGTTCCCTGGGCTCCCAGGATTGATGGTCCTCAACCTCCCCTGACCCCCTGCAGAGGCACAAGGAGGAGAAATGGAATTCCTACTTGGTCAAGGGCTTTACTGTGAAACTGGAGAAAGGTGTTGACTAACCTTCTTCACCAGTTCTCCTGTACCACCTGTTGGTTCCTAAAATTGGGCATGAAGGAAACCCGGCTCATTTTTCTTTTCACCAAGCTGGTTGGGTTTTTTCTTTTCCAGACGATTCTGTTACAGTTAACTTTTTGCACAAGTTAATTTAAAAAAAAAAAAAAAAAATTTCTTTTTTTTTGGCCAGGGGATGCTAAGGGAAACTGCTAACCAGGGTTTGATATGTTTCATCACTTGTGTTAATACAATTCAAAGCAGCCTACAAAAAGAAAAGGGGTGGAGGCGTCCCTCTCCCATCACAGAGTTTAAGTGGAGCAAACCCTTGTTACGTGGGCTCCTGCCTGCTCTCTTTGATATAGCGCTGGGGAGGGGACCTCACCCGTCCAGCTGGGCCTGCTGCATCAATTCTGTCTGTGGGTGGAGGGAGGACGGGCACAGCCTCACGTCTGAAGCGAGTCTTACATCTCAAAAGGGAGACCTTCGCAAACTCTCAGTAGGGAGGCAGTCTCAAAGCAGGACTGCGGAGAGACACGGACTCCGTTTCTTTCTCTTATCTCCTGGATACTTGTTGCCTGGTTTTCCTAGAATAAAAGTTGGAAAGACTGTAACTGGGAGGGAATCCTAAACGAATCATCTAAGACAAGTTTCTGGGGGAGACCTTAGGCAGAGCTAAGTCAGTGAGTAGTGAAGGCACCCGCTCTGGGGTGTGGGAAAGGGAGATTCAGGGAGAACCACGATGGAGGAGCAAGGAAAGATACATACACATAATGGATGAGCTCAGCTTGCTTTTAAAATGTAGATGGACAGGCAGCCTAGGTGAGCTGAGAGCCTGAGCTACTAGCCTAGGTGAGCTCCTGAGTACTGTCAAAAGTAAACAAAGCTGGACATGGGATGACATGGTGAGGGCAGATTTTAATCAGTTATATACTTTTGCAATAAGGAAGAGGGTGCAGCATGAGCTGAACTCAACCCCAATTCATAGAGAAGGCCCGGGTGTTTCAAAGAGAGAATGAGAGAGTGGGTAGAGGCAACAGCAAGGGCTTGAGCAACAGAGTCAGAGAAGTAAAAAATCACAAAAAACAGGAAGGGGCTTGGGTGCTGGTCCTTGTGAAAAGCATCTGGATTTGCTAACTGGTGCTTATTGAAGTTAGTTAGGCTCCTACCCTAACTAGCTCAAATGTCATCTTTCATCTGGTACTGATCACAGCTGTTTAGCCATTTTATAAAGTGATATTCTGCATTAAAAACTGGTTGTAGGGCTGGGCATGGTGGTTCATGCCTGTAATCCCAGCACTTTGGGAGGCCAAGGTAGGAGGATCGCTTGAGCCCAGAAGTTCAAGACCAGCCTAGGCAACATCATGAGACCTTATCTCTATTTAAAAAAAAAAAAAAAAATTACTTAGGCATGGTGGTGCATGCCTGTGATCCCAGCTACTTGGGCAGTGGAGGTGGAAGGATCACTTGAGCCTGGGAGGTACAGGCTACAGTAAGCTGAGATTGCACCACTGCCCTCCAGCCTAGGAGACAGAGCTAGACCCTGTCTTAAAAAAAATAAAATAAAATAAAAAACTGGTCATAAATCTATACATAAGCGATATTATTTTTTACTCTCTGGGAAAGTGTTGATGGCGTAGGCCTCACAAACTGTGCCCTGTACACAATGCCTGGGCAGTTAATAAAGGCCAAGGTCAACCTTCACTGAAGCACACAGGGAATGGGATTGCAGCTTTGATGCAGGGGCAAGAGGTGCTGGAAGGTTAGTCTGGCCTCTATGGGCTCCCAGAGACTGAGACAAGTGGTGCAAGCAGAAAAGGGGATCTCCAAGGGTATGCAAGGTAGAAACCAAGTGGTGCAACCAGGAAAATGTATCCTTGAGGACAAAGGAGGGCATAAGGATGGCAGGGGCAAAGTTCAAGGCTAAGGATTTGAGAGTCAAGAAGAGAGAGAACAACGATTATCCAGTAAAGGCATGCAGATGGACAGGCAGCCTAGGTGAGCTGAAAGCCTGAGCTACTAGACTAGGTGAGCTCCTGAGTACTGTCAAAAGTAAACAAAGCTGGACATGGGTTAACACGGCGAGGGCAGATTTTAATCAATTATTTACTTTTGCAGTAGGGAAGAGGGTGCAGCATGAGCTGAACTCAACCCCAATTCATAGAGAGGCCTTGGGTGTTTTAAAGAGAGAATGAGGGAATGGGTAGAGGGAACAGCAAGGGCTTGAGCAGCAGAGTCAGAGAAGTAAAAAATCACAAAAAACAAGGTATTGGTCCCTGTGAAAAGCATCTGGGTTTGCTAACTGGTGCTTATTGAAGTTAGTTAGGCTCCTACCCTCCCACAGAGATGGGGAGACAGGGGCCCTATATTCAGGTGTTGGCTGAAACAAACAGTAAGTAAATTCTCTTAGCAGCCTCGAGTTTTCTCAGGCAGGCACTTTAAGAGGGGATAGAGGCATTCTAGGGATGCGGCCTTGAGCTGTTAGAAACTATGCTAGTGTTTGTTCAAGTCTTCATAGGCCAACCAAGGGTGAGGCTTAGAAGAGAAGAAGGCCCAGAAGAGCCTGGCCAAAGTTTGATCAAGGAGAGAAAATCGGTCAGCACTCCCTTCTATTGTATGAATAAACCCACATCCCTTCAAAGAACCAGGCACAGGTTAGACTCATCAATATGTGTATAAATTGTGACTATCTAAAAGTAAATTTTTAATTAGTTGTCCATGGCAAATCTGACTTTGTGGCTTGTTGAACGTACCTACCCCCACTGTCATGAATTACTTACTTGTGTTGACATCTCTCTGCTATCTGCATTGTTATCAGCAGGCAGAATAAGTGAACAGCATTCCTTGGAACCCAGTGTGTAACTTCTCCCCACCGCTGGTAAAGGGTGGAGAGGAGGAGGTTCTCTGTAGGCTGCTATTTTTCATCAGCCTGAGAGATGTGCTTTTTCCTCCCCCAGTCCTGGATGATCTTCCATTAGTGAGATGGAAGAAATTTCTGGGCTGGGTGGGAAGTTGGAGCTATGACTTCTAGGAAGCCTTAAGTTTCTCTTTCCCTTCCCAATATGAAACAGAAGGACTCCCCTTGGTGAGTAGGATGAGGAAATAGAACATATTCCCAGCTTTGGAGGGCAAATTCGCTGTTAGCTTTGAAGTGTATTCTCAGAAAATCAGCCCCATTCATGTCTGTATTTTCATGATTATTATAACTAATAAGATATTTGTTAAACATTTTACAGTCTTCAAAGCATTTCCGCATCATCTCATTTCATCGTTTCATTTATATTAATAGAGAAATACAAAAACACATCCCAGAGCTAAATCTAATAATACATTATATTTACATGTGTATAAAAGGGCATATTCATAGGAAATAAGACTTGAAGGAAATCAGCCAAAATACCCACAGTGGGGGAATTATGAATGATTTATTTTCTTCTGTGGGCTTTCCGTCTCTTTCATGTTGTGACTTTGTTCTATTTATTCATACAGCAAATATTTGCTGAATACCTACTATGAGTGAAGTGGTAGAGATACAGTGGTAAACAAAACAGACCCCGTCTCCGCCCTCACAGAGCCTGTAGATTAGTGGTTTCTTTAACAAAGGAAAAAATAATGTTAAGTCAAGTATATTTTGGGGATTTAGCCCCAGCTGTATGATCTCATTCTGCGAGTATGCAAACCTATCCAGTTGATCCTGGTCCTCAGACACTTCATTTCATTAATTGTTAAGAGGCATATCTGTGTTCACATTTTAGCATTTCTGAAATAAGGATTTGTTTTACAATCAATTAAGTCTTAAAATTACAATAAGCAGTGTTTGTTTTTCTTTCTTGGTTATACATAAAATCGTGATGCATCTTATAGTATATGGTATATCAATAAAATGTGGCAACTACATTGCTATCAATCCAAGATTCTTCTGCTTTGGCTCAAAGTTTAAGGAAAGTGCAGGAAGGCCGGGGTGACAAGTGGTAGGAAGCAGAAAGCGCTTTCCTGGAAGGTTGGTGTGAATCATGCTAGGAAAATTGACTCCAGAGTAAGAGCCCTAAGAGGAACTAGTGGCTTAAAGGAATCCTACCATGAGTCTTTGTATACATGGGAAAGTCTTTTTGCGTGGTGAAAATTATCTCACCCATGCATAATTACACACACACCACACTTTCCAAATGTTTTAAATTTTATTTTATTGTCCTAAAGAATATACTCTTGGGCTGCAACCCAGTCCAAAGATTGCTTTCTTAACCTGCATTTGCCCTAAAAACAAATAAGCCAAGGTATGCCTTGGCTGCCTTCCTAAACAACCTTGAGAAGTGCCCTGGTTAGCTCAGTTGCTGTAGAAGCCCCTGCACAATCCCAGGACCACCAGAGACAGGTAGCCGGATAATATGCTGGAAGCAGAAATAGAACCCTGGGAGGGGTAAAAGAATAACAACAGTTCCTATCAGTGGAGCACATGCCACCTGCCAGGCATTATGCTTCAGGGGCGCTTGAGGCACATTATCTCATGTAATCTGCCACAACAACCCTGCAAGGGAGGTACTGATATCTCCACTTTCCAGATGACAAAACTGCGCGGTTCAGTAACTTGTTCAAGGTTGCGTAGCTAGGGGAGCAGCAGGGTTGGGCTTCAAGCCCAAATCTGCCACGTTCCCACACCCATGCTCTTTCTGCTCTGCCACACTGCACGGGTGTAACTCAGGAAGACTCTCTGGAGAGAGCACACAGGGAGCTAATCCAGGGAGGGACTGGCTGGCAGGCTGGTCTTTTCTCACCATAAGCCCGAAGAAATAAGGCTACTCGGCACTGTGGAGAACAAATCAGCATAGTAGCCCAGAGGCCTGGATTCTAGTCCTGCTGTGTCATGGGACTTTGGATAGGTCACTGCCATCTCTGGGCCTCAGTTTTTCCGTCTATAAAATGAGAGGATTCCATGAGACGACCTCAAATGACCTCTAGCATTCACCACCTGGGAGTCCCTGCCCCTGCTCACTTAAGGACACAGGGATCACCAGGAAGTTTGGCCGACAGCAGTTCTGCACCCACTCCCTGCTCTGTCAGCTGGCTGGGGATGCTCATAAGGTAAATTAGGACAAGAATGTGAGACAAACGATCTCCCCAGCTCTGGGAGGCAGAACCTAGGCTCCTACTAGAGAGAAGCGGGAGCTGGGGTGGAGTCGCCTAAAACTCTAAGAGAGAGGCTCTGGCTACCCTCCTTGGTAGTACCCCTTCCTCAACCCACATCCACAGTGGTCACAGCACTACCCAACATAACACCCTTACATTCCAGGGCTTTCTGTAACTTACAAAAATCTAAACCCCTTAGAATGGCTCTAGAGTCCCTGCCCAGCCTGGCCCCTGCTTACCTCTCCAGCCTCCTCATCTGCCTGTGGTTGACCAGCATGGACCCTACATCCCAATGATGCAGAACTGTCCACCAAACACCCCATTCTCTTTGATGACTGCCTCTGTGCATCTGTTCTCTGTGTTCCCTCTGCCCTTCTTTGTCTCATGTACCTGGCAAAGGCCTATTCACACTTCCAGATACCACCCAAAGGTCATGGCCTTTAAGAAGAACTTTGCTGTCTTATCCTGCCACCTTCCTAGGGATAGTTAGCCACTCCATACAACATTTTGTTCATTTATTCTCTCAGCAAGTACTTGCTGAGCACTGAATGTGCTGGGAAAATTAAGATAAGCAAGACCCTGTCTTGGAGCACTCACAGAATGAAGTGGGGGATTGGGCATTTTTTATCACACTCCTAAGGATGCAACATTCCCATGTAGGCTTACTTCATGTGGATCACTGCTCCTGACACCTACCTCTCCAGAACTGCCTTCTTTTACCTCTCGCAGCCCTTGTCTCTTATAGACTGGGAGCCCTCTGAGGGCAAGGATAGTGTCTTTTGGATTCTGTGGTCCCAGTGCCTTGCTTATAGATAAGTTCCATAAATGTGAGTTGTTGGAAGTACAACTGGATAATCAATCCAATGTTATGCTCTAATGCTCCCCGCTGCCTCCTCAACTCACCTCTGCCAACTGTCCCATTAAAAGTCTGCCCTGAAGGCCCTTCCTCCTGAGGCGATGAAGCCAGGCTGTGATGGATGATCTAGTCATATTGTTTCTGGCTTAGACAAGCTAATCAAAGCAAAAGCTCATGAAAGCGGTCAGGGCTAGGGAGATAGATCTGGAAGCCATCTGTGTAGATAACGGTGGATGAACAGATGAGAGAGCCAGCACAGAATTCTGGAATTCGGGGAAAATTAAATGAGTGAGCAAATATACGTGAAACTGCAAAGCTGGGCTATTCATGCGGCATGGGGACAGGACTAAGCTGTCTTCAACGTTGACATCACCAATCAGACTCTTTGCTCAAACCATGATTATTTATTTATTTATTCATTCATTCATTCATTCATTCATTCATTCATTTTTGGAGACAGAGTCTTACTCTGTCACCCAGGCTGGAGTGCAGTAGTGCGATCTCTGCTCACTGCAACCTCCACCTCCTGAGTTCAAGGAAATCTCGTGCCTCAGCCTCTGGAGCAGCTGGAATTACAGGCTTGTGCCACCATACCTGGCTAATTTTTGTATTTTTAGTAGAGACGTGGTTTCACCACTTTGACCAGACTGGTCTCGAACTCCTGGCCTCAAGTGATCCGCCCACCTCTGCCTCCCAAAGTGCTGGGATTATAGGTGTGAGCCACCATGCCTGGCCTTCCAAGTCATGATTTGCTATCAGAAGCCTTTAATCATCTCCCACCCTCTCTTCAAAGAGCCTGGTGGTGATTCTTGTTTTTTAAGTGTTGATCCATGTATTCATCCAATATTTATTCAACCACCTTGCTTGTACTTCTTGGTGGTTCTGGGAATGAATCTAGAGATTCTGGGCAATCAGTTGGCTCACCATCTTTATTGTTCAGGAAATTTCCTGGAAATCATGGCCCTGGGTTTATATTTGACAGCCTCAGAAACACCTTGGAGAGCCAGGGTTGAATGTCACTGCCCAGAGGCATCCCACTCTCACCAGGAACCTCTTTCACTACCAGCTGGAAACCACCAGGAATGAGAAGGTTTCCATTCCACAACCTAGACTTTATATCACTTGAGCTGTATCTAAAGTGCCCTGAGAATGCCTACCATCACACAACACCTTGCATCTAACTGCTGCCTTTCTAGCCTGTTTAGACTATAATAAAGGCAAATAAGAATACTTAGGTCTTGCCAGCCCTAGTTAGGTCTTTGGCAGGACCAGTTGGCTCCTACAGAAGCCTAAGCCTCTGCCTCTGGTGTAAGTTGGCCACATTTCCACCATTTGGAGGGAATCCCACCATGGCTCACAAGAAGAAAGTATCCCTCACCCCACCCCTAAATAAAAAGACCCAGCAGCTTGGTGGGATGCCCACTGCCTGCTTTTGACAGCTCCTCTCAAGCTTCCAATTATAACTTCCTAAGTGCCTTTCAAAAGGGAAGACTCATTTGTCAATCTGACAGCCAAATCCGTGGTCCTTAATATCCATGTTTCACGGACCCCATTAGAAATGGAAGCTTGCCCAGTTGGTTTTTCTCAAGGCAGAGGAGAGAATTTATTACACATGCCTTTAGTGACTTCCAAATGGCCAAAGATGGAGCCACATAAATATGGAAGCATCCATTTCCACCCCATCAAAGCACTGGAGAGGTGCCATGAGGTGAGATGGCCCGCTGTGTAGACATTGCATTCACCGTCAAGAGGGTACACTGTTTCCCATGAATAGCGCAAGAATAAGAATCAATTAAGCATCTGCTAGCTTAGCTACTTAATCACTTGTTGCTACTCAGCCTCTAAAGTAGCAATATCTTCAGATCCCCAGACGATTTTGCCAAGAGTCAAGTTTTCACCATTTTTTCCTGCACAATATGAGCTTGATTTTATCAAGGTGGACTTGACAGCAGAGGATGGGGGAGAAATGAGAAGGATTCTTCAAAGAATTGCTGATTGGCTAGGATGAGCTAGGTATTGTGCTCAGCACTGTTGGGGAATTGAAAACTGAATCCCATAAAAATATACTCCAGTCTTACGAGGACTTAAAATTATTCTTTATCTTACCTCCCCACTACCTTGCAGCCTCTTCCTCTCCTTGCCTTCCAAACAAAGAGTCACCAAAAAGTTCTCTATCTAGTCAGTCCCTAATGTCGGTTACACACAGTCAACTGCAGCCTGAAAATATTAAATGGAAAATTCCAGAAATAATCAGTTGTGCACCATTCTGAGTGGCGTGACGAAATCTTGCACCATCCCACTTCATCCCACCCAGGACGTGAATCAGCCCTTTGTCCAGCGTATCCACGCTGCGTACATACACTGCCCACCTGCTGATCACTTAGCAGCCATCTCAGTGATCAGATTTACTATCAAGGTACGGCAATGCTTGTGTTCAAGTCACCCTTGTTTTACTTAATCATGGCTCCAAGGAGCAAGAGTCATGATGCTGGCATATTGTTATAATTGTTCTATTTTGTTATTAGTTATTTTTGTTTATCTCTTACTGTACCTAATTTATAAATTAAACTTTATCAGAGGTATGTATGTATGTATAGGGAAAAAAACATGATACATATAGGGGTGGGTACTATCTGCAGTTTCAGACATCCACTGGTGGTCTTGGAACGTATTCCCATGGATAAAGGGGGCCTGCAGTACTTGCTTATCCCTGCTTCTTCATTTCCCTTTTTCTTGCCAGTCCACCTCCAACACGCCACTGAAACTTTTCTTTGTCAGGGTTGCTCACGAGATCTCTTTAGCTTAACCCAGCCTTTGTTGACAGGCATACTCCTCAGTCTTTGTCCCACCTGGTTTCTCACCAGCATGTGGACTGTGGCCCACACCCTCCCTGAGACACTCCTCTTCACTCCTGTCCGGCTTCCTCTCACCTCCCTGCCCACTCTGCCTTGTCCCCCTTCAAAAGCAGTTCTTCCCCTGCCACCCCTTACCTAGTGGCACTCCGGGTTGCTGTATTGTCCTCTCCCAGGTTACAGCGTCCTTTCCCATAATTCCCAGACTGCCACCCCAGCCCGGACCTTTTTCCTGAGCTCCAGACCCAACATTCCAGGGGCTGCTAAACTCCTCACTTAGAGTGCCATGGACATCCCAAATCGATAGTCAAAACTAAATTCATCCTCTCCCTGTCCCCACACCTGCACTTCATAATTGATGCTCCCCTAGATTCAAAACTCTGTAAATGGCGGGAGTGCAAATCCCCATTTGCTAGTTGTGGAACCTTGTTTCTCAGTCTCTTCATCCGCAAAATGGGGATAATGCTAGTTCCTACCTCAGAGGGGGACTGGAGGACTAAGTGGGTTCATACATGTAATACCCATAGAACAGTTGGCATACCGTAAGTGCCCAATTGATGCTAGCTGTTATTATCCCCCACCCTAGACCCTACTTTAGTTCAGTTCCTTATGTTTTTTCACCCAGATAAGAACAACAACTGCCTCACCGCCCCCCCGCACCCCAGTGCTCACTCTGTCCCTCCCCAACCCATTCTCTGCATCAACATGACCGTTCTAAAGTACAGCCCTGCTCCTCTCCCTCCCTCGTGAACCACAGAGTGAAGTCCAAGAATCTCTTCATAGACCTCTCTAGTCTAGCTCCTGCCTCTCTTTCAGCGGCCTCTCACTCTACTCCCCCAGCCTCCCACACAACACCCCAGCGATATTAAACAGAGCCCTCCTCCCAGCATTGCACACTCTCTCCTTGCTCCCTCTGCCAGCAACACCCTTCCCACCCTTTCATCACCTCACTTGTATGTGTCCTTCCTCCAAGATTTAGTGCAAACATGGCCATACCAGAGTATTATGTGGAAATCTCTAGCATAAAATGTATACATTATAACCATCTGTTTACTTATCTGTCTCCCCTGCCAGACTGGGAACTCTTTGGGGATATGATTCTATCGTACTTCTATTCTTTATATTTTACGTGATGCCTTACATATACAAGATATTCAATCAATTGCATTGAATGAAATGAATGAATAAATAAATGTGAGAGAGAGGACTTTACCATGTCACAGCCTGCTTGAGACCCATTAATGTCTTTCCCAGCCCATAAAATAAAGCCCAAATTCTACCTCCTGGCTCCTGCCATCACCTTTTCCAGTGGTTATATCTCACTGCCCTCCAGCACCCAGCCCCCTCTCATCTACATGCAGCCCCACATAGACCTTGAGCGTTCTTCCTGTCCTACTGTCTGATCATCTCATATTGACATTTATTGATCACCTACTATGTGTCAGGCACTGTGTTATGTGTCAGGTTACCAGTGGACAAGACTAACCTGGTTCTTCTTAGAGCTTACAGGCCAGTGGGAGAGGTAGCCAATCAATCAACCAATCAATCATGGAGTAAGAGCTATAGCTGGTTGGGTGTGGTGGCTCATACTTATAATCCTAGCACTCTGGGAAGCTGAAGAGGGAGGATCAGGAGTTGGAGACCAGCCTGGGCAACATAGCAAGATGCCATTTCTACAATCAATCAATCAAATAGAAAAGCTACTATTTGTCTGGTAATATGCCCCCAGTATACTGTAAACTTCTTAGAGGAAAAGATTAGGTCTTACAATTCTTAGACGGAATGATGGATGGATGGAACATTGTGCAATGATCTCTGAGGGCTAACTTAAATAATTTACAGTCCATTTAAGTTCTGCTTAGCCTTCAGATATGGTGTAACTTAAACACTCTTTGAACACTGGGAACTAAAAAATAAGTCTTTTTATTGAGACCCAGGAAGAAAGGATAAGCTAGAAATGGTGCTGACATGGCAGCCCCCGCCTGGGTCTACAGTGCAGACCCTTGGTGGTGCCCACCCTCACTAGCATCGCCAGGGAGAACTGGCTGCTCCCGCACCCACTCTGCGCTGGATCTGACATCAAAAGCCGGCTGCTTATCTCTCCGTGGCTTATTTCCTCCTTGGACCCAGGCAGAGGAAAGGAGCCCTAACGTCTATTGACTCACCTACTTTATCTTCCTCAGGAGACAAGTTAATGAATCAGACCATGCTTTGGTTGGTCCTGCTGCCCGGTGCCACGTTATCTTTAGATTCATGGACAGCTCACCGTCTGAACTCCAAATGGAATGGCCTTGGTTTCTGACTTTTTTTAAAGGGGGAAAAACGGCCTATAGAGGACACTTCCATGCATAGGCTAAAAGCTGTTGTATCTTTTTCTTGGCAACTGAGAAGTTTAAAGAATCACCAACACGTCTTTTAGAAATATCAACTGTAATGAATGACTGAATATGAACAGTCTTACTGACTGTCACACTCCCTTGGCAAGGGTAAAGGAAGGAGGAGTCTGAAAAAGACACCTCTGTCCTGTTCTCCCCTCCTCCTGCACGCTTGAAAACAACTATTGCCCAGCCATCACAGCTGGAGAAGTCCTTGCATTTGTTTATGTTGTGACAAACGGGCTGGACGGCCCCAGTAATCATTCTCTGTGGGCTAGTAAATCATAGTGTTTATATGTTAGACTGTTCCATCCCCAAAACACCTCTGGTCCCTCACCTACTCAGATCTTTCCCTCTCTGTCTCTCTCCCTCTCTCTCTTCCTCTTTGAGTAATTAAAATGTTTTCATAACAGTCAACTGTCTATTAATATAAATGTACCTAATAACACAAGGTATTTGCATGTCTTGCTCCATCCAATGAGAGAATACCCTTTGAAGACAAGCGTTCTGCAGCAGCTAGCACAAACCTAACACTGTAAATCAATGAATGAATAAATGGCAGGCATAATCAATATTGGTTCATTGATTGCTCCAAATGCTGAAGCAGATCCTCCTGTGGAAGAAGAAATCATTCTGAAATGAGAGTCATCACTCCCTTATTTATGTGCTGTGTGTTTTGAAATAGGACTCAGAGTCCTTAAAATAGGGCCTTTGATGCATTTGGGTGACAAAGGACGGGAAGATGGCCTTGGGCCAAGGTCTGCAGGAGAGCCAAGGGGACCACAGAAACCACAGAAGAGACAAGCGGAAGGGGAGCTGCATCTCAGCGAAGAAGCCACCCATCTCTTAGAGAGGGCAGCTGGGACAACTGTTGAGGGGAATATAAACTGGTAGAGCCTCTGGGCTGGGGAGATGGGTAGGGATGCAGCACACATCCATAAAATAAAAGAGCATGCATTCCCTTCAACCTGGCAGTTTTACGTCTTAGAATCTGCCGTAAAGAAGTACATACTCACGTACACCAAGCAACATAGATAAAGATCTTTCCTGCAGCACTGTTTGTATGAGCAGAAATCTAGACACGACTTAAATGTTCATCAATAAAAGGATGATTACATTGAGGAGGGAAGATGCCTATGCATTTCCCCTACCCCCTGCAACAGTTAAACTGGGTAAGGAAGATTTGGAGATCCCTTGGGGAAAATTTCTAAGACATCTTGGTAGGTGAAAAAAGCAAGTTGCAGAACAATACATACAATGTGGTCCCGTTTGTATTAAAAATACCCACACCCTAAACTATATATTTATAAATGCACATGTATGCATATCAGCACACAGAAAAAGTCTAGAGTGGTGCCTACCTACTGAGAGCTGCTCAGAGGAAGAGAACACAATTGAGTGTGCAGGAAGATTCTTCACTTTTACTGGACCCTTGGCATATTTATAAGTATGAATTTATGTATTCATATATTAATTGTGCAGTTTCTAAGGATGTGCATAATGCAGCTATTTACAAATATGTTTTACGGTTTGGACCCAACTCCTAATAGACAGACAGGCTCAAATAAAGGAGAAGGGGTCCCGCCTGCTCCGTGTAGCCAGGGACAGCCTTCTCCCTGGACTGCCCCTGTAATACCTTCTTTAGTGGACAGCCTCCACCAGACCCTAATTTGGCTCCCAGCACCTGCAAGGACATAGCGAGAGGCCTATGGCTCAGAAGTTGCTTTTTTGAAAAGCAACGTTTGAAAGATTTTTGTCTATTTTTGAAGTTAGAATTTTTTTAAAAAATTACCTGAGATTAGAGACCACAGTTCCTCCAAATCATCGAAGAGGGCAGGGCATAGGTTCTAGCAGTTTCAGTCACCATGCTATTCTTCCATCCATGTAGGATGGATTTAATTAGCTCAGTGGATTAGATAAGATTCAATTAATTTGAATTGGATTGATTAGTTGCATTAGATTGACAGCCATTTTTAACTGTTCCTTAGCTCCTAAAATCACATTCTCCTCTTCCTTACTCAATGCCCTCAGTTTCTGGGCTGCATCACTGAGATGTCCTGCTCTCGGTTTTAGAAAGTCACTTGTCCCTTCTCCACTGTAAAGACAGTGGGTCCTTCACTTCTATGCCTTTTACTTGTTCTGTGTCTGTCACTGGGACTGAGACTTACTCCTGTCCATGCCCAGCACCTGTCCCAGTGCTCAGGACACAGTAGGGGCTCAGATGGTGTTTGTGAAATTGAAGTGAGCCTCCAAGTTTCCCCCAAAAGGCCTGATGGGAACCAGCAGAAGGAGCAGACCAGCAGGGGAGGGGATTCTACCTGGGGTGTCAGGCTGCCCTGATGTCAAGCATCAAAACAGCCTCATCACTGAGGCAGCTGTTTCTGTGACCTGAAGGGGTGATAATGAAGACTGTCTCACCCCTTTCCTGAATGCATTTCTGGTGGTTCCTGATGGCAGAGGCGGGAGAGGAATCTGGGCTTAGCCATATTCAGAACCTCAGTGAGGAGGAGGACAAGCAGGCCTTCCCACCTGTAGTAGTCCGTTTCACACTGCTGATAAAGACATACCCGAGACTGGATAATTTATTTAAAAAAAAGAGGTTTAATGGATTCACAGTTCCACGTGGCTGGGGAGGCCTCACAATCATGTCGGAAGGTGAAAGGCACATCTTACATGGCGGCAGTCAAGAGAGAATGAGAGCCAAGCAAAAGGGGAAACCCCTTATAAAACCGTCAGATCTCGTGAGACTTATTCACTACCATGAGAACAGTATGGAGGAAACCACTCCCATGATTCAATTACCTCCCACCACATCCCTCCCACAACACGTGGGAATTATGGGAATTACAATTCAAGATGAAATTTGGATGGGGACACAGCCAAACCATATTACCACCTCTCAGAGGGGACATGGCAGTGGAAGTGACCTCACTCGGTGGACGACTTTCAAGGAATCATAACTGGTATCAGACCTGTCATGAGGAGGCCTCTGTAACATCCCTCTTCGCATGCCATCACAGTTCATTGAGTGGAGCCACCACGCTCACCGTCATAACTGGCACAATTCCTTGAAAGTCTTATCTATAAAGTCCAGAACCTTTCTAAAGGCAGCATACCCAGTATCTCACACAGGTGTGCCTCCCAAATTTAAGTACATAGCAATGACTAGACACCATCTTACAGAAAATAAAACTGGAGCACTGAGAGGTTAAGAAGCCTGCTAAAGGACACACACCTACAAAGTGGTACAGCCTGGAATTAGAGTCGGCTTGACACCAACGCCTGGGCTCTAACTGTTGAGCAATACTGCCTGCAGTTGCCCTCAGGTGTTCTGCTTTTATTCTGCCCAGGAGAACAAGGCAGGCACTGAGGAACTCAGAGATAGAGGAACCTAGACATGGAACCCAAAGCCCTTCTCCTGGGCAGATGCTGTGAGGAACCCCAGGTGCTGGGGAAGGAAGGTCAGCTCAGCAAATGGAAATGGAAATTACCAGACCTGGGGAACGGGGAGAAGGACCACGCAGACCTGCAACCAGCAAAGGCACCCATCCAAAAAAGGCAGGGAGAAGGCATGACAAGGGGCAGAGCCAACACAGAAGGGAGGGTGGGCAATAGCAGCCCCAGAGGCCTGTGGACCATGCTTTTGTTTTGTTTTTCCTTGAAGATTTTATGATATAGCTACTGTAGAAAACGCCAGGGAGGGAACAGAAAAATAGAAAAACATAACCCATAGCACCTCCGTCTATTGAAAGCAATGGTTATGATTTTGGTATCTTTCCTTGCAATTTTCTCTCTGTATACTCTCTCTCTGTTTCTGCCTCAGTTAGGGCTCCTGGGGATACAAGAGCAGAGAGCCTTGGGGGCTAATGCCAGCCAAGGGCAATGGTTACTGAAGGCTGGGAAATGCTCACTGGAAAGCAGACACACACACCTGCTGGTACTAAGACTGAAAGCTAAGGAGCTATTCTCTCTGTTGTTCTGTCTCCTCGGGTCCCTGTCCCTTGTCCTCTCTCCCCTCTCCCTCCTCTGTCCCTCTGTTGGCAGGCCTCCTAACCCCGCTTTCACAAGGTTCTACTTCCTCAAAACCTCCCCTTACCCACAGCCCATAGCGGTTGGGCCCCCTCAGTAGGGTTCTGGTATAGCAGCTTCCAATGATCATCTCTAGCCCAGTTTGTCCACTGGACTTTGATATTGTTTTCTCCATTTGTCCCTCAACATTATTTCCCATAAACATCTTCTCCTGCCATGAGGAGGTCTCTGTAAATGAGTCTTAGCATTTCATCACAGTTCACTGAGTGGAGCTGCCATTATCAACCCCATTGTTCCCTGTTCTTAGTCTCTCAGGATCCCCAGTGTGATGCTGGCAATGAGTGAGCACCGTGCACCAGCTCCTTTATCCAGGCTGCCTCATCACAGCCACCTTGCAAGATAGGCTTCCCTGTGCCCATCTTATTAGATGGGGAAACTAAGGCTTAGTAAGGGAGAGATACAATTCAAACCCAGACCTTTCAGATTCCAAAACCTGTGCTCTTTTCACCACTCCATGCTGCTTCTGAGCTCGCAGGCCACCAAAGGGACCAGAGCCTTCTGACCACTCCATGTGGACAGAACGCTTGGTAACCAAGAGGAAATGAGACCCTTGATTAAAGAGAATTCATTTCGGAGCTACACATCTTTTTCTAATGCTAACTTGTCTTCAAATGTAATGGCTGTTGTTTTTATTTTCCAAGCTTTTAAGAAACCACTTTGCATTAGCAACCCACTTGCTGATAGGTAGCAAACATTGCTGTGATCTGTGTCCTGATTTTGCTCCTGGCTATTCCTTCCCCCCCCTACTCCCAGCTTGCCCATTCTTCTATTGATCCCAGTAGAAATGAGGGTGAGTCACTGTTGAAGTTTTCCAAGGAAACATGCTCACATTTTGTCCACACACCATGGCAATGGTCAGAAAAACACAGCATTGTGCCCTGCATGCCGTGAATCCAGGCAGCACAGAGGCTTGCCTGGGATGGCGTTGATTGTTGCCTCACTTGCCCATGTGTTTTCTAGCAGGGGGGCTGGATTATTCATCCTCCTTCTTCCCAGGGGGAAATGAATGTCTCATTACTGATCAGGAGTGAAAGCTAAGGCCCCTGCCTGCTGCCTTGATATGCAGGAGAGAAGAAGCAGCAAATCCAACCCTAGAGTCGAGGACAGAGGCCGTGGTTATAGTTCTGACTCCCATTTGCTGTCTAGGTAGCCCTGAGCAGATCACGATACCTCTTTGGGCCTCAAACTCTCTCTCTGTCAAATGGCCGAATGCCTGCCTACGTATATCACCTGGCTGTTGAGAGAATCAGATTTGACAATAGCTATGAAAGTACTTCAGTTGTGAAGTAGCTATGTCACTCTTCTGAATGGAGAGGCAATGACACATAATAGAGATGGGCTACCTGACACAAATCTACTCTTTACTTGAGAATGGCATTTAGTATTATTGTTATTGGTATTAAAATTAGCCTGTTATTGAGATGGCCTGGACCAGCGATGGTAGTGGAGCCTTCTGCTTCCACTTCAGAGACTTCTGCTTCCAGCCAACATGTAGGTACAGCTTGTGGACTTACCCTCAACAGTAACACCAAAAACAAAATATATGAAAAACAATTTTCAAGACATTGAATATTAGGCAACCAGGGATGGTGACCCCAGAGAGATGAGAAACAAGCAAAGGTGAGCACTATGACTGCCCCAGCTTATGCCCTTGAGAGACTTTCCAGCCCTGCACAGGGAGGGGGACCCAGGTTGAGCCCAGTGACTCCCTGAGTCAAGGACACAGAGCTATGAGTCCAGAAAGACCAAGCCAACCAGAGTTCACAGGACAGAGCACCAGAGAGGAGAGGACTTCACAGAGATAGAACTCCAGAGATCTGAAGAATCCTCCTTGAGAATTCAGCATATTCCTGATTGGGGTAGGCATGTGAGAAAACTACCCAAAACCAGGGAAAGAATGATTTGAGAAGATGAGAGGAAACAGTGCCTGGCAGCACTCACACAGAACTGGGAATAGAGCCTATTCC
Source organism: Macaca thibetana thibetana (assembly GCF_024542745.1). NCBI lineage: Eukaryota > Metazoa > Chordata > Mammalia > Primates > Cercopithecidae > Macaca > Macaca thibetana. The sequence continues at coordinate 27,780,246 of NC_065593.1, read as the reverse complement.
TACTAGTCAAACTGGAAACCCCCATCATTCATGGAACACTTGGTAAAGTGTCCACAAGGGTCTTGCATCAGTAACAGGAAATAATTAGCCCTAAACTAAAAGCTGCTTTGTTTCTGCCTAACAAATCTTCAAGCAAAACCCAAATGGGTCAAACTATTTCCAAGTAACTTAAATGTGTTCCAGAACAAAGCTCAAGAATATTGATAGGGATATAAAAAATTCAATACCCAACATGTTAAAATTCATATTGTCTGGCATCCAATCAAATATTACCATGCATGCAAAGAAGCAGGAAAATATGACCTATAATGAGAATAATTAGTCAATTAAAATAATCCAGAACAAACACATATTAGAAATTGCCAACAAGGACATTAAAACATTTATAGCTAAATCTCATAAGTTCAAAGGATGGACATGAAATACATTTGTTAAAAAGCCAAGTTGAACTTCTAGAGATTAAAAACTACAATGTCTTTGACTTTAAAAATACACTGGATAAGATTAACAGCAAATTAAACATTGCAGAAGAAAAGATTAGTTAACTTGAGGAAACAGAAATGAAATAGAAAAAGAAGAATTTTTAAAATGAAGAATGTAGCAATGAGACAACTTCCAATGGCCTAACATACTGGTATTTGGAGTCTTTCAAGAAGTGTGGGGCAGGTGGGAGGGCAGAAACAAAAATTTTATAAACTGATGGCCAAATCCTTTCCAAATTTGATGAAAATTATAAATCCACACAAAAAAGCTCAAAGAACCCCAAGCACAAGAAACATGAAGAAAATTACAGCAAAGCCATACCAAAATTGCTCAAAGCCAGTGATAAAGAAAATGTTAAAAGCATCCAGAGAAAAATAGCTCATTACCTACAGAGGAATAAAGATAAGGATGACAGTAGATTTCTCACCAGAAACAATGCAAGGGAGAAGACAGTGGAGCAACATCTGTCAAGTACTGGAAGAAAAAAAAAAAGTTGTCAATCTAGAAATCTATATCTAGTAAAAATATCTCCAAAAATTAAACAAAATAAGTCTTCTCAGACATATAGAAGCAGAAGAACCAGCGGATCCTTACTCCAACATATCTATCACCCACAGATTTGTACTCCAAGAGATTTTTCTTCTAGGAAAAGGAAAATGACATCAGATGGAAATATGGGTTCACACAAAAGGAATGAAGAGCACCAGAAATTGTATTAATTGTGGGTTTTGCCATTAAAAGTAATTGCAAAAGGCTGGGTGTGGTGGCTCATGCTGTAATCCCAGCACTTTGGGAGGCCAAGGTAGGTGGATCACAAGGTCAAGAGATCGAGACCATCCTGGCCAACATGGTGAAACCCCATCTCTACTAAAAATGTAAAAATTAACTGGGCATGGTGGTGCGCACCTGTAGTCCCAGCTACTCGCGAGGCTGAGGCAGGAGAAGCACTTGAACCTGGGAGGCAGAGGTTGCAGTGAGCCGAGATAGCGCCACTGCACTCCAGCCTGGGTGACAGAGCAAGACTCTGTCTCAAAAAAAAAAAAAAAAACAAGTAATGGCAAAAACTGTGGTTACTTTTTCACCAACCTATAACTACAATGGTAAATATATTGTCCTTGTTGTTTACGTTTACTTAAAAGATAGTTGAATGCTTAAATAACAACAACATATTATGAACTTTATAATGTATGTGTAAGTAAAATAAATGACAGCAATATCACAAAGGACAAGATGGGAAAAATGGGAGAATTCCATTGGAAAATTCTTCTACTCTACCTGAAGTGCTGTACTTGAAGGTAGACTATGATGAGTTAAAGATTTGTACTATAAACTCTACAACAACCACTAAAAGAGCAAACTGAAAAATTTTAGCTTATAATCCAACAAAAAGTATAAATGAAATCACAAAAATGTCCAATTTTAGTCCAAAAATATTTTGTCTTCATTTACTCCAGTTGGAGGCAGAAAATGAGGGAAGGGAGAAAAGAGAACAAATGGGACTAGTAGAATACATATAACAAAATAATAGGCTTAAATCTAACATATCAATAATCACATTTAATGCAAATGGTTTAAGCACAACAATTTAAGAAATTGTCAAATTGGATTAAAAAAAGAAAGTTTCAACTATATGCTGGTTACTCAGAAAAAAAATGTATTTTAAATATAAAGATACAAATAGTTTTTTTTAAAGGATGGAAACATATATACCATACTTACACTGATCAAAAAAAAAAGTTGAAATGGCTATGCTAATATCAGACAAAGTATGCTTCAGAACAAATAATATCACCAGGGATAAAGAAGGTCATTCCAAGAGGACAGAGCATCCCTAAATATTTATGCACCTAATAGCAGAGTTTCAAAATACAGAAAGCAAAAACTGATAGAACTGCAAAAGAAAAAAAAAATCAACAAATCCACAATTATGGCCGGAGACTTCAAAACCCCTCTCTCAATAATTGATAGGACAAGTAGACAGAAAACCAGCAAGGATACAGAAGATTTGAACAACACTCTCAACCAAGTTGACCCAATGACCATTTATACAGCACTCCATAGAGCAATAGCAAAACACACATTCTTTACAAGTACACACAGAATGCTTACCAAGATAGACCATATTTTGGGCCATAAAACAAGCCTCAATCCATTTAAAAGGATTCAAGTCATAGAAAGTATGTCCTGTGATCACAATGAAATTAAATTAGAACAATAACAGAAAGATAGCTGGAAAATCTCCAAATATTCAGAAGCAAAATAACACACTTCTAAATAATCCATGGGTGAAAGAAGAACTCAAAAGTGAAATTAAAAAGAATTTTGAAGTGGTTAAAATGAAAACCTATCATATAAAAATTTATGGGATGCCACTAGCACAATACCAAGAGGTAAATTTATAGAATTAAATACCAATATTAGGAAAAGAAGAAAAGTCTTAAATCAATGACCTCAGCTTCTGCATTAAAAAACTAAAACAAAAAGAAGAGCAAATTGAACCAACACTAAGCATGGCAAGGAAAATGATGATTCCAGCAGAAATCAATGAAATAGAAAAACAATAGAGAAAAACAAGGAGGTCAAAAGATTTTTTTGATATTAATAAAATCGATAAACCTCCTACCAGAATGATCAGAAAAAGAAAAAGCACAAGTTATCATTAAACGTGAGGGAGGCAACACAGCACAGACTCCATGTGTACAAAGGGTGATATAAGAAAATTATAAATAACTGTATGCCAATATATTTACCAATTTAGGGCTTGGCACTGAGTCGCAACTGCTTAAATCCACAATCACTTATTTTGGGTTTGTTTAGTTCTGTTTTGAGACGGAGTTTTGCTCTTGTTGCCCAGGCTGGAATGCAATGGCACAGTCTCGGCTTTCTCACCGCAATCTCCACCTCCCAGGTTCAAGTGATTCTCCTGCCTCAGCCTCCCGGGTAGCTGAGATTACAGGCAAGTACCACCATGCCCAGTTAATTTTGTATTTTTAGTAGAGATGGGATTTCTCCTTGTTGATCAGGCTGGTCTCAAACTCCTGACCTCGGGCACAATCACTTATTTTCTATTGCCTCTGGGTGTTGCCTTCACAGTGACCAACCATCCTGGCTTGCTCATGACTGAGGGTCTTTGGGGAAGTGAGACTTTCAATTCTAAAACTGAAATTATTGGTCAACATAGGCATGCATCCTATGTCACCCAGAAGCCCACAGAGGGACCTCACTTACCAGGTTTGCCCTGGCCCTTGTGCTCTCTGGGTTGTCTGAGTGGGCAAGCATCTTTGTTTGACCTCCTCTCAGTACTGGCTCCCCTATGTCAGAGACAAGGTCTTGCACAGAGCCCTCTCTCTCCAGGGCCCCATGCAGCAAATACACCTAGTTAATCCTCCCCTTGCTCTGGGCCCAGGCTGCTCTGCAGGGGTTGTGGACTACTCAGAAAAGGTTGCTTGATGATGCACTAAAGAAGTCATTCCCAACAGCCAAGGCAAAGTGGCTTCGAAGGAACAATTAACCTCGTCCTGGCCCACCTCCATCCTCTCATTAACCGTGAGGATTCACTTCTCTTCTTTTTTAACTTTGTAGTTTCTGCTTCTCTCTACCCTAATGGGAGTTCAGGTATATTTCAGGAAATTGAGACATTCTGGAAAGTCAGACTTTACAGGCATCCCTAAACCTGCTTCACCCTCACTTAGACACCCTTGGTGGCTCCCTACTGAAGTGGTTGAACTGCACTCTAAAGAATAAAGTGTGGTTTCTTGAAGCCAAAGTTCAAGGCCTCCTGTGATCCAGTTTCATACTTGATGTGATGCTCTGTCAAAAAGAGCTACTCAGTGTGCCCTGCTGGTTCCTGTCTCTGAACCTTACCTGCCCTTTTCTCTTTCTCAGAATTCCATCTCCTCTAGCTCCTCATATACAAATCCAACACTTCCTTCCATGCCACCTCCTCCAGGAAGCCTTCTCAGATGCCCACAGAGGTCTTTTCCTCTGAACCAACTTTGTCTGTGGCCCTTGGTACACGAGTTATTGATCCACAGATGTCTCTTGACTCCTGGATTCCAATCCTTCTTTGAAAGCAGAATCTCCATCTTTCAACCCTTGCCTAGACTTGGCCATTCCATGAGTTGGCCCTATTATTTATCTGCAAGAACTCTATTTCAGCCATTATAATTGTCTTGTCAGTGCCCCCAGAGAGCCATGCTCACCAAAGATTCTGGTCTTTTGCCTGTGATGTTCCCACTGCCAGCGATGCCCTTCCTTCAGGCCTGCTTGGTAACTCATTCATCATTTTACAACCCCAGGTTTACCTCCCAGACTCCCCAGGCTCCTGCCTGTTGCCAAGAGGGCACTTTCTGCCCTGTAATCACCCAACTTTTTGTATCTCTGTCCCCTGACTATACTGGAGCACCTTGAGGGCATCTTTCATTTTCCTCACCTTTATATCCCCAGAGTCCAACAGAGGACCTGGCCCCAGGAAGCATTTAGGAAATGTTTGCTGAATAAATTATTTTGCTTCAAAGCTCGAATCCATGGTTTCCAGGTATAGTAAGTGGCTCACCTCCAAAAGCCTGCCCTGATTTACTTTATCCTGAACCAACAGTGGATTAACAAGGTTGTGTGGCCTTGGTAAAGTCACTTTTCCTCTGTAGGTCTTCAAACTATCCATCTGTAAAGTGAAGGCATTGGGTCTGATGGAAAGGGAGGGCCCTGCCAAGTTTCCCCTTTCCTGGTCCTGGTTCCATGACACTGAGTTTTTAGCCAAAAATCTTCAATATGTATGTGTCTTGTCTCTTTAAATGGCCCATGAGGACATCCTTTACCCTCCGGCCTAATCCTAGCACCAGGCTGGGTGGCCTCCAAAGCTCTACTAAACATCTGCTGAATAAATATTAGATGGGTCATGGGGTCCAGGACCTCGCCAACTGCTAACAGGGTGTGAATCCACACACCATGCACGCCAGAGTTTGTGTTCATTATCAGAGACAGCCATTCTTCTCCCAGGTACTACAGTTTTTAAAAGTCTTTACCCGGACATGTTCCAAGTTGTTCTCTCCAGCCCTCAGGGCTCACTACCAAGTCCCCAGTTCTGGAAGTTCTTCACTGCCCCTAAGCAATGAAACCATTGCCTTCCCCCAAATAAAAAGACATCAGCTCCCACAGGGAAGGGACTCAAAGGAGACGGGTTCACACTCCCCAAGAGGAAATCCTGATAGGAAATGTGGCCCAGATGTCCCGCCATGGTGGAAAGCACATGGTCAAAGAGAGCCTTTCTGTTGTAGGTTGAAAGGGGGCTTGATGTGTGGCCTTCACATCCCACTGGCCTGAGACAGAAGCCCAGCCCTGTCTTTATCACTGAGGGAACTTGTACAAGGGCCTTGACTTTTCGGGCCTCATCCGTCAAAGTGGAATGAAAATCATTCCAATTACAAAGGGCTCCTATGAAGGATAAATGGAATAAAAACTTTAAAAATCGGATATATAGATTGTTTTTCATTTTACTCCACTTTTTATTTTGTCAATTATATAGCCTGATTTTTCTCCAATTTTCTGTTTTCTCCCTCAGTTTGTTATGTCTCATGAGGCTAATGTTAATGACACATTCCCTTACCTCTACTTCTTGCACATGGTAGACACTTAATAAATACACACTGGATGAGTGAGTGGAAGTTGAGAATGGAAGTTGCCTCCCCTATCCTCCTCCAGATATTATTTGACTAGTAAGAATTCAATCATTTGGGAGGCCAAGGCAGGAGGACGGCTTCAGGCCAGGAGTTTGAGGCCAGCCCAGGTGACGTAGCAAGACCCCCAACTCTACAACAAAATAAAAAATAAAAATTAGCCAGATGTGGTGGTGTGCACCTGTAGTCCTAGCTATTTGAGAGGCTGAGGTGGGAGAATTACTTGGGCTCAGGAGTCCGAGGACAGCCTGGGCGTCATAGTGAGACCCCAATTCTCAAAAAAAAAAAAAAATAGCTGAGAGTGGTGACATGTACCTGTAGTTCCAGCTACTCAGGTGGCGAGATGAGAGGATCACTTGTGCCCAAGAGTTCAGGCTGCAGTAAACTACGACTGCACCACTGTACTCCAGCGTGGGTAACAGACCAAGACTTTGTCTCAAAAAATATGTATGGTCAATCATTTTCAATAAATACAGAGCCCCTATTATGTGCCATTAACTTCAGTAAATTAAATACACTCTCAAAAAAAAAAAAAACTGCCTATTAAGTGTGATATGTCCCCATTTTCCAGCTGAGGAAACTGACAATAAGAGAACTTAATGACCTGCCCCAAGCCACCAACCTTCTAAGTGACCAGGCTTTAATTCAAGCCCAAGCCTCTCTGTAACTCTGTGTTCTTAATCATTCCCCACAGTACTGTGCAAAGGACATATCACCTTTCCATTTCAGAAGCTCTGTATGTGCATGACTGTAAACTTGGAAAACATAGAAAAATAGAAAGAATAAGATGTGGACCACCAAAATACATCCTGAGTTTAATACTTCAAAATCGTTTTTCAGTTATCTTTTTCTGCATATAGTTTTGTGGGTTTGGTTTTTGGGTTTTGGTTTTTTTAGAGCCATAACCATACAGTATAAGCAGGTGCTCCTCTCCACTCAACATTATGTTGGAAATGTCATTATAACATACTCTCCATATCCATCATTTTAACAATTGCATAATATTTCTATCAAACCGACGTATAATTTACTCATCATCCCTCTATTGTTGAATATTTGAATTGCTTTATCTGTTTTTGTTATTATAAATAATATTCTGCTGAACATCTTTGTGCAAAGAGCTTTGAGATTATTTTCTTAGGCTAACTTTAATTCCTTCTTTAGGCTAGTTTCTGGAAGGGTGAGATGACTACATCAGGGTAATGAGCATTTGCAAGGCTCTTGAAAAAAATAGTGCCAAATGTATTTTCCCAAAGATTTTCATGTAAAAAACAGAAGAGAGAGTAGGGGCCGAAAGGAAGATAGATGGTTACTAGAGAGCTGACAGCCACAGACAAGATAAACCAGGGCCTGCCAGCAGTAGAATTGTATTACGAGCTGAGTCCCGTCAAAGTGAAGTGATAAGAAGCAAAAAAGATGTTTGGTGTTTTTTGTTGTTGTTTTGTTTCTTTTTTGTTTGTTTGTTTGTCTGTTTTTGTTTTTGTTTTTTTTTACTTCCTAGAAGGGAGAAAAAACAGTGGTAGAAAATTGCATATAGATGAATGAAGTAAAGGTATTTTCAATCACTCTAAGAGTTGGCTTGCTAAAAAATAACAATCCATGGAAATCTACTCTTACCAAACAAATCTACCGTCGTTTTCCAGTCTGCCTCGCCTCTGAGCATTGACAAAGGAGGCCCAAGTTCCAACTTCAGGTCTGTCATTGAACAGTTGTGCCTCGGTTTACCAGCCTGCCTTACCTACCTCCCAGGGGTTATTATCAGGATAAATAAGCTTGTGTATATGAAAATACTTTGTAAAAGTTCAATCACTTCTATTATTTCCTGGTCAAAATTAATTTCCTGGTTAATTACCATTCCATGGTACAGGGACTTTCATGGCTATACAGAGGGCATCTGGCATACATAACTTTTTTTTTTAATATGTAGTTCCCTGAAAATAGACTTACATCAATGTATTAAAAAGATGTCTGCTTAACTTTTACTGGGAAACTCGAATTTGTAAAGTGAGGCACACTCAACTTCATTCTGAATCTGTGCAGGTTCAGCCTCAGTCCTCTGTGCCCTTCCAAATGTCCCACCTCTAATGCCAGTAGAAGTGTGCTGACTCCGATGGCCTCTGGAGTTGGGCTGGCCTATGACTATATGACTGGGCTATGTGACTGGGTTACTTAACCACTGAGGATCTCAGCCATAGCTCCTCCGCAGAACTTCCTACCCTGGAGGTCAGCCCCGGAGGCAAAGCCTCAACCAGAACCATTCCCTGCGGTTCAACTGACAACCACTGGGCTTCTGCTCGGAAATGTTCTTTTCTCCATTCTCTGGACGGTTGTTCCAGAAAGGGCAGTTCCTCTGCCCAGAAAAACCTTGGAAGACTCTGGGGTTTGTCAGTCAGTCATCACAACAAAGCCAGCCGTGCTAAGATGCTATCCAGCATCTTAAAACTCTTCCATCGGCTTCCAGCCATCATGTTCATGTCCACCTCCCTGGACAGTTAGGAAAATGACAAGCACATAGAGGTAGAAGAGACCTAAAGATCATCAAGTCCTTCCCCTTGACTTAGAGTTCAGGTATGGAGGTTCAGAGGGAGTGATTTCACACTGCTCCTTACCACACTAATATTCGAAGTATAGAATGAAGTTTTCCTAAGCTAGTTGTACTCCAACTTCAGTGTGTGTTACAGGCAGCCAGGAAGCAGGTCAAATGCATTCCTGGACCTCACCCCACACCAACTGCATGGGACTCTCTCAAGGTGAGGCCCCGGAATTTGCATTTCTAACAAACCTCCCCGTAATGCAGATCCTCTTGCCATTCAGTGCCCAGAGCCCTAATTTTATAGCAGACAGCCCTCATTTAGCTCCTCTCTGCTGTGGCTTCCACTCCCTTCCCACCTCCTTAAACACACACACACTCACATACACACACACACATACATACACACACCATTCACACTGGGCCTGTTGATGCTGTAGAAGTAAATAAACAGGCAAGTTCAAAATCTAGAGAGACCAAAGTACAATGTGGCCTGGGCCTCTCAACAGATGGTGGGTAGCTCTGGGAGATAATGCAAGTGACAGCATCTGTGAGCCCCTCTCTGGCTTCAGAAGGAAACCCTGGGTGACTGGAGAAGAGCTGAAAACGTGCTCAGCTCCTTCTGATGACAGCAGCTCACCTGCTTGTAGACACCAGTTCAATGGGGTATTACATTCCTACATAATTTAATAGCCTATTCCGCTCATTAATTTCTTTCCAAGAGCAATCCTAGATGGGAACTGTATCGATTCCTGGCGAGTCATTCATTCTTTGGCCAGTAAACTTTATAGGGCATCCTAGGCCACCAGCCCTGAACACCCAGCACATGACAAAGGGGATGTCAGGCTCTCTAACATCAGGGCATAAGGAGCTTGGAGAAGGTTCACAGAGAGCCCCAGCATGGCTCAACCTGTGCCCATTCCCTAAAGAAGGCTGAATCCTCTTGGGCCAGGGACGGGGGTGGCTGGGAAGTGGTTATCGTTCCCCCACCCCAAACCTTCAGGAGTTAATGATCAGGCAAACAGCATTAAGCATGTCCATTTTTAACTTGGACACTATCACTTCAATTCGTTTCTAAGTTCTATTGTTAATTTCTGCCTGGATTTTCCAATACAGAGTGAATTTCATACACACACACTCAGCTGTGTGTCTTTGGGTGTGTTGGTGTGTCCACCTGTGGCTGCAGCAAAATCTCAGTGGAGTGGGCTGGTTGGGTCTTTGAATGAGGAATTCAGAGATAACCCAGAAAACTGAAGCCTAGCCCCACCTCTGCAGCCAACTGCATGACCAGAGGCAAATCACTTGGCCTTTCTGGACCTCGGTTTTCCCATCTGTCAAATAGGTTGGACTAGATGAATGGTTCTCAACCTAGCTCCAGCATGATAATCCTCTAGGGAGTTTTTGAAAAATACTAGTACTTGCAGCCCATGCCAGAACAACTGAATTCTAATCTTAGTGCTGAGTGCAGGGCTTCTGTGATTTATAAAAGTATTCCCAGGTGATTCTGATGCAGAGTGCGGTTGACAACCACTGCCCTGGGTGATCCAGCTCTGCTATTCAATTAATTCCACCATTTATCACGGAGGAGACAAGACCGAGAGAACATGGCGCAGTTGCTCTTCTTATGATTCCCGTGAAGAGAGGCCAAGGGCAGAAAGGCTCAAACGGTGCCATCTGGGATTCAATTTAACTTACGAATTTCCTGAATAAAAAAGAAAGGATGTCCTGAATATAAAAATCAGACGCCAAGCCCTGGACTTGAGGTTTCTTAATAGAAATACACTGCCAAAGAACGATCACTTAAGCCCTGGAGTTTGAGCTTACAGTGAGCTCTGATCATGCCACCACACTCCAGCCTGACTGACAGAGCAGGACAAGTGGAAGGACAAGTCAGGAAAGCTTCCGAGAAGAGGCAGGGCGTGAGAGCCTCATCTGAAAATTCAGGCATGACACAGGAATGTGAAACAGATGGGGAGCAGGAAGTTCTCGGAAGGCTGGCTGACCCCAGAGGCCCTTGGTAACCAGAAGTGACAGTTGAGGAACGAGGAGTCTTGGAGCAGGAGAGGAAAAGGTAGCAACTGAGCTAAGAGGTGAAGGGCTTCCCTGGAGTCCGAGTGAGTTGGGTGGCCAGCCCTGAGTTGGGGACACCTAAGGAATCCCTGTACATGCAGCCATCAGGGCAAATCGGACATACCCTAGGCCAGGCATTTGGCAAGGAGGGGTTGCCCGAGGCATAACAACCATGAATTCTCGATGTTTTGAGCTTGTGAAACCTATGAATGTGACTCCATTAGATACAACAGACTGGCCTGCATTGTCTTCCCGGAGTGCTGGGAAAGGGGTAAGCCACCCCAACATCACCCCTGGGAAATGCATATAGGAGAGCTGTGACCCAGGAGCTGACATGGGCTGAGTGGAGGGGAGGGAACTGACCCAAAGCCATGTGGCCAATGGTGATGGAAGCTCCTTGAACCTGCTAATGGCGTGGCATGAAAAGTGTTGAGAATTCCTCCTGCCCGCCCTACATCACACCCTGAAATAAAAGCAACCATGTAACAAGTTGCAAGCCTGCAAAAGACTTTTCTTCCCAGGCTGTGGCGTAATTGATCATGCCCATTTCTCATCAGGGTCAATAAAAGAGGACATCTTACCCCAGTTTTTATATCTGAGTGATGGTTTATGAGCCAAGTGACTGAAGTCTAAATAACGAAGCCATGTTTACTTGATAAATGAAGTGCTGGAACTCCCGAGACGCCACATTTGCTAAACCTGCACCATAAGCTTTTCTGTAATGATAAATTCTCTCTGGTGTCAGGCAAAGCTGAGAGCCACATGCACCCCCAAGGACAGTCTTCTGAAGAATTGTGGCTCGCACACAGGAAAAACTCTGAGTATTGATTTCCCTCACATGACTGCACTATGTTAGTGGTAAAATCATAGAGTCCTGGGATGCTGAAACTGGAAAAGCCCTTAGAGGCCCTCAAGGACTATCCCTTGCTAAGCAAGCTCCCAATTTTATTTATGAGGAAACTGAGGCCCAGGGAGGGAAAGTTACCTTGGTAACTGGTTTGGCAACGACAGAGTCCAGAAGTTTAGTCATTTGGGCCCCAGATTTGGGCCAGCCCTGGGGAACAGTAATCAGTCACCTACCTACCTCTCCAAAAAGCTTAAAGGCTGGCAGGAGGTGGGCATGTCAGGCAATAAATACAATGTGGTGTTGCAAGTGTGGGGATAAAACTCAGGCTGAACACCAAGATCCAAAAGCAGAGGGAATGGGTGCAGAATGCATCTTGGCAGAAGGGCACAAACTGAGCCTTGAAAGCTGGGTGGATGGTTGCAGGCTGACAAACAGAAAGAACAATCCCAGCAGGGATATAGGAGAGCAAAGGTAGGTGTGGCATTATGGTGAAAGGGAAGAAGATGACGCATTTATTCTGGATTATGTCTGAAGTGTTAGATGGCTAAGTATTAAAAGCATCCAAATTAAATACTTAGCAATCAGAAACGCTTGCTTCACTAGATTTTGCTAACTGCCAATCATGTTGAACTGAATTAATGTGTCCCTTCTTCTGAAACTATTAAGGTAAATAATTAACAATAAAGCTTCCTCTTATAAAGTCAAAAAAAAAAAAAGAGTAAAGGCAGAGCGTCTACAAGAGCCTGATGGTTGGTTTACGGGAAGATGAGACTGGAGGTAGGAAGGCCCATCAGAGAGAGTCTTCTGAAGAAAAGGATTTTGGATTTTACCAGGGAGGATGATGATATAATTGAGTCTCCATTTTGATAAGATCGGGTGGAGGTCAGATTGGAGGAGGGTATATGGGAGACAGAGGCCAGTTACGAAGCTCTTGCAATAGTCCTGGAGAGAAATGATGAGCTTCAACTTAGAGAAGAAGGGATGCTTGCATTGACTTGGGAAAATGGAATCTGTAGGTCCTTCTCACACCTCCAGTGGAGGCTAAGGGAGAAGGAAAAGGGGCCAAGGTCCTTTTTAAAAGAGACTGTGTTCTTCCTTCCAACCCCCAACAAGAATAATTTGTCAAGTCTGAAAATTAAGAATCCATGTAGTTAGTGTTCTTCAAGTTATAAGCTAAATTTCCATACAACAGATCTCAGAGGTGAATTGCAATGTGCTATCTAGTTAATAGAAGCCATCCTACTAACTCAGAACAGACTGCCGCCTGGGATTTTCTTGAGTTGGATAATTTGAGTTCTGTTAAATAAAGTATTGTTTACTAAGAAAACTATTTTAAAAACTTGCCTGTATTAGGCAGGGGAGGCTAACTGTTGTAACAACCCTTAAATCTGAGTGGTTTAACACTAACACAATAAGAATGTGTTTCTCACTCATGTTGCAGTCCAGTGCAGTCGGCACTGGGGCTGTTCTCCATGCTGCCATTCAGGGACCCAGCCTTCTCTCAACTGGTGTCTCTGTCCTCCTCTAGGTTTTCAGGCTCATCTCTCTTTAGCTATCAACTGGTGAAAGAGAGAGCACATCTATTCAACTGCCTCAGTCAAGTGATCCCACATCACTTCTACTATACCACATCTCAATGGTGAGAACTAGTCACATGACCCTCCTAGATGCAAGGGGAGCTGGGAAAAGCAGTCAGCCCAGGAAGAAGGTGAGAACTCCAATACTGGAGTACTGCCCTAGTTCATCTGTGCAGTGAACTCACAAGTTAGCACGTGGCATTTTCTTAATGAAGATGCTCTGGATGCCCACTAGAGCTCAGTGGGCAAGATTTGTCTAGCCACCCCCGACCCAAAGACCCCAAACAAGCAGGGACCTCATACCCTGGAGGTCACTGGGTAGAGGCTGTGTCCATCATCCTGTCCTCTGCCCTATCCAACCTGAAGAGAGAGTTTTGCCCTCCACCTGCCAAGTTCCTCAATGCCAGGAGCTTCCTGTTCTGCACATGCTCCTCCTAATAGATGACTCTTCCCTCTCGAATCCACAGGAGACAGAGGCTCTAAGGCAGTTGTCAAGAATTACTGCAGCCCAGAGAAAGGACTGGGAGAATGAGAGTGATTCATCAAGAAGACTTATAAGCCGATTGGGCAACTCATGATCAAAGCTATTTAGCTACCCAAAGGGATAGCAGAATAAATTACAGCCAGAAGAATTAACAATTACAACCTTGGCATCTTGCATTGTGAAGGCGCATTCCAGTCACCTGTCACCAAGCTTTTAAAATTTAGGGGGAAGCATCTGGGGGTGCCTGACTCTGTGTGTTTATATCTTGTTTTCAACAACTGAAGGATGGGTTTCTGAGAAAGAGAGTGAGATAGGTATTTATAAATGAAATATTTTCCTTGGGTTCCTCTTTTCAGACCCATTTTTTTCTGCGGTCCCATTTGATTTCTAGCAGTCAGTGGCTCCTAGCACTGGCTTTCCATAATGTGGGCTTTGCTCTTTTTCTCTTCCCGCTACCGTCACCGTCAAGTAGCTAATGATTCGTAAACAGGCGTGACAGCACGCACATGTAGCTGCCACATAAAGGGCCCTGGATAAACCCTTTGTGAAAATCATGGATCCTTGAATAATTGAAATAATGTCTGCCCTGACCCAAGGTTGGGTGAATTTTACAGACTAGATTTTCTTAAGGCAGACAAATTTTTTCTGTCCTCTTTTGCCAATGAGGATCTCTGCTATATTGACCACCTGCTATATGTCATATAGGCAGTGTGCTAGATTCTGTTCTTATGTCTCATAAAACCCCTCCGATGAATAATGGTATTCCTATTTCACACAGAAGTAACTGATACTCAAAGAGGTTCACTAACTTGCCCAAGGTCACCAAGCTAGCAGGTGGCAAGGATGAATTTCAAGCTTAGAAAGTCTGACTCCAACCTCAACCCAGTCCCCAAATGAGGTGCCTGCCTACAGGAGTCTCAGGAAGACGCCAGGGAGTAAATCAGCTTATTAATATTTTGTAAAGCTTCTAGGAGATGACAAAACTTGGATTCACAGGGCTGTGGATGGTGTGATAGTCAATTCAGGGGCCTAGTTTGCAGTGTATGGGATCATCTTCTTCCTCACACAGTAACCCAGAAAGAGAGCTGGGCAGGGCACAGGATGGGGAGACAGCTGGTTCAGTGTGCAGTAGGACCAGGATTCAAAAGACTTGGGTTCTCATTCAAACTGTGCCTCTGACCTGCTAAATTATCTCTAGAAAATCACTTTGCCTTTGCAAGTCTGTCTTCAATCTGTAAAATGGTGATGATATGCCTGTCCTCCATTGAAAGGGAAAGAGACCCTCGGCAGAGCATTCTGAGACATACAGAAATCTCTCATCGGGTCTCGGAGAAGAAGGTCTATCCAGGGGCAATGGGCATCACCTGGTATTAGACAAGGAGAGGTACCTTGGTATGGGGACTGTAGGATAGTGGTGCAGGGCTTCAACATTAGACTGTTGAAATCTAAATCCTGACTCCATGACTAGCCAACAGTAAGACCATGGGCAACTTTCTTCATGTCTCCATCTTAATTTCTTCATCTGCATAGCAGGTAACAACAGTACCTACCTCATACCTAATCTATGCAAAGCACCAGGACCAGAGGGTGTCCGTCCAACCTTCCCTGCACCCTTACCCTCCCACACTTTCTCATGGTGTTTCCATATGCCAGTCTCCCCACCACCAAGCAGGAGGGCCAAGGGCCATGGAACAATCTCAAGGAGCCAGACTTGAATGAGGGTTATTTGTTCCTCTTTGAAAAGCGAGCACCCAGGATTTCCTCATGGTCTAACAGCATGCATCTGCTCATCTATGATGTTACAGATTTGCAGGGGATGTTTCACTTCAAAGACCACTTCATCAGAGCAGCAGGAAAGACATCTGAGCATTTTGTAGTTAAAGTCAATATTGCTTACGATTTCTTCCAATGCTCTTTCCAACACCCCTGCGTTAGGGAAGAGAGAAGTGGGGTAGGCAACCTAACATTTTTGAGCACAGACTATATGGCAGACCCTATACATGCAATAAAGACACTGAGGCCTATAGAGGGGATGTCACGGGCCATGGTCATCCAGAGCCAGGATTTGACTCTGGTTGATCCCAATCCAGACCGTGGTCTCTTGGGCATACAAGAGAAGGGATGCCGCCAATACATTTTGTCAACCGAACTTGCCCTCTCTTACTATGACTCCAGCATAGAGGTGTGTTTTCAGAGGCGGGTGGGAGCTGAGGAATGGCCTCTCAGTTTAGATCTATGATCTGGGAAATTTTTCCAGCGGCCACATTCAGGTATAAAGAAAACCTCAGCAGAAGGCTCAGCAGGTTACATCATCTCAGTTGAAGCTCCTGAGGTTGGGCTTCAGGTCTTCCGTTGAGGTCTTCCTCAGGGTGAGCAGGCTTACCCGACACCATTTTCTTTCCTAACATTCCCTTCTGGTTCGAAAAGCCTTGCCCTGATCCTTGGAACCACTAGGGGGCAACAGTGAGCAGGAGACAGATTGCCCAATGTCACAAAAGAGCACAGGCATGAGGAGTCTCTTTCCCCTTCATCCCTTCCCTGTCCCACCCATCTTGCCATAATTCCCAAATGGTGAACGGCATGAGGGATTTCTCTTGGTGCAGTCCTGGGGAAGAGGGGGACATTTTGGAGCGCCTATTTTATGCGAAATGCTGCAGTGGATGCCTCAGTCAATATGTTAATCTCATTTAACACTCTCTGTAACCCTATAAAGTAAAGCTAAGTATTCCCATTGTACAGATGAGGAAACTGAGACTCAACAACATTTTTAAAACTTACCCATGGTACACAGGCAATAATAACAGCAGCTGCCACTGACTGAGCACCAGCTGTGTTCCAGGCACTGTACTGAGCCGTTTGTAATCATGAGTCCATTTGCTGTATCTCATCAAATCTAAGGCAACTACAACTCTAAGGGCCAATATTATTTTAAGTGACAGTAGGAAAGAAAAACACTGCTAATTAAACTAAACACAATGCTAAGAGGCCATTAATGGTAAGGGATTATAGACATGTTAGGATACAGAAAAATATGCATCTTAAAATGATGAAACATAGAAATTCTCAAACAGTGAGATACATGCTGTTATTCCCAGTTTATAGGCAGGGAAACTGGGCCAATAAATGAGACAGCCAGCCCCAAACCTAGGTCTACCTGAGGTACACAGCCTAGTCTTTAACCACACCATGCTACTCCCAAGTATTGACAAAGAACCCACTGCGTTGCATTGTGCCAACACTCCCCTAGGACATTCCACTCAGTCTGAACAGCAAATCTGTGAGGCGGTACTGCTGTCCCCCTTCTACAGACGAAAGGGCAGCTAAGAATTAAAATCCAGACCTGCCCAATACCAAAGTCCACGCTCTTTTCACAACGTTGCATGGTACACCACCTGCCCCTTCCTGCCTCTATGATCCCCAGATGATCTCATCTGGAAGCCCACATGGCATCCTGTGTGGACACTGATGTCACTGGGTTGAGCCCCTGCTGGAAAGGTGAGAGTGCATGTCCTTCTTGGGGTCCAGCCAGGAGGGCAGAGAAACCTGGAAGAAAATAATACCTAGGACCAGACCCTCTCTATCAGGTGAAATTGACAGAGAATTCGCTCTCTGCAGTCACACCGCACAGTCCAGGCAGACAGGCAGGCCCCTGTACCAGGGACAAAGATCCAAACCCAACCTAGAACTCTAGGCCCTGGGATGGGCCCACAGGACCCAGGGAGAACTCTCATCCAGAGGGTGCTGGGGAAACTAGTCAGGTTTTTAAGACTCAGGGCTCTAGACCTGGAGCAGATTTCAAGGACTAGACTGCACCACCACCAGTGTAATCTGTAGCAGGTGACATGGTCTCTCCTGACTGAATTTCCTTTTCTGGAAAATGAGAGTAATAACCATAACATGCATTAGGACATACAAGGCCCATCCAGAAATTGAGTCCCTTACCTGGATTTTACTATCAAAATTCTTCCTAGCTGTAGGTTGGTCCCGAGAGATACATTCAAGCATGAGCTCACTGGCCATCCCCAGTTTCCTACGGCATGATCTTCAGGGACAAGAGGCCCTAGTGAGCAGTGATTAAGAAGCTATGGGGCTTTACTGGTTCCACAAACTGAAGTGTGCCTGTCCATGAGAGAGATGAGAGATTCTGTCTTAGTCAGCTCAGGGTGCCATAGCAAAATGCCACATATTGAGTGCCTTAAACAACAGACACTTACCTTGTCTTATTTCTAGAGACTGAAAGTCTGAGATCAGGGTGTCAGAGTTGGTTTCTGGTGAGGACTCTCTTCCAGGCTTGCAAACAGCCACCTTCTTGCTGTGTCCTCACATGGCCTTTCCTCAGTGCTCACGTAGACAGAGAAAGAGCTCTGCTGTCTCTTCCTCTTCAACAGACATCAGGGACTACAACCTTATCATCTCACTTAACCTTAATTATCTCCTTAAAGGATCTGTCTCCAAAAATTGTCACACTGGGGGTTAGGGCTTCAATATATGAATTTTGGGGAGAGGAGACAGACAATTCAGTCCATCACAGATACAAATGACTTCGAACCTCTGAGGTAGGTGGTGTATTTATCTTTCCATTGCAGTCCTTCCTAATGGTCAAAGCATTCAAGATTACATCTATGAAGGGCAGCATCTGCCCAATTCCCATTCAGAGTTTTCATGACGCACCCCAGAGACATTAAAACCAATGCCGGCAGCCACGCCAGACAACTAGCTCAGCCATATGCAACTGAAATCCTTTAGTGGAAAAGAAAGGCTCAGCTATATACAACTGAAACCATTTAGTGGAAAAGAAAGTACTTTACTTACTGTAAAGTAAGGCCAGGCATAGTGGTTCATGCCTGTAATCTCTGCACTTTGGGAGGCAGGGAGAATTGCTTTTTGAGGTGGGAAAATTGCTTGAGCCCAGGAGACAGAGGGCACAGTGAACTATGATGGTGCTGCTGCACTACAGCCTGGGTGACAGACCCTGTCTCTAAGAAAAACAAAAAGTTGGGGGAGGGATCTGTAAAGAAGCTCCACCCCATGTGAGACATGTGCCCTAGTATGCCAAGGATTGTAGCATTTCTAGGCATGAGGACAGGGAACTCACCCACTCTCAACTCTGAGAGGGAAGGGGGTCAAGAACATAAAGGTTGGATCCCACATTTCACCCTGGCAGAATCCCATAAAAGCCACACATGTTTTATGCCTGTAAGCATCCACTATTCCCCCACTGAAAAGATCCAGGAAGAGGACAATAAAAGATGAATTTTATGGCAACTGCTTGGTGCACACAGAGCTTCCTGCGAGGCCATCTCAGGGGCCAAGGGATGCAGCAGAACCTTAATCATGCAGCGTCACGAGCGCAGGGAAGAAACTCATCCAGCTCTTGAACCTGGGCTCTGGGGTTGGTTCTGCCCTATGGGCCCTCTGCCCCTGCAGTAGTGTCCCAAAGGGAGAAGGCGACTGGGGCTCATTCTGACGCCTCTGCCCGGCCTCCAGCAGCCTCCCTGGTGGAGTGTCGGGCGTGGAATTGTCAATCTGCTGCAGCTGCCACTCAAGGGAGAATTAGTGTGCGGATTAACTGAGGCTGCACACACAGAGACCCTGACAAGTTGCCACACATGCAGGGGCTCAACAGACATCCCCTTCCTTTTTTATTCAGGGCTAAGCCCTGAAGCTTGGTGCTGGGTCAGCTGAAAACAAATCTGTTCTGAGGCTATGGAGGGCTAATGCTGGGGTGGGGGAGCATGGCTGGAGAGGAGGACAGGCAGGCTGCAGAGGCCAGAGCTGGGCAGGCTTCCCCTGAATTCAGCTCCCCACGCACACACACCCCGCACCCGCTCACACACTCCCAGCCTGGGCAAAAGCCACCCTAGGACAAGAGACACTCCTTCATTCCCCACTCAGAGGGGAGAAAGTAGATTTTGAATAGAGCAAAAGCCAAAATTGCAGCAAATGCATTGAGGTGTGCTCTACTTTAAGAAAACCCATGAAGCAAATATTCCAACCTGGACCCAACTTCCATTTCAAATACATCCATTGAAAAAAGCAAAGAAATAAAAGGTCACTATTCCAAAAGAGATAGTGAATGGAAGCCAATTTATACTCCGACAAACAGACTCCTGACCCCACCCCAATCCCCTGCCCTGCTCACTCATCCAGGAACGTCTCCATTGCCGTGTAAACGTAGTATGTGTAATCTATGTTAAGGGGAAGAGCGGGATGATGGGAACTGAAAATGGATGACTAGCTAAGGAGCAGTCAAGCCCCAGATGGGGCCACAGTACAGGGAAACAAATAGTTCAGGGCTGCGCCTGTGCACTCTCTGGAGGCTTCATTCACACCTTAGTCGATGTGAGTAGAACCTCTTGCAGTTGCGCAGTGCATACTCTGCACAGCTGTACCCGGCAGCTCTGAGACTGTCCAATTCACATGGAGAAAGGTCACTTCTCCTGACCTCTTCAGATTCTTCAGCTGAGGGTGGAAGTTGGACTCAGGAATTTTCTTAGAAAGATGGAAATGCAACCAGAAAAAGAAAAGGAGGAGGAGAAGGCAGTGCGGGGAGAAAATGCAGGACAGAGATGCAATCTGGAATGAAAATTGTCCCTTTCCAGCTTACAGAGGAGTCAGGACTCTCCCACTCAGTACTATGTCTTGAGGACCCCAACAGCACTGGCAGGTCAGATGGTGGCCCTCCCCATGACCCTGGCCCAGAAAAGACAAAGCTGATCACCTTGCCTGTGGCTGGAGGGGCTGAAGAAAAGCTGAGCTCTGAGAGGTAAAGTGCCTGGCCGGCCCCTCATTAGCCAAGCCACGCCTGCATGACTCCAAAACCCAGGCTCCTTCCTGTGGGCAAGGCCACCTCCCCACCCACATCCCTGGAACACTTCTCCTCTCCCTGTTTCAATCAACAAATCACACACGGAGGCAATTTGCTGGGAACATGCTTCCGGCAGCACCAACAGCAGTCACCCAAGAAATTGTGTCCCAGTGAAGATGTGATTATAATGGTGCGTCGGCATGCACAGGCACACTGAAAACGCTCTTCTCACTGAGGCGGCTCTTTCGCTGGGGAGAGGAAGGGAGGGCATGGATTTAACAGGAGCGATACCTACTAGTGATATGTAGGATTCACAGTATCATTTAACAGGGGTGATACCTACTAGTGCATGTGTAGGATTCACATTAACAGCTATGGAGAACTGTTCAGGCCCTCAGCTGGTACAGTGTTGGGGCTGCTCCATAGGCACCAGGCATTGCACCCCAGCCGGACACTCACCCACACGCCAGCCTTGCTGTATTGCCTGAGGCTGCCCCACCAGGCTGGGCCTCTTTATACCTCTGTGTCTTTGCACATGCAGTACCCTCCACCCAGAACACCCTTCCCACTCCTGATCTGCCTAAAAAACCATACAGTCTTTCTAGACTCAGCTCAAAGGTGACCATCCCCTCCAAAAAGTCTTTTCTGAATGGCACTCCCAATTAGACCACACCCTCCTCAGTGCCCCCACTATGCCTGGACATTATGACCCCACTGTAGCATTTGCTTGGTTATGGGCATGTCTGTTCTTTTAGACTAAACCCCACGGGTGTAGGAATCATACCTTATTCATCTTCATAGCCTCAATTCCTAGCAGTGTTTCTGGAACAGATTAGGTGCTTAATAAACGTTTATTGGGGCCAGGCACGGTGGCTCATGTCTGTAATCCCAGCCTTTGGGAGGCCAAGGCAGACAGATCATTTGAGGTCAGGAGTTTGAGACCAGCCTGACCAACATGGTGAAACTCCATCTCTACAAAAATACAAAACTTAGCTGGGCATGGTTTCAGGTGTCTGTAATCTCAGCTACTTGGGAGGCTGAGGCAGAAGAATTGCTTGAAGCCAGGAGGCGAAGGTTGCAGTGAGCCAAGATCTTGCCATTGCATTTCAGCCTGGGCGACAGAGCAAGACTCACTCTCAAAAAAATAAAAAAAATATAAAACGTTTATTGGACATATAGAAGGTGGGGGCATGGGAAGATGGATGGATGGATAAATGGATGGATGGATGGACGGATGGATGGATGGACAGATGGACAGATAATGGGTGGGTGGGTGGATCGATGGACAGATGGAAAAAAACTGCAGAGGCTGTCTCTGCTCTTATGACATCAAAGCTTAAAGGATTCTTGCAGAGCTCTAGAGGCATATCTAGAGCCAGCAAGGCCCAAGATAAAAGTCGTGTTAGAATGAGTCAAGTTATAGTCTTTCAAAAAAAAATCCTCTTGCTTTTTTGCATAACCAATTCACATTTTTTGCTCTTATCACATTCTCTCCCACTCATAGACATTTTTGCAATGGATATGAGCTTATTATTTTATTCATCACAAACCATGGGTAGTTCATTTTTTTAATTGATTTTTGTTGCTCATCAAAGTGCTATATCAGCTACTACTGCAACTTCGCTTCCAGCCAGCACAACAATCAGCTGTGTGTGATTCCAGGGCAGGAGCAGGGCATCCCCAGATTTTGATGGGGTGATTCCTTGTGTGGTCTGATTGTCCAAACGCCAGTCAGGGATACTCCTTCACAAGCAGGCAGGTTGTGGTTACTGTTCTCGTGGGAAAGTCATGCTGAGCACATTCTGTATTTTATATAATACATAATAAGTTTTGTCTGTTCTCTGTGAATATTTAGCAATGTGTGGTTTGATGGTTTCTACATATGAAGTCTCCCAAAATGGAACATTTCCTCTCAGTTCCAATTTCAATCAAATGGCAGTGTTTAGATAAGTTCTAAGACCATGTCTGTGATTGATTGGTGATGTCTGCCATATGCCCAGGATTGGAGGGAATGGGGAGCAGTCACCTGGTTTGGCTTATAGAGCACCCACCACCTATACTACACAACAGGTTATCTATTCTGAACCTACATGCTGCAGAGGAAAATGCTAAGTCTCCTAGAGATGAGAGCGGGTTAATAGCAGAGCCAAGATTAGGATGTCCCCTGACTCCCAATCAGTAGCCTTGTGGTCAGACCAACTTGCGTTTGAATCCTGGCTCTGCCACTTCTTAGCACTGTGGCAAGTGACTGAAGTTTGCTCATCAGTAAAACAAGGATAATATTTAATTGGCAAGGTTGTTGTGAGAGCTAAGTGTTTGATGCGTCTATGCAACATTTCCCATACTGGGGTCTGAAGAACCCGTAGCATATTCCTCTCTCAAAAATCTCTGCAATGGCCTCCAGCCACTCACTCAGTAATTACTTCTGCTTCCTGTGGACCCCACCCTGCTGTGGTATATTCTTTCTTTAGGCAAAGCAGTCTCAGGTGTTTGAAAAAGTATGATCTGCTGGGTTCCAATCCCAGCTAGGCCACCTACTGTCCAGTGTGACCAGAGTCATTTAACCTCTCTGGGCTCCAGGATCACCAGATATCCAACAGAGACAATCAAAGTTTCAATTCCATAAGGCTGTTATGAGGATGCAACGAGTCGGTTCTAGTGAAATTCTTAGAACAGTGCCTGGCACATAGTAAAGGTTCAACAAATATCAGCTATATTTATACCATCAGTTAATCTACAGTCAGTCTTTTGGGCAAGTAGTACCCAGTCTCACAGGGTTATTGTGGGGATTAAAAGAGATGATATTCTTAAATCCCTTTTAATCCACAGGCACCAACTGGCGGGTGTTATTGCTCCATCTCTTAACAGTGACTTTTGCTTATTCTTGATCTCATCCTTTCTGCTTTGACCTTCTGGGTTGAACCCTTACTGAAGCCAGGCAGAGGCAGGAGGAGGGTGTCTCACTGCTTCTGTGCTGCCTACAAGGACATGTCTCCCCTGAGACCCCTTTGCTGCCTCTGTTACCTGCTGATTGGTGGATTTGATTTTAGTATTGGATTTGATTTCCAGATTGTTTTAAAGGAGCACAATAATAATCATATACAAACACTTAAATCATGCAGCAGGATGCAATAAAAACATCAAACTGAACATTATGGCTCAAAAAGCAGGCTCTGATTTGCCCTCCATCTGGGTGGGCAAGACAGAAATTTGCACTTATAGTGGGAGGCAGGACAAAGAGGGGAGCTCACAAGGCACAAGGCTAGAAACAGGGGGACCTCGCAGGGCCACCTGATCCTATAACCTGCGGCCTCTCGGAGAATAATGCCCCTTACAGATGGGGCACAGAGGCCCAGAGAGGTTGAGTGTCATGCCCAAGATCACACTGGAAATCCTGGACTCAGTTGTGATTTGGTGCTAAGCCTACCTCATTGCAAAGTCCATGAGGACCAGCATGGACATTCTGCTCCTGCCTGGCTTCAGCCTGGTTCAGCAGAGGGCAGAACTCAGCTGACACCCACAGAAGAAGCATTTAGGCCAGCCCTAGCCAAAGGGGAATTGTCAATTCCAGTGGTTAGAACCTGAGTTCTGGCTTAGAGGAGGCAGTCTCTTGTACTTATCCTCTGGTCTGGGGCTGGGAGAAAGCAGGATAGGGAAATGCATTCATTTGCTTATTCGTTCATTCAACAAACAAGCATCAAGCACCCACTATGTGTCAAACCCTGAGATCCAGTGAGCAAGAAGAGACATGGGGATGTTCTAAGAGGAGGATGGCAATTAGGACAGGCAAATGGACCAGCCACCATACTGCCACCCTGAATGAAGGACTTTCATAAGTGCTTTCCTAACCTAAAGACTCAGACTCAACAGACGCATGTCAACACTGTGTAAGGTGCATCCATGTGTATTGTCTAATTTAACTCTCAGGAAGTCCTCAGAGTTGCAAATTATTATCTCTGCTTTGCAGATAAGGAAACTAAGGCCCAGAGTAGTTAGGTAACTTGACGAAGACCACAGAGCTCACCAGTTCTTCCCACCACCCCTCAGCTGTGTGGGCAGGAGGAGGAGGGAGAGAACAGGCTCCAGGGCTCTGGAGATGTGCCTCAAGATGGTAGCAGGAGGGGCTAAGGCAAACAGGGGCCCCTTGAGAGCAAGTACCCTGTTTTATGCATCTCTATAGCCCCAGTGTCTGGCCCTGTGCCTGACACATTCTAGGAATTAATGAAGTATTTATACAACTAGGTTGGACCACTGGGCTAGTTCAGCTAACAAAAGTCTTTCTGAGGCCCCCAATAAGATAACAGCCCAGGGTGCACCCCCACTCCTGTCTCTCACAATCTCAAAGGACACATCCGTCAGGTTGAGCACTACCTTGTCAATGATAGAGCCTTGCTGAGCAAGCCAAAAACTCCTTTTGACTATGCTCTGAAAAACAGATAGCAAAGGAGACTTTTTGCCTCCACTCCCAAGGCAGTTTTTCCCAGCGAGAAGGCTTTCAGGCTGTCTCTAAGCTAGGGTCGTGCTGGCCTCATCTTGATCAGTTTCTCCAGACAAAGAAAAAAAGGAAGAAAACATTTCTGACCTAAATATTTAGACCACCCCAGTCCTAGTCATCTGAGAGTAGCCCATCCGCCTACCACCCTCCATCCTGGATGGCAGTAACTGAGATGTGTAGACTCAAAGACTTTGAAGACCCTGGAGCTTAGCAATTTTCTGGTCCAGACCCCTGATTCAATGGAGCAGATAAGTTAGGCTGAGAGGTTACAATTCATGCCCCAATAGTGCTCTTCTCACACCACCACCCACTACATTGCATTGCTGACACCATTGTGAAGAAGTGGTCAACACTGTTGGATGGTAGCTTCCCAGCTAATAATACACAGACAGAGATCCCAGAGAGGAGACTTCATTGGAACCATGGGTCACTGGAGTGTGTCTCTTCATGACTGATGCAAAGGCATGGCCAGGTGGGCTCCAGCCATCACTCACTGCACTCCCTGAGCCAACCTCCTAACTGGGGAGATAGAACGGCAATTCTGACTCACGGTGAGACCGTGGCTGCCGTTTATTCACCATCTATATACATCAGGTACTCTTGGAGATGTTCCATCTTGTTATACAACAAGGCAGAAAAATATCTTAACATTTAGCCTTGGAATTCCTCTTAGGGAGGGAACTTCCTTTCCTTGGGAAAATACTACGATAGAGTGAGACTCTGTGGGAAAGGATGTTGCCATGTGCCAAGACTTCAGAATAGGATGAAACTGCTTAGGAACATGTTGATTCTGCTCCTGGAAAAGGGTAAGAGCACATGAGTGAGAGAGAAAGGAGGAGGGCGAAGAAAGAGAGAAAAAGATGGGGAGGGAGCAGGATCAGGCAGGTGAAGGAGGAGTAGAATCGTCTCTTCCAGTCGAAGGTTTTGCTTTGCTCTGAGGTAGCCCCCTCCTCCAACTCCCTCTGACATCTTCTGTATGTTCTAATGCCCAGGGTGAGTGGGCATTCTGTACAACTTAACAAGGGGCTGCGTTTTATGTCAGGTCCTATTATGCAGAACAGAGAGCAGATGTCAGCCAAGGGTAATAGCTGGGTTACACATACTTTAACATATTCAAAACTCACAGCATCCTTTGAAGTAGCCAGTATCTCAGGATTGATTCTTATGCAGAAGGGAAGGTCAGAGAGGCTCTCAACCATTTGTCCAAGGTCCCCCAGCTAAGGTGGTGTCAGGGCCAGGATTCAAACCCAGCTTAGTCTTGACCACGGAGCACAGGCTCTTAAATGGGCATTCCCAGCAGAAGACGAGCCAGGATCTCAGACACACGGGTCAGTGAGGAAAAGGAGGAGGCCAGGCCAGGCCAGGCAAGGCTGAAGATCCTGACCTCTGCCTGGGCAGGAACCCTCAGGGATACCCCCAAGCCTAATGGACTTTGGTCCATGTAAGCAAATGTCCAATCCCTGTAGCACCACGGAACAGCCCTGTGAGTACCACGTCCAATCCCTGCTGCAGAAGGCCTAGAGGCTGACATAACAGAAGAGTCAGGTGGGTATCAGGTGAGCGAGGTGTGTATCTCTCCCTGTATCCCTCCTTTTTCCTCTCTCCTCATGTATGCTTTCCTGCCCTTTCCAGGAGCTGAAACAACATACTCTTAAGCAGTTTCATCATCTTCTCAGCATCTGCTCACAGCAGCATCTAAGTCAAAGCCTCAGAGTGTGGCTGCAGATACAAAGGAGGGAAGGGCCCAGGGAGCTTGGCAAGGTCCTAGGAGATTGGCTGGACTCCCCTTAGGGCCGCGAAGGCTGCCTACAGGGCCTTGGGCAGCTGTGCTTGCTGCAGCGCCACCTGCTGGTGTGCCTTGGGATCTTTGGTCTGGGAGAGGCTGGAAAAGTCAATGAAGAACAACATAAGGATGTCCCCAGGCAGGTTAAGGGCAAACATCAGCTTCTCTCCACAAAATGAAAGCGACTGTTGAGGGAAGCTCCAGACAGTGGAGCGGTGAAAGACATGCACCAGGGTATTTAATCATAAAAGTTCTGCGTTCCTTGCTCTGGTGGTAAATTTAAGCAATTATCAAAGCCTCCAGCTCCATGGCACAGTGGAGAAAGAGTGGGGGGGATGAGTTGTCAAGTACATGCAGGAGCATCTCAATCCTGGGTGTCTCTCCTCGATCTCCGGGCTAGCTCATCCACCCTACATCTTCATTATACACTAATGACTCCCACATTCATGTCTGTAGCCCAGATCTCTCTCCCAGCTCCACTCCCATAGATCCATCTTCCTGATGACACCTTGACTTGGATGTCTGAACCAGGCAGGAGTCATTATCACAAGAAAATCAACTCAAAATAACTTAAGCCAAAAAGGGCAGAGATTTGCTGGACTGTTTAGCCAAATTGTAAAGAGAGCCAAGGCGGAGCTGGGATATTTGTTGAATAAATGAAAGGATAGAAAAACATGAAGGAGTTTATTAAGAGAAGAGGATGAGAACTAAGTCTTGGCAAGCACCTACTAGCATATGAGCACTGAACTTATTTAATCAGATAAGGAAACTAAAAGCTGGGGCTGAGGGATGGGGCTGTGTAGCTTACCCAAAGTCACACAGCTGTCTCTTGAAAGAGAAAGGTTCCGCATGGGTCATTCTGCTAGCTCTCATTCTCAAATTTGAATAAGAGATTTAAGGTCTATGATTAGACACAGGGGCTTAAGAGATCATGGAAGTCATCTCATCTAACTGTACACCCAATGCTTAAATCTCTCTCTCTTCCCATCCCAGCCAACTTGTTGTAAAGTTTCTGCTTGAACAGCCCTTGTGATGGAGAACTCACTCCCAAGACAGTGATTTTATTATTGAATTATACCAGTGGATTAGAAAGTTCTTCCTTATGTTGAGCCAGAATGTATCCAATGCTTATAATGTGCCTACCACAGTGCCGGCAACAAAAATAAACGTTATCATCATCCCACGTTCCTTATTACAACTATTCTTGTGTCTATCTTTCCCTTGGGATGCCAGAAAACAAATCTAATTCTTCCCAGAGACAGTTCTTCAGATATTTGAAGATGGTGCTTCAGGTTCCCCCTGAGGCTTTGCTTACCCAGGATAAACAAATACTCCAACCCACTTTCAGACAACTCATTGGTAAGCAAGAGTCGGTGCTGTGCACACAGTAATTTTCCAGCTGCTGTTGTGTATGAGGCTTCAGAGACGCTGATGGAGCAAATGATGAAACAGCCACAGCAGGGTAGGCGGAGTATCTGAATCATGACCTCTGCAAAAAAAAGAGGGGGAAGTGGCTGACCCTGAACAAACCTTGGCCCATCTCCAGAGCTTCACCAGCTACATTCATTGTCTACCCATTGTAAGAACCCATTTTAGTAGAAGAGAAAGAAACGAGTTTCCCTCAAAGTTAATCTACATCGTTTTAGACCCCCAGTCCCTGCCCAAAAGGCATGATTAGTCCCTCCAAAATCCAGATTGTGTGTTCATGGATCCAATATTGAGCAATGTAGGGGATCCAACCAATTCTAAATCTTAGAATATCAACACTTGAATGGGACTTGGTGGTGTCTACCTTCCAATTCCTTCCTATTTACAGATGAGAAACTAAGGTCCAGAGGGGAGCAGTGACTTATTCAAGGTCATACAGGAAATCTCTGTGAAAGCCTGTTTAGCTCACAAACTGAAAAGAAAGAGTAATATGACAAAGTAGAGCAAGGCTTCATGGGAAAGGAAGAACAGGGCAGTTAGATAAAACCAAAGAAAGGCTGGGCATGATGACTCACACTTGTAATCCCAGTGCTTTAGGAGGTGGAGGCAGAAGGATTGAGACCCTAACAAGACTCCATCTCTACAAAAAAAAAAAAAAAAAAATGTTCAAAATATTAGCTGGCTGTGGTGGTACATCCCTGTAGTCCTAACTCCTTGGGAGGCTGAGGCGGGAAGATCGCTTGAGTCCAGGAGTTCAAGGCTGCGGTGAGCTATGATCATGGCACTGCACTCCAGCCTGGGCAATAAAGCAAGACTCTGTCTCTAAAACTAACTAAATAAATAAATAAGGTCTGAAAAGTGCTCCGTGGAGGGTTTCTCCATCCCTCCCATCGATTTCCATGACATATGGGGCATTGTGGCACTATGTCACTAGCAAGCACATGTTTAGGATCAGAAATCTGCTGACTCTGCCCCTCACAAGGTATGTGATCTTGCACAGACTACTTAACCTTCCTGAAACTCAGTTTCCTCATCAATAACATGATAATAGGAACATCTACCTCAAAAAAAAAAAAAAAAGCCCTGCAAATATTAAAGTAAGTAAGTATAAAGCCTTTTGGTTTTTCAGTAATGGTGAAGAAGCTAATATCAGACTAACTCTCCTGGAAATAGCAATCATAAACTGTGGACAAAATATTTTCAAACTACTATTTGACAGCACTGGAGAGAGACCAAAACCAGGCATAAACCAGAGGTGAGCTATGGCTTCTCCCTTGAGGGCATTTCAAAGTTCTAAGGGAATACTGGGGATGGAGCTCAACCAGAAATCAGCAAGCATTAAGTTTAAGAACCAGAAATAAGTATTCAGGGTTGCCAGAAAGGCTGAAAATTGGAAGGGTAAATCCTAGAAAAGAGGGACCCACAGAGGGAGATCCCTCAAATTTTTACACAAACATCCCTAAAATCTAGGTTGAACTTCGAACTGTATGTGGATAGGGAGAGAGTCTAAAAAGCCCAGGGGGATGACAACAGTTGAAAGAGCTGAGTAGTAATTTCAGCTGCTGCCATTGCATGGGGAGATAGGCTACATATAAATCTCACCAAATTAGAAAATCTTGATGAACAACTCAGGCTGTCCATTAAGCCCAGAAGTGTTATTCCTTAGGAGTTAAGATCACATCCCAAGACCAGGAGCTAAACCCCAGGACTAAGGACAAAACTAAAATATACCTATCTCTAAACTAAGCCTTAAACAATGTCTCCATGAAATCAAAGTAGTACACCATTAATTTAACCACCTACTAGAACAAAACTCAACAGCATTCAGAGAATGAAAATCTACCCAGTCACCAAAAAGAGTTATCTGAAATGTTCAGTATATAATAAAAATGACTGTCTCCCAGTATACAATCAAAAATTCCTAGACACATGAGGAAAGAGGGGAAACATGAAAAGAAAAATAAACCACCAGTAGAAATAGATCTACATATAATCCCAATGTTGGAATTAGAAAACAGCAACTTTATAATAACAATGATAAACGTGTTAAGTAATTGCAGAAAAAGATGTAAATAATGAGAAAATTTTAGTCAAGATATGGAAACCTTTAAAAAAAATGAAAGCCCTAGAACTGAGAAACATACCATCTGAAATTTACAAATTGTTTTATGGAATCAATGGAAGATTGGATACAAAACAATAAATGAATGCCAAACTTGAGCACAGGTTAATAAAAATTACTAAAATAATACATAAAGAGAAAAAAGACTAATGGAAGGGAATAGAGTGCCAATGACTTGTGAGCAGTGTCGAGTACTCCAACATGCATATAAGCGGTATCCCTGAGAGGAGAGACGGAATCAGGCAGAAAAACAGTTGAAGAAATACTGGCTAATATTTTTTCAAATTTGTTCAAAAGCATCATTTCACAGATCCAGGATTCTCAAGAATCCCCAAGCAGGATAACTACAAAGAAAACCACACTTAAGCGTAATGTAGTTTAAATCCTGAGAAGCAAAGATGGAGAGAAAAGCACAAAGGCAACCAGAGGGAGAAAAGGGGGCATAATACCTGCAGGGAACAATAAAAAGAATATGGCTGATTCTCATCAGAAACAATGGAGGCCGAGACAGAGGAATAACACCTTTGAAATTCTGGAAGAAGACACTTGTCAACCTAGAATTCTATCTACAGCCAAAATCTTTCAAAAATAATGAAAATCTAAGACGTTGTAGGTTTTTTTTAGTTGGTTTTGGGTGTTTATTTATTTGTTTGTTTTAGAGGAGCCTCATGCTCTGTCACCCAGGCTGGAGTGCAGTGGCACAATCATAGCTCACTGTAGCCTTGAACTCCTGGGTTCAAGCGATCCTCCCACCTCAGCCTCCTGAGTAGCTGAGACTGCAGGGGTGCACTACCACACCTGACTATTTTTACTTGCTAGAGACAGAGTATTGTTACAGGATCTCTAGGGTGTCGATTTTTCTGGCTGCAAACCTCTGTGGCCATGGTGCCTTTGCCTGAGTTCTTGTCCTGCATCCAGGAAGAATGAAGGATGCAGACAAGTGAAGGGAGAAGAAGAAGAAGAAGAAGAAGAAGAAGAAGAAGAAGAAGAAGAAGAAGAAGAAGAAGAAGAAGAAGAAGAAGAAGAAGAAGAAGAAGAAGAAGAAGAAGAAGAAGAAGAAGAAGAAGAAGAAGAAGAAGGAGGAGGAGGAGGAGGAGGAGGAGGAGGAGGAGGAGGAGGAGGAGGAGGAGGAGGAGGAGGAGGAGGAGGAGGAGGAGGAGGAGGAGGAGGAGAAGAAAGAGAAGGGAAGGAGAAGGAGATGAGTTTTATTTAGTGTTAGAACAGCTCAGAAAAGTGGGTAGCTCCTCTCTGCAGGCAGCTCACCCCATCGAGTGTTCAGCTCTCAGCAGCGAGAAGGCCCTGGAGGGTAGCTCCCCTCTGCTGGCAGGTCATCTCTGCAGCTCTCAGTGGAGAGGGTACTCCTCTCTGCAGCTGGTCGTCCAGTCTCCTCATCTCTGTGACCTCTTGGTCCTCTGGCCATCCTCTGTTCCGCTTTGGCCGAGCCCAGGGCTTTTATGGACCTCAGAGGGGAGGAAGTGTGTGCCGATTCATGCATGAGCAGCCATGGGTGGGCCTGGAAGGGGCACCCTGAGTCCCAACTCCAGTGGGCAAGACTGGCAGTCCATCCCACAGCCTTCAGGTCTTCCCTGGTCTGAAGGTGGGTCGTTACTGGGGACCCACCCCCTTCCTGCCAGGAATCAGTCTGCCTCCTGTGGTAATTCATGGCCCTGGGCCTTGGCCCCCAACCCTGCTCCAAGTTCAGAGGAGGCTCCAAGAGCCAAGAGGGGCCAGGCAGTGGGAGCAGACACCCACCAGTCTGCAGGGATGGGTTGGGGTGGTCCCTTCTGGGGCCACTCAGGGTGCAGGATACAGAGATGCCCAGGTCCTGCACTGGGAGGGCAGCTGCAGCTGTACCTGGGAGCTCCCACCCACCAACTTGGAAGGGGCAGGGCTCCCACTTATCCCCTGCTCCTCCCTGCTTCCTGGAGTGGGAGGTCCAGGTCTGCAGCCGTGGGTGCCGCAGCTGCAGCTGCAACCCCAGGAAGGCAGATCCTACCTGTTGCCAGCTCCCAGAAGAGCACAGGGAGGCTCGGATCCACAGCTGCAGTTTGGGTGGCTGTAGCCCTGCCCAGGAGTTACAGGAGGCCTGGGTCTGCAGCTGTGGGTGCAGTGGCACGGGGAGCTCCAGTCTTAACTCAGAAGAGTCAGGGCTCCCACTGGCTCCATGGAGTGTGCGCCCCAGCTGCACAGCTGCAGCCGGCATGATGGTAGCAGCCACTACCATCAGTATCACTATGTTGCCTAGGCTGGTCTTGAACTCCTCGCCTTAAGGAATGAAACTTCACGAATGAAACTGAAGGAATGAAAACTGAGAAATTTTGCCACAAGTAAACCCATTCTCAAAAAAACAGAAGTTAAAAGAGATTCTTCAGCCTGATGGGAAATGATATCAAATGGAAAATTCAGATCTATAAGAAGCATGATGAATAATAAAAATGGTGTATATGTGGATGAATATAAAACATAAGCTCTCTTTCTTCTTTAAAAGTCAATGGGCTGCTTAAGGCAAAAATAATATTAACAGTGTGACCAGGCACAGTGGCTCACGCCTGTAATCCCAGCACTTGGGAGGCTGAGGCAGGTGGATCATTTGAGGTCAGGAGTTTGAGACCAGCTTGGCCAACATGGTGAAAGTCTGTCTCTATAAAAGTACAAAAATTAGCTGGGCATGGTGGTGCATGCCTATAGTCCCAGCTACTTGGGAGACTGAGGCAGGAGAATTGCTTAAACCCAGGAGACGGAGATTGCAGAGAGCAGAGATCACGCCACTGCACTCCAGCCTGTCTAAGAGAGTGAGACTTTGTCTCAAAACAAAAACAAACAAACAAACAGTGTATTATAGTGCTTATAACAGAGGCAGAAGTAAAATGTATGACACACAAGCAATATAAATAGAATTAATAGAATTATATGTGAACTGGCATAATATTAATTCAAGGTATATTGTGATGTTAAGGATGAATACTGTAAATCCTAGAGCAACAACTAAAAATAATAATACAAAGAGGTATAAATTGAAACTCAAAGGAGAAAACAGAATGAACTATTAAAATAATATTCAATTTAACCCAAAAAGAGTCAGAAGAGAGAGAACAAAAGAAGAAATAGAAATGGGGACAAATAGGAAACAAAGAACAACATGATAACTTCAACCCAACTATATCAAAAATTGCATTAAGTGTAAATAGATCAAACCCTCCAATTAAAAGACAGAGATTGTCAGACAGGATAAAATACGACACTCAAATAGATGTACCTTAAAAACACATTCAAAAGGAGATGTACCTTAAATATATAAAGATTCTGACAGTTAACAGTAAAAGGATGAAAACAAAATAATAGATAGAAAAAGATAAATAGTTGGAGAATAAAGCTGCCACGTCTGTTATCATGCAAAGTAAACTTCAAAACAAGGACATTGCATGAGATGATTATTCACAATGATGACAGGATCAAGTCATCCAGAAGACGTAGCAATCCTAAATATGTATATGCCTAATAAGTTTCAGAAATACCCAAAGCAAAAATTGAGAAAACTAAAGGGAGAAACAGACAAATCCATAGTCATAATTAGATGTTTTGATACTCCTCTCTCATAATTGATGAATAAGTAGACTAAAAAGTTAGTAAAGATATAGAAGATCCGAGCAACACTATTAAACAACTAAACCTAATTGCCTTTTATAAAACAGTATGCCAACAGTTACAGAATGCATATACTTTTCAAGTGCATATAGAACATTCAACAAGATCAAACATTGATTTATTTTTCTGGTCCAGTATCATAAAAACATCTCAATAAATGTTAAAGAAATGAAACCATCGGGAGGATGTTTTCTAACCAAAGCATAATGAAATTAGAAATTATTAACAATAAGGAAAAATAGAATACAAATTACCAACAATCAGGCATGAAAAGACATAACCATAGATCCTACAGACATTAAAAAATGGTGAGAGAATATTACATACAACTTTATGCCCACAAATTCAAAAATCTAGATGAAATGAACAAATTCCTTGGGGAAAAAACACAACTTACCAAAACTAGCACAAGAACAGAAATAGAAAATCTGAATGTCTCCATATCTATTAAAGGAATTGAATTCATAATTAAAAGTCTTCACACGCATACACACAATCACCAGGTCCAGATGGCTTCACTGGCAAATTCTATCAAACATTTAAGTTAGAAATGGCACCAAGTCCATACAAATTCAGAAAATAGAGAAAGAGGAAACACTTCATAACTGCTTTCATGAGGTCAGCATACTCCCAATACCAAAACTTGACCAGGAGATTATAAGAAAAGTAAATTAAATACAACATGCCTCATAAACATACATGCAAAAAACCTCCACAAGATACTAGCAAATTGAATAGAGCAATATATAAGGAGGATAATAAATTATGACTAAGTGGAGTTTATCCCAGGAATGTAAGTTGGTTTCAACGTCTTCAGATCAATCAATACCATTCACTGTATTAATAGAATGAAGAAGAAAAGTCGTGTGATCATCTCAATAGAAGTAGAAAATATATTTGCCAAAATATATATCATTGATGATAAAAACTCTCAGCAAATGAGAAATAAGACAGAACTTTCTCAATGTGACAAGCACATCTAAGAAAAACATATGCCTAATATATTATGGTGAAATAATGAACCCTCCTTCCTAAGATCAGGAACAAGGGAAGATACCTTCTCTCTCCAGTTTTATTCCAACATGATACTTTCTAGCTAATACAGCAGGGTAAGAAAAATAAATTAAAAATAATAATAAAGACTAGAAAGGAAGAAGTAAAACTCAGCAACAAAAAAAGAATGAACTACTAAAACGTGCAAAAGCATGAATGAATCTCAAAAACATTATGCTGAGAGAAAGAAGCCAGACACAAAAGAATGCATACTGTTTGATTCTATTTATATACAATACTAACACAGGCAAATCTAGTTTATAATAACAGAAAGCATATTGGGGGTTGCCTGAGGGTTGGCAGGGAGGAAGTGACTGCAAATAGGAAATTCTGGGGGTTCATGGAAATGTTCTATACCTGATTAGCGTAGTTGTTACAAGGGTGTATACACTTGTAAAAATTTATTAAATTGCACATTAAAATTGATGCATTTTATTGTATATAAATTATATCTTCTGAAGTTGATTTTAAAAAATAGATACTATTAAGAGAATGAAAAGGTAAGCCACAGACTATAGGTGGTATAGACAAAATATTTACAATACATGTATCTGACAAAGGACTTGAATCCAGAATATACAAACAACTCTTACAACCCAAAAGTAAAAGTAAAAAAATAATAACTTTTAGTGGACAAGAAAACTCAGACATTTCACAAAATATTATATATGAATGGCCAATAAACACATAAAATTGTGCTCAAAATCATCCATCAGGGAACCGCAGATACAAGTGAGACACAACTATATACCTACAAAAATGGCTAAAATCAAAAAGGTGGATGAAGTCAAGATTTGTCATGGACATAGAGTAATGAGAATTCTCAGACACTACTGGTGGAAATATAAAATAGAAGAACCACTTTGGATAACAATTGGGCAGTTTCTTATAAGGTTGTGCCTATACCTATCTTACAAACCAGCTATTTCACTGCTAGCCATTTACTCAAGAGAAATTAAAACATATGCCCACAAAATGACTTATGTATAAATATTCATAGGAGTTTTTTCATGATTACCAAAAACTGGAAACAATCCAAACGCCCATGATCAAGTGAATGGATAAGCAAATTGAAGTGTAGTCATACATAATGCTGGAAAACTATTCAGCAATAAAAAGGAAAGAACTCCTGGGGCAAACAACCATGTAGATGAACCTCAGCGACATCATGCTGAGTGTAAGAAGCTAGACGCAAAAGAGCACATAGTGTAAGCTTTCATTTATATGAAGTTTGAGAACAGGCAAAGCCAACCTATGGTGAGAGAATTCATAACCATGATTACCCAGGTAGGTTGGGACTGATTGGACAGGGACAGAAACGAACTTTCTAGGGTGATTTAAAATGTCCTCTATCTTGGTTAGTGTGCTGGTTACATGGGCGAACACATTTTTAGAATATATTGAATAGTGCACTTAATATTTGTACATTTTATTGTGTTTTTATTCTTTAATCTTAAAAAATGGATATAAAGGACTTAACACCTAGAAAATGCTCAACAACCATTATTTCCCTCATCCTTCACCCTTCCCATTCCCACTAGGCAAGTACCATAGATGCTAGGAGAACATTTATGATCACTGGACCTCTGAGAATAGAAGTGTAATTTTCTTCAAAGGGAAAAGATGCCATCTACAGCATGACCTGGGGAGTCTCTGTAGTCCAGGCCCAGGACTATAAATAACAAGGATAGTGCCTAGAGCCATTTCATTCTGAATCTTCCTCTGGGTTTTGTCCTCCAGGTCTAGGTCTGGGATTCCAATGTTTCAAACCAAGAGGGTGGAATTTAGTTGGGTCTTTCCAAGAGATGCGAGATGACAAAATGTGGGAGTGGGAAGACATGGTGGGGTTAAGAGACTCTCAGGAGAACCACATTTAAAGAAGGTTATAGAAGCTAAGTTAGGGTGGGGCCTGATGGTGTGCCCCTGTAGTCTCAGCTACTAGAGAGGCTGAGACACGAGGATCGCTTGAGCCAGGAGTTCAAAGCCAGCCTGGGCAACATGGTGAAACTTTGTCTCTAAGAAAAAAAATAAAAAATTAAGATAAGGTAAGAAAACTAGTGTTGGAGCCAGATGTTGAAGATCTATAAAGTTAATGGTATTTAAATGCTTAATAATTGTTTTTTGATTGAGTAAGTAAATGAATGAGTTACTGAGTCTGTTGAGGCTGACTACCGCCCACTCCTTCCTGTCTTGCAGCTCACATACCTGCCCCCACCGTGGGGTGAGTGCCGATCCTCAGAGATGGGCCTCGACTTTTTTCCTGTTTACAGTATCACCGCCTGTAGGATTGACTGTGAGACCCGCTACATCGTGGAAAATTGCAACTGCCGCATGGTTCACATGCCAGGTCAGTACCAGGGCAGGGTGGCCACAGGGCCCCTGGGATCTGCCTGGAACCCGCCTTGCATTTCTCATCCTAATGGGAAACACTTCACCCACTTTGCTAGGATCCAAAAGGATGATGTTCTGGGAAGACTCTGTTATTTGGTGCCCATTTAGAGGGCAGGTGGAAACTTCTAGTCCAGCAACCAAGACAGCATCCTGCTATCCAGAAGCACCCAGTGTTGGGGGAATGTCCATCCCAGTGTTCAATGTTTGCCAATTGTCTGCTGCTCTTACCTCTGAGAGTTTAGTGTCCAGAAAACTGGATGCTTGCAATTCTTACAGCTCGTGTAGTACATGTTTGAGCATCCAGATGTTTCTTTCTTTCATCCAGATGTTTCCCTTTTTGTGTCCAAATGTCTAGCACTCCTTCAAATGAGGCAATAGTCTATTAGCCAGCAAATAAATGTGCATGTCATGACACCTCTCTTGTCACACTAACAATGCATGTGGCCATCTCATGCAGTTGGCATACCAGAAGCTGAAGTGCAAAGTGGAAAGCTGATCTGGGGAGAAAGAGCGTGGTGTTGCAGCCAGGACGCATGAATGGGGCCTTGGTTTCTAATTTAGGCTCTTCCACTCATTTACTGTGTGACCTGGTTACTAAACCTCTCTGTTCTCACGTTTATGGTCTTTAAAACACAATCATTAGCTGTTACAATGTGAAAATTAGGCTAGGATATAAAATGTTTTGTAAACTATAAAAGTCAGTGGTTATTATTTAGCATATTGGAAGAGGGCACCAAAAGTCATGTTGACTGAAGACCTACTATGTGCCAGGAATGTTGTTATTGTATTTAGTAGCTGTTATTTCATGGTTATATCATACTTTATTCAATTTTACTTAACTAAATCCTTATACTGGACATTTGGTTCATTATCAATTGTTTTCTGTTATAATCCATGCTGAAATGAACATCCTCATTGCTACATTCTGAATTATTTCATTAGTTATCAGCAATTTCCTTAGTAATCTAAGATTTAAATTACTGATCTTTAAAATTGCCTCTGTCAAAAGGGACTTTGCCAAAATGATTAAGGTTACCAACTTTAAGTGGGGGAGATTATCTAGGTGGGCCCAAATCTCATCAGAATCCTCAAAATCAATCCCCCTTTTCCAGCTAGGGTCAGAGGGAGAAGTGACTATGAAAGACAGGTCAGAGAGATGCAAACTTGTTCACTCTGAAGACAGAAGAATGTGGGTAGTCGATGCATGTGGGTGGCCAGTGAATGTGGGGATGGTCTTTGGAAGCTGAGAAAGGCGAGGAAATGAATTCTCCCCTACAGCCTCCAAAAAGAATATCGGCCTCCCACCCAACACCTTGATTCTGGACCAATGAGACCGATACCTAACTTCTGACCTACTAAGCTGTAACATAATAATAAATTTGTATGTTTTAAATAATAATAAAATAAAATGGCCTCTGAGCTTCCTAGAAGGCAGAGCAAACAGGGAAACATGTCAAGCTATTGTTTTTGGAAAGGAGAAAGCTTATTAACTCTTCAGCTCTGAAAAAGGATTTTGGGGAAGTGATAAGGAAAAAACATTATGGTGGACTTTAGCACTGGGTAAAAGAAAGAAAAAAGATCCTGGGTTTCTACAAAGAGAGCCCAGCAAGGAGAATCCAGCAATGGGGAATATTATTCACCTGATGCTCAGACTAGGCCACCAGCCAGTGAGGTTTTCCCCACCAACCCTTAGCCAAAGGCAAGCAGTAGAGGTGTCAATCACACCCAGGACACTAATACTGACATCTCAGTGACTAATGTGGAATTATGAGCAAAGCAATAGAGAAACACAAGGCAACCCTTGTTCCCATACAGCAGTGTGGTTGTGCTGAGAAGAGCTCTAGGCTCTGGATCAGACTGACCTCTGTTCAAAGCCCACCTCCATCACTACTAGGCTTGGTGTCCTGGGAAGATAAGATGCTTAAGCCTCAAAATTCTCATGGGTAAAACAGATATGGTACTTCTGACTTCAAAGGGTGCCTGTATGGGTTAAAGAAGACGATGTGTAGCCAAGCTTACGAGGTGCTTATCACCACCTCCCTAGTCTCAATCCTCAAGGCGAGCTCACCTGTCACGGACAGGAGCTGGCTGGACCTACAGAGAAACATGGGAGAAGTTAGCCATACAGATCCTACTGTCTCCTGCTCAACGAGGTGAACAGCCTGCCCAAGCTTACACAGCAGATCAGAAGCCAGCCTTCCAGCTTTGGGGTGCACTCTGATCCAAGGCTCTCTTCGAACTGCCCACTGGCAGGCCGCTGCCCCTTCAACTGCCGGGAGGCACTCCCTTCCCTAAGCCCAAAGCAGAGGAGGTGTTGCTGACATGAATGTTCCTGCCTGAGTAACTGTGTCTGGTGTTTCTTCTTTGCAGGGGATGCCCCATTCTGCACCCCTGAGCAGCACAAGGAGTGTGCAGAGCCTGCCCTAGGTCAGTACTCAGGAGACAGATGGAATCACGGGGGCAGGGGGCCTGAGATTGAGATCCAGGAGATCATCTGGGTGCGGGGAAAGATCAAGCGGAAGAAGGAATGGAGAGAGGATGAGAAGAAAGGGGCTGGCCGAGTGGAGTTGCTGCAGGGATGGGAGAGGCAGATGGAGAGGAGGAAGAAGAGAAGGTTGGGGAGGGAATTGGTGCAAGAGGATGAGGGCTGGCAATGGAACTGGGGAGAGAAAGGAGGTATGGAAGGTGGAGATGGAGAAGGAGTAGGTTTCAAGGGGAACGGAGGGTGCTAAGGAAAGCAGGGGAGAGGACAGAGGTGGAGAGAGGATAGACCGTGGGCAGCCAGGTGGGCACCAGAGGAGCTTGGCAATACCTCCCCTCACACAATCCGAGGCCAAGGTGATTCTGAAGTCACGTCTTTCTTCTGCTCCATTGAGCTTGGGGAGGTGGAGGAGGACTGGAGAGGTAAGGTCAGGTTTGCATTGCATGTGCGCAAATGGAAAACACAGAGCACGCTCCTTCCTCCTCCCCAAGCGGCCTGCTGGGGGTCTGCCAGTTGGAAGAACTCTGCTGGTTCCCCAGCTGGAAAACTAGGAGGGACAGAGAGTGCACAAACAAGCTGCCACCCCAAAGCTAGGCCCACTCTGTCTGCTCGCCTCTCTCTGGACCCAGGAAATGGCTTACAATCAAAACAAGCGGACTTTTTAAACAATGTGCACTCAAGTTCGTTCAGCATCTGCACTTGCTGGAGCTAAGCGAGGCAGTGTTGGCCTCAGGTCCGGATACCTCCAGGAGGACTAGAGAGGGAGGCCAGGCTGAGAGGGGAGGGAGTGACTTCTGATGTGTGCAAAGACTCAGCAAAACCCAGGGTAGCCTGAAACACTGAGGTGGCTAGAGGGAAAAGGGAAGGAGGTGTTAAAGAAAAAATCACTCTGACACTAGTTAAAATGGTAAGGAAGTCTTTATTCAGGGGAATTGCAACAGGTGTCAAGAGTATCACAACAGGGGAAAGAGATGGGATTCAACTCAGAATACAGCCAAGACAGCTGGAGATTCATGGCCATCAAGCAGAGCGAGGGCTCAGTAGATGTAAAATTACCCAGAGAAAACCTCAAAGGTAGGGGGAAATCTGCTGACACAGGCCAGGCTGATCAGATATCAAGGGTGGGGGATTCTGTCTAAACTGACTTTAGCAGGATTCTTGTTAAAACTGGGCTAGGCAGGCCCAGCACGGATGGGGGCCGAGGTCAACGCCTAGTCGAGAACAGGGCTCTGAAGAGCCTGGCTAAGTTTGATCAGGGAGAAAGTCTTTGTCAGAGGGAAATGATGCCTTAAACATTATGTCTAATTGGAAGAAGAAAGGAGAGGGCAGGAAGGGTTCCAGATGCAGGGAGTTGCCTCCAGGGAAAGGAATGAAGGATCTTTGCCTGCATCCTAACCCACCAGGCAGAGGATGTGGGCACTGGCTATGAGGGAGCCCCGGCAGGATTAGCACAGAGCCCTGGGTTTCAGGTAAAACAGTCTCCCACATTTGCTTTGATGGTGGCCCACTCTGTGGATGAGAATACTGAAGCTAGGAGCAGGGAAGAAAGCCATGGGAAGCTGAGGGCACCGGGACGGTCTTGGAGACCTCTGCAAAAGTGGTCACATTTCAATAATTTCTAGAGTGACATGACAGTTAAAGGAAGCAGAAGGAAAACAAGATCAACCTACAGCAAAAGCCCAGTTCCCCTCTCTCCACAATCCCTGCCCCGCACTTTCCCCGGACCAGCACCCCTTCCCAGCTCACTTTTCAGCTGCTAGAATCCAGCTACTCTGGACCCTTAGAAATCCCAGTCCCCACACCTGACTAAGCCCCACCTCGCTCTCCCCTCCAGGTCTGCTGGCGGAAAAGGACAGCAATTACTGTCTCTGCAGGACACCCTGCAACCTGACCCGCTACAACAAAGAGCTCTCCATGGTGAAGATCCCCAGCAAGACATCAGCCAAGTACCTTGAGAAGAAATTTAACAAATCAGAAAAATATATCTCGTAAGTTTAGTGGGCATGGTAGGCAGGAGGAAGGGGGAAATGGATAAGGAGGAGATTGGAGGCAATCAAGGAGGAAAGCAGAGATAAACATTCAGTTCAAGTCAGCAAACAGTCACTGAGCACCCTCTGTGTGTCAAGCTCTGCTTCATGCTCAGAATACAAAGACAAAGATGAGTAAGACACAGCCCCTGCCCTTAAGGAGCTTGCAGTCTTGTGGATAGACAAGTACACACTGAATGACATATAGGGTGACTTTGGCTGTCATAGGGGGATGCACATGGAAGGAGAGAATGATGGGTTAGCTACAGCTCGCAATGAGGTGACATCAGGGAAAGCTTCAGCGATTTTTTTTTTTTTTTTTTTGAGACGGAGTCTCGCTCTGTTGCCCAGTCTGGAGTGCCATGGCGCTATCTCGGCTCACTGCAAAGTCCACCTCCCAGGTTCACACCGTTCTCCTGCCTCAGCCTCATGAGTAACTGGAACTACAGGCCTCCGCCACCACGCCCGGCTAATTTTTTTGTATTTTTAGTAGACACGGGGTTTCACTGTGTATTAGCCAGGATGGTCTTGATCTCCTGACCTTGTGATCCGCCCACCTCGGCCTCCTAAAGTGCTGGGATTACAGGCGTGAGCCACCTCGCCCAGCCCAGAGATTTTTTTAAAGAATGTATAGTTTTCCAGGCAGAACTTGCACGTTCTATTCCCTCTGCCTAGAATTCTTTTCCTCGCACCCTCCACCTAACTGGTTCCTCTTTAAGCAGGTCTCCAATTAAATGTCATCTCCAGCCAGACATGGTGGCTCATGCCTGTAATCCCAATGTTTTGGGAGGCCAAGGCAGGAGGATTGCTTCAGGCCAGGAGTTCAAGCTCAGCCTGGGCAACATAGTTAGACCCTGTCTCTAAAACAAATATAAAACAAAAATAAAAATAAAATTGAAGTTATCTCAGGCATCTAGATGAGGTGCACTCCTGTTATTTTTCTCTCAAATTCCTCTGGTGTTTTCCTTTATAACACTACAGCATGTAATTACATAGTCATGTTGTGTTTCCTTGTTTATTACCTGTCTGCCCCACTAGATTGAAAGCCCCCTGAGGGCAGGAAACTATCTTTTTTGTTCTCTGTTGTCTGCCAAATACTAGTGGAGCGTACGGCACAGAGTTGGCACTCAATGTGTTTTAACAGAATAAATGAATGGAAGCATAGGAGAAGTGGGTGTCCTAGGCAGAGGCTCAGCAGAGACCATCAGCACAGGGCAGAAGAGAAGACTTCAAAGGGGAGCATGGATGTGTCAGAGCAAGAGGGTCTTGTAGGCTGAGCTGAGCGGGCATAGGGGGTGGGCTTTATCCTAACAGAATAGGGATCCACTGAAGAGCTTTCAGAGGTGAGTGACAGACTCAAATTTGCATTTTCGACCACTGCTCCCCAATAGGTCAAATACTGTGCAATGATGGAAATGTTCTGCGTCTGCAGTGCCCAGTGGGGTTGCTGCTAGCCACATGTGGCTGACGAGCATTTGAAATGCAGCCTGTGACTGGGGAGTGGAACTGTAATTTTATTTAATTCGAATCAATTTAGCAGTTTTAGAAAGATCCTTCAGGCGGCGATAGAGAAGACGGGGGAAAGGCAGATGGGAAGAAGGGAGCTGTTAGGAAGCAGCTGTGGCAAGCCAAGCAAGAGAGGGTGATACTTTGAACAGCTGCCCTGCGAGCTCTGCTCACGGAAAGAAGAATCTGTTTCTCTCTTCGCCGGCCCCTCCCTCTTGCCAACACTGTCCCCAGACCCCCATCCCCAGCCAGCTTTTGCTCAGTGGGTTGAGAACAAGGGGCACTGAAGGCATTGTGAGCAC
Source organism: Macaca thibetana thibetana (assembly GCF_024542745.1). Lineage (NCBI taxonomy): Eukaryota > Metazoa > Chordata > Mammalia > Primates > Cercopithecidae > Macaca > Macaca thibetana. The sequence goes on along the minus strand of NC_065593.1, from coordinate 27,736,538 downwards.
ATTGGAGGAGACGGGAATTGTAGGAGATGCCAGGCCCTGCTGCTGGGCACAGTCTGCAGGCAGTAACAACTTTTACTGCCAAGATGTGTCTCACTCACACACCTGCCCAAAGGAGCAAAGCAAGCCGCCGTGCTTCTGTCAGTACACGCCCCAGGCAGATACAAGTCTGCTCCCTACAAACCTTCCCTGACTTCAGCAATTGACTCGGCAATGCCAGAGCAGGGCCTCCCACCAGGAGGAGCTTGTTATAAATCCCAGGGGGAATTTAGGGGGTCTCAGGAGTGGGCAGGGGCTACCCATGAGGTCAGGTGGAGTAGGCACCCTAGCCAAGGCAAGCCATGTCAAGAGATTACTGAAACTCACCTTCATGCTGAGGACCAGGCAGGCCCTTTGGAGGTGCAGAGGCCTGGAAGCCAGGCAGGACTCCTGCAAAGGGTGCAAACAGAAAGCAGGGAGACAGAAATAAGGAACAAAAGGAGGTAGCTGATGTAGGCCTCCGGAACTGGGCTGGGAGTCAGGCTTCTTGACTTGAAGCCGCAGCTCTGCCACTAACCAGCTCTAACTTCGGGCAAGCTGCCTCACTTCCTGGGTCTCTGTTTCTCCATCTTTCCATGGGAAAGCTGTATTAGATGCTCCCTGTGAATGCTGATAGCTCTAACCGTGTATGGTACTGACTATTCTCTCTGCAGAGAGAACATCCTTGTTCTGGATATATTTTTTGAAGCTCTCAATTATGAGACAATTGAACAGAAGAAGGCGTATGAAGTTGCTGCCTTACTTGGTAAGTTGGTGTCTATTGCACGAATTTCCACATCTCATAGAGGGTGGGAGGGAGGGAGGATGTACAGGTGGATGGGAGGCAAGCAGACAGACACATAGCCTTGGAGGAGCCTAACCTTTTAATTTACTAACAATTGCTCCCTCTTTCCTTGCACTGCTCCTCTCCCAGAATGGAAAGGACCCCAGTGGGGTGGAATTTCAGGCCCAATTTATTCCCCAATCTTGGCTTCATTTTCCCCATCTATGCAATGAGGAGGGTCAGCCTAAAGGCCTCTGGGCCTCTCCAGCCCTGCACTCTTAGAATTCATGGTCTTCTGCCCCAGGTTGCAGTCAGGATCCTGGGGCCATGGAGAGGGGAAGAGGTATCAGAAGGAGAGAAGGAGGGAAGGCCGAACTGTGGGTGGTCCCAGGTGGGACCTGGGAGGTAAGGGCCCTGATGGAGCTTCACCCCCAAAAGCAACGTTGCTGCATCCGGAAGGCCAGGTGTTGTCCCCTGGACTGAGAGTCATTTGTCAAACACAAATGAAGGGTCACTCTCCACAGGTATCTACAAACCTGCTGCCACCCCATACAAGTTCGCATGAGCTCCCCGGCCCCAATGGCATATGATGGATACAGGGAGCTAATTTCCATCCTACCCCAGCCCAACCCAAAACTGACAAGACCCCTAAGAGTGCACAGTTAAAGGACTTGACTCTCGAGCGCTTCTCTCAGCTCTCACTCCCTCTCAAGAAAGGATCTGATGCCTGTGCCCCAGAAAGAGAAATAGCTATTGTCTCCATGAGCTGAACCAGGTGACGTTAGCGTTTTGGAAGGGGCAGATACCTACTACCTGGCTTCTCACACCAGCTATGAGAATATGGACAAGTAACTTTACCTTGCTGAACCTTAGGTTCCTCATCCGCAAGATGGGTTTAATAAAACCCACTTTATGAGCTTGTTGTGATGGTTAAATGTGATAAACCCCTAGCCCAGAAAAGGTCCATAAATAGTAGTTCCTGGCGCCTGGACAGTCACTATGCCAGGGACCCAGGGCTCAGCTGCTGTGTCCAAGGGCTGGCTAAGCATTTCTACACTTTCTCCAGGAGGCTGGGGACTCCCCACCACAGCTCGGTCCCAGCTGGGTTAAAGTGGCTGTCACTCAGCCTCAGAAGTCATTGTGACCAAAGGTACTGAGCCAAGAGACTCATGCCCTTGGCCCCACCAGAAACATAGACCGCTCACTCACCCCTGTGCTGGCCTTGCCCTTTATTTCCATAAAGAGGACCCAGGACAGGCCTCTTCCTACCCCCTGCCCTCCCCCAGCATAGGCTCACAGTCTTCCTCTCTCTCTCTGCTCTCTCTATGTGTGTCTCTTTCTTTCTCTCTCTCTCACACACACACAGAGAGAGAGAGAGAGAGAGAGAGAGAGAGAGAGAGAGACATAGAGAGCAAGAAGGGCCTGAGCTCTGAATCTGTCGTGTCTGCATCAGATATGAGCTTGTTCCCAGCATCGATCGTGTTCCCACCCAGAATAGCCGGCTGAGGAGCTCATGCTGCCATCTGGACCTCCTGTGATGAGAGCGTGTGCCGCTTGCAAACCCTCAGTCATCAGGCCCTTCTCTCAACACCGCATGGCCCTTTCTCACCTCCTGGTGTCCATGCACATGCACGCTACACAGCGTTCACACTACCCACAGTGTACCCCACCCCGGTCTGCACACACACACACCAAACCTACAGGTTCATGCACCCACGGTGGTCCAGGACCACACACACAAATGCATACCTCTACAGCCCCACGTGCCAATCCCACAGCTCCAGAGACACACCCATGCACACAGCCCCCACACGGCCCCATATACACACACAAGCACACCCACACTACACATGCTCTACACACTCAGACACACTCTGCTCACCTCCACAGACCCACACTCACACACACTTAGACACACTCAGAGTGCCTAAAATAGACAGGGAGAGCCACCTACATAAAACCATGGACAGCCAGACCTCCTGCCTGCTTTTATACAAATACGTGCACACACCCTGGACCCTGGCACATATCCCGCACTCTACCACTACAGACTCACACTGCACATGCACATCACACGCCTCCCACCTGACATACATATCCATTAGAACACAGTCCCCAAGAAACCTCCATTAAAGACATGAGAGGGAGCGGTGATGGGAAAGGAATGAGGGAGAGCTTTTTGAGCCATTTTGAGCCCAGCACCAAGTTCCACTGGGAAGAGCCCTCTCCCCACCATCTCTGTGGTTCGCCTGAGCACACGGACGTGGGACCCCACCCAGCCATAAGCTGAGAAGGAGTGGGGCAGATCTGCCCACCAGAGAGTTCTCAGGCCAAGAGGTCAACCTGGCATCTCCAAGAGAACTGACCAGCCACCCCGAACTCTGCCCCCCAACCCCAATTCCTGCCCCTCTTTCCAGAGACCGAGAGTCTTAGAGATTAGGGCTAGAAAGAACTTCATAGTTCATCTCATCCAATCCCCTCCATCCTGCCACCACCACCAAATGTCCTTTGGAGGCAAAGCTCCTCAGAAGGTCAGGGCTTATGAAAGCTACACAACCAGTTGGTGGCCACTCTCTGGACTCAGAGCCTCAGAGCCCTCGGCTCTGCCACACTGCCTCTGCAGCAAAGCATCTTAAGCTTTTGGGGACTCAGGACCCCTGTTAGAAACTGATAATAGCTATGGACTCTCCTGCTACAAATGCCCAAGCACACACATTTCACATTCAATTTCAGGAGAGTCTCCAGCCATCTGAAGTACTCCCAGGACAGTGGTTCTCAAACTCTGGTGGGCCTGAGAACGCACCTCACCTCCAGCAGAAACTTAAAAATCCTGACACCCAGACCCCAACCCCAGAGGCTCTGATTCTATTGGCCTAGGTGTGTCCAGGCAGCAACACTGATTACAGTTCTTCCAGGAGAGTTGGATGCAGGGGGATCTGAAGACAAATCCAGAAAAACTTTGAACAACGGGGGCCTATAAACCCCAGAGTAAGAACCTCAGCTCTAGAAAGAGTCAAAATTGCACACTAACTTTTGGATGGGGGAGAAAGGAGACACCTATGACCTTATCCCAAGGGTGGGAGGTGCCCCAAGGTGGCCTGAAGCCCATGCCGTGATTGGATTGGTGGGGGGGCATCTCCTCCCAAGACTCCCACCCAGGGCACCTGCCACCAGTCCACACACATCCTAGCTCTCTATTCTCCCTATTCCCAGCCCAGAGTCAAAGCAGGACCCAATCGGTGTGGTTCTGAGTGTACCTGAACAACTCCATTAGCAGTGTGGATCATGAGATCTAGTCTAAGCCCTTCCAATAAGCCATCAGCTTAGTCCCTGACCCCACTGAATGCTGAAAAACAGTAGCTCTCAGAGATGTGCAGTGAGGGAAGGAGCTGCCAAAGGCCTGGACCTCCCACAACAAGGCCCAGGCTCCCCGTGGAGGGGGCGCCATTCAGAAGGTCTGGGTTGCATTTCAGTCTGTTCACCCTTCCTGGAAGCTGCATAAAAGCAAAGCTTTGGTCTTTTCCCTCTCTCTCCAGGTGATATTGGTGGTCAGATGGGATTGTTCATTGGTGCTAGTATCCTTACAATACTAGAGCTCTTTGATTATATTTATGAGGTAAGAGTTGGGATTCCCTGCAGGGAAATGACCGCTTGCTGGTGCCCTCATCGTGCCCCAGGTTCAGAAACACGGTAGAAGGAAGGTGGTGCCTCTCTCCATGCAGAGTCTGCTTCCCCTCCTGTCCACTGATAGAGTCGATCACTGAAGCCCAGGCACCGTGGGGCAAGGGGATGGGAGTTTTTTGGGGGGCGATGGATATAAGAGAAACACAGGCCTATCCTCTGGGAGCTGGAACAGCACTGGGCCATCTACACTGGCAGGGAAGGATGGGGAGGGATGAGCAGAAGTTAGGCCAGACTGTGCTGAGGCCAGCTCCGAGCCCCTCCTGAAGCTGGGCTGGAGGTGGTGGCTTCATCCATGGGCATGTCCACACCTGCACACATACTCCCCCCACACACACACCTGCCCTGTAGGTGGCCCATCGCCTGAGTCATGTTCTCCATGGCCCAGCCAGTCTTAGAGAAGGGGCACTTCCCAGCAGTCCTCACCAATCCTGAGCAAGAAGACAGCAGGGCACGCCAGCCGCCCTGGCTGCTAACCGTCTGGGGAGATGTCTTCCTCAAGAAATGACTGGAACGAGGCCTCTGAAAGCTTCTCTGGCACTGAGGGTTCCTGGAGCTGGTCAGCCTTCTCACCTGCATCTCTCTGAGAGCGAGCCTGTGGATGCCACTATCCCAGGCTCTGCTTTGACAGGTGTTCCCTTGGAGGCCTCCATCCCCTTGGCTGTGAGATGGGCAATGCACTTCACCTCCAACATGCGCCCCTGAAAAAGGCAATGGCTCCAGAACTTCCAAGGAATGCCTGGACCTATGAAGTCCCCCAAACCGGAGCAGTAAACAGGAGCCTGCAGAACCATGTTCTGCCTCTCACAGGGGGCTGTTCGTGACCAAAGGCTGCTCGGAACCACAGTGGGGACCTGTCGTGCCCCAGTGACCAGGCTTCTCTGGAGAATCTCGTGCCTCTCAGCACAGTGACTCCAAAACCACATCAGTTCCCATGGCCAGATTTTTTTCTGCTTTGTTTATTGACCTTCGTGAAAAACTGTACGCAGTTATGGCAATTGAATCACACCAGGTAACAGATTTAAGAACTATGCTTTATTGCTAGGAGTAAAACGTTATGAACTCAGGCATGTCTAGGTCTTCTGAATTGTGTGCAGTGTCAGGCCTAGACACTGAATAATAATCTTGTCCCCCAGCCCCAGCCACAGAAAGGGGGTCCCAGGCTGCTCCTGAGGACAGACAGGGAGCCAGTGTACCAGCACACACCACTTACTAACACTCACCAGCCACAAAGACAGCAGTCCACGCTGTGAAGCAGGGCCCACCATTACCTCTTCCAAGCTCCATCTCCTGCAACAAAATCCCATTTCAGCCGAAAGGCTGGGTTGAGACAGACAGGCACCTGGAGCTGGCTGCCAGGCTGGGCTTGTGCTACAGTATGTCCAGCCACAGCCCCGGCAGCTGCCAGCCCCAGCAGGGCCCCATGGAGGGAGGTCCCTTCTATCTCCACACCCTCCTCGCAGCCTGACCAACCCCTTCCTGCTTTTCTTGCAGCTGATCAAAGAGAAGCTATTAGACCTGCTTGGCAAAGAGGAGGACGAAGGGAGCCACGATGAGAATGTGGTAAGAGCAGCTCACTGATTGGAAGTTGCTCTGCTGCTCTGGCTTGTACCAGCAGTAGGAAACCAGATACTGGGGCCGGGCAGGAAAGATGTGACTCACTGCACACCTTACCATGGCTTGGGACATGCTGTCACTTCCCAAATCCAAGGACACTCCAGCTGAGCCTCGAGCCTCTCTCTGAGACTCATCCCAGAAGCCAGTATGGATGCAGCAGACACCAGGAGGTGCTTCCAAGTGTAGGACCTGCCTGGCCCAATCCAGCTTCTCTCAGGCAGACAGCTGCTCCCCTCATCTCACAGCAGGGGGAGAAGTGGACAGGCTCTGTACGTCTATTCCTTTATTCCCCAGTGGTGGCAAAGTACAAGCAGAGCATCACTGGCTCTCCATCCCGTTCAAAACGGACAGAGTATGGAGCCCCATGAAGTTGGAAGTAGCAATAGTGCCCATTATAGCTACTGACTATTGTGTGCCTGGTACGTGTCAGGCACTTTGTATCTGAGGCAGTCGAGGCCCAGAGACCAAAGTCCCACAGCTGCTGAGTGTCAGAGCTGCCCTCCAAGCACTTCTAACCACTGCCCTACTCTGCCTCTTTCCTATAGCCCGAGGGGCAGCCCCTCTATGGCTGTTTGTCATTCTCCTTCCCAAACTCAGTCTACTCCTGGGCTCAGGCCTTGGCTGATGGGTGCAGATGTTGCCGGCTTTCCCCATCCAGCCTTGTGCCCCAAATCAGCACCTCCAGCCCTGGAAAACGGTGTCCACTGAGTGACCACCACCCACTTAATATCAACAAATCCAAAATGGACCCCAGCCCCTTCCCCCTATATGGATTCCATTTCTGTTTCACACACTGTCTACAAATCTTGCTTTGATTCTCTGGTCCCCTGCAACCTCTGTGGAACAGAAAGTGGGGAGGGGAAGGGCAGTGTGGAAGGGGCCCCGGTCTGGCCTCAGCTGGCCTGGCTGGATCCCAAGGCTCCGGCTTCCTGGCTGTGTGCCTGGGGGCAAGTTACATATTTAACCTCTCTAAGCATCTGCATCAGATCAGACCGCAGGGGGCTGTCACCTGAGTTAAGTGAGATCCTGCCGGCAAAGCAGTCAGCACAGCACTTAGTTTATAGTAGGTGCTTAGACAGTGGTTCCCTTTGCACCCTCAGAGCCCCCCTTGCTTCAGAAGGTCTCAGTGCCATGGCCTCTTCTCCATCCTGTTCCTCTTCCCCTAGTTGTGGCCCCATCAAATCTTCCCTAAATTCCTGGCACAGCCTCCTGGCTAGCCGTCCCTGCTCCAATCCCTCTCAGCCTCCCACCCACCGCAGCCTGGGAACCACCCTGGAGATTCATGTGTGGCCAGCTCGGCCCCTCCCTGCTTAGGGACCCACGGCTATGTTTCTCTGGGTCCAGCCTAACCCTAAAAGTCCTTGGGGACTGACCCAAGGACTGACCAGCTCTGGTTCTGAGCTCTAAGGCCTTCTACCCTTCCTGCTTGGCCTCAGCCATGGGTCCTTCCTGCCCCAGGCCTAGCCACGGGCTGTACTTCCTGCACCATAGCCCCAAGGGAGGCCCCCAGGGGAGAGGTCAGGACTCAGGACCATCCAGCCCCAAAGCTAGAGACCACTCAGATATAGGTCCAGTTACATGAAGGGCACCTCTAGGAGGGATCAAACCAACTGCCGATCAAACCAGGGAGCCTTCTCACTGCCGTAGCGGGCGCCCAAGTGTGCAATGGTAAGGATTCCATTCAGCCTCATGCCCCCAAGATGGTAAACCAGCCTGTCAGATGTCTGGAGCAGGAGCAGCCCAGAAGTGGGGAGCACCTTCCCCAGGGCCTAGGCTGGGCAGCTGGTGGCATCACAGTGAAGTTTTGCTGAGCGAATAATAAACTCCCACCAAACCTTTCCCTTCCAGAGTACTTGTGACACAATGCCAAACCACTCTGAAACCATCAGCCACACTGTGAACGTGCCCCTGCAGACGGCCCTGGGGACCTTGGAGGAGATTGCCTGCTGACACCCCTCGAGCCACCCGGCACCCCCTCCAAACAGACCTTGAGGCCCAAGACCAGGACAAGGAAGAGCAAGCTCAGGTGGAATGGCCCCTGATGCTGGAAAGAAGCAAGAGCCCCCTATGCACACATTGCAGCTAGCTGCCTAGACCTCGCTCTGGCCACGTCCAACACGACGCGTCCTTGGGCCCCGCCGTGCGTCCCTCTTAGGAGAGATGAGTCACACTCTGGAACTGTCCAAGAACGAACCTGCCATCACATCTCACTGCCAGATGTATAAAGCACCTGCATGCTCAGACTTCTTATGGCGCCACCTCCACGTCTGTCTTGTACATGACATTCCTCCACGCGGTTTCCAGTGTCCACACCGCTGCCCGTGCAGTGGGACCAGATTCCAGGTCCAAAGTCACCATGAGGCCACCCTGGAATCAGAACTGCACAATCAAGAGGGAACCCGTGGGACTCTCTGCTACATTCAGTTCTTGTGTCGTTTGTGAAGGTTCTTAACCTGCCCACAAACCCCCTTTTCCCCAAGCTGGCCCATGGGGCTTTGGCGCCTAAGGTGACCTGTGCCAACCTCCCTCCCGCCCCAGAGCCTGTGACGGCGGCACAGCAGCCAGCGGGCGGGGGGCTCATGTGTTCACCCATGGTGGCCATGTCGTTCTTCTCTCCCTGTGACACAGCTTGTACAGTCTGATTCTTTTTATCTGGGATAGGGGGACTTTTATGTTTGTCCGATGGAGATTTGTTTTGTTTTGCTTCGTTTTATGCTTTTTTTTTTTTTTAGTTTTGATGTTCTGAGGTTTGGTTTGGTTTCTCCATTTTCTTTGGCGTTTATTTATTCGTGCTTCAAATCACAGTCATATTAAAAGCTGGTCTTGTGGAAATGGCTGAGTTATTTCTGCCTTTTCTCCACATGCAAGTCTCTCTCCCTCCAGGGCCTAGGAAAGGCCTGCCAGGTCAAAACTGCAGACTGTGTATCTGGAAAGTTTTATGCAACGACACTTACCTTTACAAACTGTGCATACTCTATATGTTTACTCTAAATGTTTTTAATGATTGCTCACAACCTTGTAAATGTCTTCGAGTGCCACTGATGGGCCACAGCCCGCGTTCTGAAGGAGGCTGCCCTGGACCATAATCACGTGACCTTGGAGAACGCTGCCCAGACATGGAAACCATCAAGGAGGACTTTGTGTCCCCCTGTGATCTGTCTGCTACCCTGACCCCTTCTGACCCCCTCGGTGAATTTGGGCTGGACACAGGCCCCAGCATGGCCTCCCTCCCACACACAAGCCTTCCTGGCGTCCCCACCCCCAGCAAACCGACCTGCCTTGCCCCCCAGAGGTCACACTGGCACTCTGCCTTGCTCCCCATGACTTCTTAGAGGTGGAATGAGAGGTTGGGAGGTGCCTTTTGGTGTTATGGGTGTAGGGCATGCCCTTTTCAGCCTCCAGGTGTGAAAGAGAGTTTCCTGTTCAGGCAGAATCCTCATCCTTAGCACCATGCTGGTTCCATAGCAGCAGTTCCTTTAACCTAATCTTTTACTTTCCCTCCCAGCCCTCACCACTCCCAACTCAAAGTCTCTCCTCAAGCAGTGAAGAAAGGTCTAATGTGGCTGTGCCTTTCCCCTCACGCACAGGTGCTCAGAAAGCACTGGCTAGACCAGAGGTTCAGGGTTCTGGTCCCGTTCTGCCATCCAACCTCCCTGTCTGTCTCTCCTTCGTGACCCACTAACACAGGAAAAGTTACTTGCCCAATGTGACAAATGGAAGAGTCTCCCACCAGGAGTTACGAGCCCTGGCCCCACGGCCTTCTTCTCTCGGTAGCTGTGTGACAGTGGGTGAGACCATGCACCTCTCCGGGCACAGCTCGTTAATTTTTGGATGAAGATAGTATCTTACCTGTGTGAAGGGAAGATGCAGGAGCAGATGATCTCCTGAGACTCAAAGTGCCATAACAGCACCTGCCTCCCTGCCCAGTGGGATGCTCACGCCCAAGCATGGCCAGGAGCTGGCAGTCCTGGGGGCTGCAGAAGGCAGCTGGGACAGAGCACCCCTGTGATAGCTCCTCCCAAGCATTCTCCCAGATGGGGCTGCCAGCTGTCAGCCAAGCTAGGTTTTATTCTTAAAGAGTGTGAAGTTGCCAGAAAGGGTCTTGTGTGGTTTTCTATCACTGCCATTGCAAATAACTACTACTTTCGTGGCTTAAAACAACACAAATCTTATAGTTCTACAGGTCAAAAGTCTGACACAGGTCTCACTGGGCTAAAACCCAGTGCCAGCAAGGCTGTGTTTCTTTCTGGAAGTTCTACAGGAGACTATGTTTCCTTGCTTTTTCCAGCTTCTAGAGGTTGCCCACATTCCTTGGCTTGCAACCCCTTCCTCCATCTTCAAAGCCAGCCATGACGGGTTAAGTCCTTCTCCTGTCATAAATCCACACAGGCACATCTCCCTCTAACCGTGACTTCTCTCCTGCTTCCCTCTTCCATTTGTAAAGAACACTTTTTCTTTTTTTAGACAGAGTCTCGCTCTGTCACCCAGGCTGGAGTGCAGTGACATGATCTCAGCTCATATTCAAGCTCCCATATTCTACCTCCCATATTCAAGCAATTCTCCTGCCTCAGCTTCCCAAGTAGCTGGGATTACAGTCATCCACCACCATGCCCATCTAGCTTTTGTATTTTTAGCAGAGATGGGATTTCTCCGTGTTGGCCAGGCTGGTCTCAAACTCCTGATCTCAAGTGATCTGCCCACCTCAGCCTCCCAAAGTGCTGGGATTACAGGTGTGAGCCCCCATGCCCAGCCTTTAAAGAACCCTTTTGATGACACTGGACCTACTGCATAATCCAGGATAACCTTCCCATTTTTGGGATTATTAAATTAACCACCTCTTCAAGGCCTCTTTTACAATGTAAGGTCACATATTCACAGGTTCCAGGGATTAGAATAGGGACATCTTTGGGGGACATTACTCTGCCTACCACAGGCCCACAGGCCTGCTGGATCAGGTAGCTTAATGTCCTCATTTTCCAATTGAGCAGACTCTCAAGGGGAGAGGAGGGCCTGGCCTAGGGTCACATAGTGAGTTAGTGGCAGTGCCAAAGCTATACCGCTAAGCTCCGAGGTTCACAATTCCATTTGCAGACCCACCAAGGTGACTCACGTTAAACAAGAAGGACTGACAGTGACCAGTTTTCCATACTGGGCCAGAGTGTCAAAGTCCCTCTCCTGAGACAAACTCACCCATGATTACATCAGGCTGGAAAACGCCCTGCTGGTATCTACACTGTCAGATGCAGAAGAACAGGGATCCAGAGGCTGGCCTTGGACCGCTCCTACCAGGGACAGGAACTAAATGAAATGACTGTTCAATTAGTCGGGAGTCTCTCTGATGCTTCTGCCTCGTTCCGGTTTAGCAGCTTCATAAATTTTTTAAAAATCTATAGCTTAAATTACAATTTGAACTGCTTCATTGGATTTCTGGCTTCCTTTTCAGAAAAAAAAAAAAAATTAGATCCATTTGTGATACAGCAAAGAATATTTAGATGTATTTGGATTGCTTCAGGGCTTACATATGTCTGCGCTCGTATGGATTTGAGGATTCTGGCTTTGTTCAGCTTAAACCAGGTCTATATTATTTACCTGTTTAAAGAAGAAAAAAAGGAAATTCAAGAGAGCAAATCAATAGCCAGCTACTGATTATTATTAATCGGCTGTCAACAAAAGACACAGTCTAAATTCGAGTGCGGGGGCGTGTTTTTATGATCCTTCCATCAAACAAGTAGCTGTTTGTGCAATCATTTCCTTAGCGTGGACCTGGGGAGGTCCAGTGGACAGGGGAGACTCAGGGAGTTGGCCCATTTTCAGGAGTGACCGAAAAGATGACACCAAGGCTAGGAATTTGGAGCAATCACAAGTCCAAGCCATAAGGTTGAATTCTCAGTGACTTCAGAGGATTGGATCAATCAATTAATCGATTGATTAATTAATTAATGGCACATGACCCCAGACACAGGATCTGGGGGATGTGCCGCAGCTGAAGAGAGAGTAATTGAGCCTCTGCTGTGAGCATCCATTGCCAGAGGGCTGGGCTAGTTGCTCGCACACTGTTGCTTTGTTGTTTTTGGCAGGGACAGGCTGGAGTTATTTTATTTTCCTCGTTCCAGCTTGAAGCTATTTTTGTGAGAGTTTTCACCACGAACGCTCCTAGTGAGAAGCTTGCAGAGCCACAAGCACTGATGGGGGGAGACCAGAGTCCACAGAGGGTCTCTGGAGAACGGCTCTTGCTGAGCTGGGAAGGAGGGTGTCGCAGGCAGGCCCTGCCCACAGGTGTGAGCCTGGTGGGTAATGTGTTCCCTCGGGTAAAGCTCAGCACAGCCCACCTGAGCCCACAGGCCCAAAGGAAACCTCTTCCTCCACAAGCTCAGAGATTTTTATTCAATTTTGGAACCAAACTGCATGGGGCTGAGGGCCTCCATGAGATCCCAACGAATCAACTCCCATGTGACAAAGAAAAGCGAGCTCAGAGAGGGCAAGGAATTGCTAAGGCAGGGGGAGAGAATGCAGCCAGCCCTGACTGGCACACAGCCAGAGCAGACCCTCCACTGCACAGAGCAAGCTCTCTGGCATAACAGGGAAGGGGACAGGGGAAGAAAGAAGGGGCAATGCAGGAAGGGCACAGGTGCACGTGCCATGCCATTCTATGGATTGACTGCTACCTTGCCGGGCACTTGCGGTGAGGCAAGCAATTTCTAATCTGAGCAAGGAATACCGACAAGTAAACAGAAGACTGCAAAAGATGAATCTGGGTTTTTCAGTTGAAGGGAAGTGAGACAGCAGCATATGCGAAGCCCAGGAGGCTGCAGGAGGCACAGCTCAGGGGATTGCACACAGGTCCAGGAGAACCCAAGCAAAGACATGAAGGGAAAAATGTTCTGAACGACCACTGAGAGGTAGGCAGGTGCCGAAGGATGAAGGACCTGGCCACTATGCTTAGAAGGGTGTCACAGCTAAAGTCCTTCAAGCTCTTTCCTTTGCTCCCCAAGAGGCAATGAAGACATTTCCCAAGCCAAGGGTTGATTTCTTGAACTAATACCTTTCTCCCCACTCATTGGAGATTCTTAGCTTCTTAGCACATGGGATCTTTTTGTGCAGGTGTTTATGTATTCCTAAGGCTAACAGGTTATTCTAGGGGGAATGAGGTCCATGGGGACTATGAAACAGGACTGTAGGACCCAACCCTGCTTGAGGACAGGTGGAAGGAGGAAAATCTCTTACTAATTCAGTTTGACATTTGATGAAACCAGTACTCACTCGTTTTTCAAGAATAAAGCAGTGGGTTGACAAAGGCTTTGGGTTTTGTTTTGTTTTTGTTTTTGTTTTTGTTTTTGTTTTGAGATGAAGTCTCACTCTGTTGCACCCAGGCTGGTGTGCAGTGGCTGATCTTGGCTCACTGCAACCTCTGCCTCCTAGGTTCAAGCGAGTCTCCTGCCTCAGCCTCCCGAGTAGCTGGGATTACAGGTGCCAGCCACCACACCCGGCTAATTTTTTGTGTTTTTAGTAGAGACAGGGTTTCACCATGTTGGTCAGGCTGGTCTCAAACTCCTGACCTCAGGTGATTCGCCCACCTTGCCCTCCCAAAGTGCTGGGATTACAGGTGTGAGCCACCACGCCCAGCCAGAAGATTGAGTTTCTAACCTGTTTCTGCTGCAAACTGACCACATGACTTTGGGCCCAGTTCACTTCACTTCTGTGGGCCTCAGTTTCCTCCTTTATAACAGGGAAGGGGATGAAAATGGACAGATAATCCCTTTGGTGATTCCCGACTCTAACAGTCTGTGAGTTGAAGTTGTAAGTGAATGTCAGGCATCTAAGCAAATATTACTTTACTGCTCAGAGCCCCCATTTCTCCATCTATAAAACAGAAATGCTGATGCTTAGTTTTCAGGTTTGTGATGAGGATTAAATAAGTGTAAGTGTATAAAACACTTTCTATCTTTTCTTCTTTTCTCTTTTCTTCCTGAAGAACATTGATTTTTAATCTTATTTGGATCATTGACTCTCGTAAAAATAAGATGAAAGCTGTAAACTCTCTCCCCCCAAAAAATTCACATAGTCACATAGATACACGTTAAATTTTGCCTACGGGCTGGGTGGAATGGCTCACACCTATAATTCCAGCACTTTGGGAGGCTAAGGTGGGAGGATCACTTGACTTCAGGAGTTTGAGACCAGCCTGGGCAACATGGCAAAACCCCATCTCTATGAAAAAAAAACAAAAAACTAGCCAGGCATGGCGGTGCATGCCTGTAGTCCCAGCTGCTTGACAAAACAAAACGTTTCTGTACAATTTCAGGAAGGTTATGGACCCCCAGAGCCCATCTGTGAGCCTCTAGGGATCCACTGATGCTAGGCAAAGTCACCCTGATAGAGAAAGTGCTAAACAATCCTCCAAAAGAACACCACAGTACCACAAAATGCAACCATTTCTTCTCCTAAAATCACATAATGACTGTCATTTTTCAATTTACAGAAAGAAGAAAAAATAAAAGGATAGCTAGCATTTGATCAGTGTTAAGTGCTTTCTCCCATAATTTTTTTAAACCTTTGGCACCTGCTGCAGCTTGTGCGTTCTCACAGATGGCAAAATGAATGAACGAGCAGAAAATGAATATGAACAGAAAAACTTGGAAACGTGATTTCATAAAATTATTTTATGCACGTGGAGATTTTGAGGGCTGAAGGAAAAGACCTGTATACATAAAAAGCAACCATAGCGTCCACTTTGCAGACACCCCCATGGCCTGGTTCTTCAAGAACATGCCCCCTGCATGCCCTGCACCGGGGAGCGCAGGCATAATGTTTGCTGGCTGCCACTGAGCCTCCAAACACGCCCCACTGCTGACATCTCATGTGTTTCTAAGCAAGGCGGCGACGGTGTTTTGCTTTTTGTTCAAAAGAAAATCCGCCCCCTGATAATGACTGAGTGATGCTTTGGGATGGAGAATTCAGATTTTTTGCCTCCTTGAAGCTGTTCTGTCCCCCATGCCGCTAAAGGAAGTGGCAAACTTATCACCATTATAGGCCATTTGTCTTTAGGGTAATTCCGCCTTTTGTGACTTCTTTACAAAAGCAGTTCTATCTGAGTTAAAATAGGCCCAATACAAAGTGATTGGTGGGCACCAAAGCACACCCAGCTCAACCAGCCTCCCGGAAGGAAACTTCCCAGCACCACGCTGGAGTCTCTGTCCTGACCCCATCACTCCACGAGCGTTTTCTGTGTGCTCACTATGTGCCAGGCACTGGGCTAGGAGTACTGGGAATTCATGTATCAAGAAGACACAGTCTAGGTGGGCAGAGGTGGGCAATAGGCATGCACAGTAACACCTGAGCAGTACAGTGGCCCATGCCTGTAATCCCAGCACTTTGGGAGGCCAAGGTGGGCAGATCACAAGGTCAAGAGATCGAGACCATCCTGACCAATATGGTGAAACCCCGTCTCTACTAAAAATACAAAAATTAGCTGGGCATGGTGGCGCATGCCTGTAGTCCCAGGTACTCGGAAGGCTGAGGTAGGAGAATTGCTTGAACCTGGGAGGAAAAGCTTGCAGTGAGCCAAGATCACATCACTGCACTCCAGCCTGGTGACAGAGAGAGACTCTGTCAAAAAGAAGGGAAGGGAAGGGAAGGGAAGGGGAGGGGAGGGGAGGGGAGGGAGAAAAGAAAGAATGAGAAAGAAAAAAGAAAGGAAAAGAAAGAAAAGAAGAAAGAGAAAAGAATGAGAAAGAAAAAAGAAAGAAAAGAAGAAAGAGAAAAGAATGAGAAAGAAAAAAGAAAGAAAAGAGAAGAAAGAAAGAAAGAAAGAAAGAAAGAAAGAAAGAAAGAAAGAAAGAAAGAAAGAAAGAAAGAAAGAAAAAGAAAGAAAGAAAGAAAGAAAGAGAAAGAGAGGGAAAGTCTTGAGCAGCAAGAGCTACAAAGGTACCCAGGGCACAGTGTGCTCATTGCAGCAGAAGCACCTGGGTCTGGCTGGCTGAGTCGGAGCAGGTTTTGACTGAAACCTTGAGAGATGGGTAGAAGTTGCCAGGCAGGCTAGTTTGCAGAGTAGATACCTGGGCAGAGGCTTGGAGGCAGAAGAGAAGCTGGAGGGCTTGGAGAATGATGGATCTGCTGTGGATAGGTGGGCTATCTCTCCACTGCCCCCCACCCCTCAACTGTGCCTTCCCACTCCAGGGGGCAGCCTGCTGAGAGTCCAAGTGCTAGTCCAGCCATGGCAGCTGGAATGGCTGAGGATGGAGCATGGCCTTGGCAATCTGGCAGCCCCATCCAAGTCCCAGCTCCACCAACTGTGCTACCTTGGGCAAGCTCTAGAACGTCTCTGAGGCTCAGTTTCCTCCTAAAAATGGGGATGACCACGTCAATCTCCTCTGGATGCCGTGCTGCTGTGATGGCCAACATAGGGCAGGTCAGAGATGATAAAGAGGTCCCATTCTACAAGCCAATTCCTTGGAGTGTGACTGCCATTGAACTGTCAAGAAAGATTCCTCGGCTGGGCGTGGTGGCTCACGCCTGTAATTCCAGCACTTTGGGAGGCCAAGGTAGGCAGATCACTTGAGTTCAAGACCAGCCTGGCCAACATGATGAAACCCTGTCTCTACTAAAAAATACAAAAATTAGCCAGGCGTGGTGGTGCACACCTGTAGTCCCAGCTACTTGGGAGGCTGATGTGGGAGAATCACTTGAACCCGGGAGACAGAGGTTGTAGTGAGCCGGGATCATGCCACTGCACTCCAGCCTGGTCAACAGAGTGAGACTCCATCTCAAACAAAAAAAAAGAAAGAAAGAAAGAAAAGAAAAGAAAGATTCCTGGCCACACGCCAGCTCAGTAAAGATAAAGGCTTGTACTCAGTTTGCAATGTCTGCCATAGGCACAGAGGTGATGGGGTCCAGGAAATTCTGGGCGCCCTCCGACTGGCCCACCTCCCACAGTCCCCCTACCCTAGAAGCTTCCGGTCAGTGCTCAGAATGCAGAAAAACAGTCATACCCAGTGAGGGCATGGACCACACAATAAAGAGTACCCCGCAAAGCCTCCTTCAGCTGCCAGGGCCTCTGCCGCCCTCACCTGTACCTACAGGTAGAGAAGGGACAGCACCTTGGCAAACCAGTCATCCCCAGGAACATTCAGTCCATCCTTAGCATGAAAGATATAGAAAAGCCCATTTTAAATCTGTCTCCTGGAGCCAAACTAATCCAAGAAGGGGGCGACTTACCAAAAGCAACAAAAATTCATGGAACTCTCCCCTACTTTCCATAAGACTCTCTACCACTTTTCCCAAACCATTCCCCTTCTCCTCCTCCTCCTTCTCACACCTTCCCCTTTCTCTTTCTCTTCTTAACAAACAGTGAGAAGGACACAGTACAGGTCTCCTAAGGAAGCCTGGTCACTGGGGCAGGCATGTCCTGTTCCCACCCATTCCTCCCCAGGTAGGTTGGAAACTTGCTACCCCCAGAGCTTAGGAAAACCAGAAGAGCCAGCATTTCTGAAGCCCCACTTTGTGCCAGGCACTATGCTGGGCACTTCACTGCTCTATATTATAGATTACAATGAGAGATTGTAGGTGCAACTGATACAATATTCCAAGGTGGCCTTCATTTGCTCTTCTTGCCCATGAGGAACACTGAGCTCTGAGAGGTGGAGTGACTTTTCCAAGGCCAGGTGGCTAGGAAAAAGGAAAAAACCCCATTGCTCCACCTCTGCCCAAACTGCCCAAACCATGCTGAGCTCCCTCTACATCAAATATGGACAAGGAGAAGCAGCCAGGGTAGTTACCTGGCTGAGGGATAGAGAGTCTCCCCAAGAGAGGGATCCCCAGGGGCACGGGGCAGGGGGTGGCAGTGGGTCCATCTGAAGGGATGCCTAGGGTCTGGCACATAGGTAGTGCTTAAGTAATATCATTGAATCAACTGTTGCATATTAGAGGGTATCAAGCCCCATTCACTCACTGATTCTGCAAACACTAGCTGAGTGCCTACCATTCATTCATGCATGCATCAATCATGCATTCAACAGGTTCATTTGTTTTATTGAGTATAATGTGCCAGGCACTATTCTAGGTGCTAGACATATAAGGAACAAACAAATTTTCTGCCCCCATGGTGCTTACAGTCTAGCATAGGCAAGTGAAAAGGGGATATACATAAATTCAGAGGTACATGGAATAATTTCAGATAGTGGAGCATGCTGTAGTGCTAAGACAGTGACAAAGAGAGAAAACACTCCTTCAGCTACCGCAGTCAGAGAAGTCACTCCGAGGAGGTGAAACTGATACAAGACCTGATGGAAGAAAAAGAGAGTGTCACCCAAAGGAGAGGAAATGCATCTCCACAAAAATCTCAAAATATTAGTTGGGCGTGGTGGTGTCCACCTGTAGTCCCAGCTACTCAGGAGGCTGCCGTGAGCTATGATCGCACCACTGTACTCCAGCCTGGGCAACAGAGCGAGACCCTGTCTCAAAAAATCAAAACAAAGATATGAGGAAATAAAATTCCAGGAAGATAAAAGAGCAGGTACAGAGACCCTGTGGTGCAAACAACTTGTTGCAATCAAGGGACAGAGTGTAATGAATGGGAGAAGAGTGGTCGGTGATGATGAAAGGCATGAAGCAGCATGCTACTCTCAGGAGACTAACCGCCAAGGACACAAAGCAGCTACAGCAAAAGTTTCCAAGCAGGTGAGAGTTGAATCTGTAGCGATCAGCTGAGTCTTGGTCATGAAAGACCTTGTATACCAAGCCAAGGAACTTGAACTTTAACCCAAAGATAAGAAAAGCTATTGGGCCTAGGATGCAAGGCAGAAACAAGATAGAAAGCTCACTCTGAGGGAGGAGGTAGAGTGACAAGGACCAAGGTTAGAGACATGAACACTCTTAGGAAGCCATTGCAATTGTCCTTGGGAAGAGGTGATGAAGACTTGATTTAAAGCAGCTGCATGTGGATAGAAAGGAGGGAGACTTTCTAGAGATATAAAGAAAGTAAAAGAGGCAGGACTTAATGGCCCATGGTAAGTGGGGTGAGTGACGTGGAAGGAGAGAGACACCAGGACACGGCCTGGTTACTCTCACCAACCTGAGCATGTCCCTCAGGAGCTGAGCTCTGAACATAGAGGTTGCCTGGCCTCTACATTCAGATGGGCCTGCACACTCTGTAGCCCTCATCACAGGGGAGGCCTCCCTGGCTTTGATCAGGGCCCTCTTCCCAAAATACTCCTTCTCCATCTCCTCCTTTACCTGCTCCTGGTCAACCACCCAGCCTAGGCCTTCAGGGTCCCTTGTCCGGGCCCGATCCTAGTCCACTCCCATCTTGAAGAGACTATGGCCATCACTGCTGCTCACAGCCCCCAAATCCTTTAACATTGTTAAATGTTCTCTTTGGTTCCAAGAGCTTCAGTATACCTACTCTTGGGATCCTCTCCCAGACAAGCTGAATGGGACCCAGTGAAGCAACCAGGCCAGGCAGGCAACAGAAGTCTGAAGTGGAAGTAGAGGCACGAATCCTTCAAAGATGGATGGGTCGGACCATGGATTGGAAGAATTCACACCATGAAAACAACCATACTTCCCAAAGCAATCTACAGGTTCAATGCAATCCCTATCAAAATACCAATATCATTTTCCAGAGAATTTTTAGAAAAAAATTTTTAGAAAAAAAATCCTAAAATTTGTATGAAACCAAAAAAGGCCCAAATAGCCAAAGCAATCCTAAGCAAAAAGAACAAAGCTGGAGTCATCACATTATCTGATTTCAAATTATATTACAAGGCTATAGTAGCCGAAACAGCATGGTACTGGTATAAAAACAGACTCATAGATCAGTGGAACAGGGTAGAGAACTCAGAAATAAAGCCACATATTTACAGCCAATGATTTTTGACAAAGCTGACAAGAACATACATTGGGGAAAGGACACCTCTTTCAATAAATGGTGCTAGGAAAACTGGGTTGCCATATGCAGAAGAATGAAACGACCCCTGCCTCTCATCATATACAAAAATCGATTCAAGATGGATTAAAGACTTAAACGTAAGACCCAAAACTATAAAAACACTAGAAGGAAACCTAGAGAGAACTCTCCTGAACATTCTGAACATTGTCTAGGTAAAGAATTTATGACTAAGACCTCAAAAACACAGGCAACAAAACAAAAAATAGACAAATGGGACTTGAACTAAAAAGCTTCTGCACAGGAAAAGAAATAATCAACAGAATAAACAACTTGTAGAATGGCAGAAAATATTTGCAAACTATTCATTCAACAGGGGACTAATACCTAGCATATACAAAGAACTCGAACAACTCAAAAACAAAAAACAAAACCAGAAACAATCCTATTAAAAAGTGGGCAAGCCAGGCATGGTGGCTCATGCCTAAAATCCCAGCACTTTGAGAGGTCAAGGTGGGAGGATTGCTTGAGTCCCAGAGTTCGAGACCAGCCTTGGCAAAATAGTGAGACATTGTCTCTATAAAAAATCAAAAATTAGCTAGGTGTGGTGGTGCATGCCTGTAGTCTCAGCTACTCGGGAGGCTGAGGTGGAGGATGGCTCGAGCCCAGGAAGTCAAGGCTGCCATAAGCCATGATCAAACCACTGCACTCCAGCCTGGGCAACAGAGCAAGACCCTTTCCCCAAAAAAATGGGCAAAGGATCATAAACAGACTTTTTTAAAGAAGACATATAGTCAACAGTTATACGAAAAAATGTTCAACATCACTGATCATAGAGAAATGCAAATTAAAACCACAATGAAATATCATCTCACCCCAATCAGAATGTCTTTTATTAAAAAGGCAATAAACAACAAATGTTGGTGATGATGCAGAAAAAAGGGAACTCTTATATACTGTTAGTGGGGGTGTAAATTAGCACAACATCTGTGGAAAATAGTATGACGATTTCTCACAGAACTAAAAGTAGAACTACCATTCAGTTTAGCAATCCTTCTAATGGGTATCTATCTACCCAGAGAAAAAGAAGCCATTACGTCAAAAAGACACCTGCATTCATATGTTTATCAAAACACTATTCACAACAGCAAAGATATGGAACCAACCTAAGTGTAATGGATGAATGGAAAAAGAGAATTCGCTACATATACACAATGGAATACTATTCAGTCCTAAAAAAAGAATGAAATCATGTCTTTTGCAGCAACATGGTTGGAATTGCAGGTCATTATCTTAAGTAAAAAATGCCAGGCCTAGAAAGTCAAATGTCACATGTTCTCACTCCTAAGTGGGTGTGAAAAAATGTGTACACATGGACATAAAGAGTGGAATAATAGGGGCTAGGCACAGTAGCTCATGCCTATAATCTCAGCACTTTGGGAGGCCAAGGTGGGCAGATTACATGAGGTCAGGAGTTCGAGACCAGCCTGGTCAACATGGTGAAATCCCATCTCTACTAAAAATACAAAAATTAGCCAGGTGCGGTGGCGGGCGCCTGTACTCAGGAGGCTGAGGCACGAGAATCACTTGAGCCTGGGAGGCAGAGGTTGCAGTGAGCTGAGATCACACCACTGCACTCCAGCTTGGGCGACAGAGTGAGACTCCATCTCAAAAGAAAGGACTGGAATAATAGACAATGGAGATTCAGAACAATGCAGGGTATGAGGGGGGTGGACAATGAAAAATTACTTAATGGGGACAGTGTACATTATTCAGATGAAGGATACTTTAAAAGCCCTGTTTTGACCACTATGCAATCTATATGTGTAACAGAATCGCATAGGTACCCTGTAAGTTGTACGAATAAAAATAAATAAAATTTTTAATTTGTCTTGCAAAAAATAAAAATAAATTTTAAAAAAAGAAAAATGGATGGGTCGTGGGTCCCTGGCCAGATGATCATAACAACAACCCCTCAGCAAAGCACAGTGAGTGAGCATGACCTGTGGACTCACACTGAGCCGGGTGCAAATTTATCTTCTCTGAGCCTCTGTTTCCCCTTGTCTATGGAATGGTGGTCATAATAGTACCTGCATCATAGCTATTGTTCTAGGGTCTAGATTAGATGATGCATGGCACATGGTAGGCACATCGTTTTTGCCTTAATGTTAAAAAGACAGCAGCTTCTCCCTATTTATGATTTAATAGCTCCATTAGTCACTGACGCCCCTACTTCCAGCAGGGTTCTTCACCACTCTGTCCCCTTGCATGAGTCGCTCTCAAGTTTCATCATCACCTTGACCAGACCAACAGGGGAAGGAAAGTGGCCTGCCTTGATAATTGTGGACATTCCACACCCTTCTGGTGTTTGCTGACCCTGGGGCATTCAGGGTGCCTGAATTAGGTGGAGGAGGATGGTGGGGGGCAACATTGTCGTCCCCTCCTCTCCTTAACAGTCACCAGCCATGCCTCAACCAACAGTTCAGTACTTGCAGGTTTCTTTGGAGCCTTTTCATAAGAATCTACAATCTGAATTCAGGGTTCAGGCTTCTCACACATCACCCTGTCCCTGCAACTGCTGCTTTTGCCACCACATCCACCGTGATCCTGAGACCCCACCCACCTTCCTCCTTTAGAGGCAGTCGTTCCAGATTAGCAGGGGACCGCGCTGTCTTTTTCTGGGCTTCCCGTGTGCTGACTAAGGCAGAGGGCTGCACTGTGCGGATTGAAAGCCATGGTCACTCCCACCCCATCCTTCAACCCCTTAGCAGTGGTGGGTAAAGTGAGTGCACCGTCTCTATCAGCGGCACTTGAATCTTTCGCCACGAGAGGGCACTAGAGAGCAAAGTGACAGCTGAAGCGCCGAGTGGTCATTCCTCTCCCGCGACAAAGCAGCACCCCTGGGGCGGGAGGGGTGTGTGTTAGTAGTCACAGCTAGAGGGCCAAAGCACGGTGACCACCATCTGCAACCAAAGCTGCAGAAAATAAGTGTCCCAAGGATCTTCCCAATCAAGCCAGAGGTGCACAGCCCTAGATCCAGCTAGGGTTGCCACGTAAAACACAGGACACCCAGTTAAGTTTAAATTCTGGATAAACGTCAAATAGTTTTAATATAAATATGTTCCCATGCAATATTTTGGACATGCTTAAAATTATTTGTTGTATAACCAAAGTTCAAATTAAACCGGGGCATCCTGTTTTTGTTGTTTGTTATATATTTGTTTTGTTAAATCTGGCCACCCTAGACCCAAACTCGGCCAGGTGTGGTGGACAAAAAATGCACTGGTGCCCCCCCCCCAATACCTGCCCTGAGGCCACCAGAAATGGAGGTAAGCCTCTGGTGCTGGACTTTCTGGAGTCCACTTGAACTACAGCCCAGGTGGACAGGTGAGGCGAGGGAACATGGAGGTGCTCTGGCTCTGACACGGCACCTGCAGACACACTGAGAGCTGAGAGCCACATTCACGTTCAACCATCCTTTATTTGCTGGCTTGTCTTCCCAAGCCTGGGTCAGGAACCAAACCACATTCCCAACCTGCTGTGCGTGGTTCCGTCCATCCTAGAAGTCACAGCCATCCACCCAGTCAGTGAGGTCTTTGCCCTGGCAGTGATGCCTCCAGGCCTCCCTGAGGATGGAGAACAAGGAAGAGGAGAGATCACATCAGCTGCAGTTGCCAGTCACTGCCCAGAGAAGAACAGGAAGGAGAGTGTGGGCTCTAAACCAGAAGTGAGGAAGGAAAGGGGTTTGTTCCCTGCTGCCGCCCACCAGTTCTAACCAAACCACTGCGGCAGGGCTGCCGCCCAAGTTACTTACCAGTAACCCAGACCCTGAGGCTCTTGGGTGATCTTCATGGCACAGATAACGGTATCCTTGAGATTAGGATTCAACAAATCTGGGTGATAGGCAGAGAAACACAATGAGGGAGCAGGAGACATCCAGAGTGTGTGTGTGTGTGTGTGTGTGTGTGTGTGTGTGTGTGTGTGTGTGTGTGTGTGTGTGTGTGTGTATCTGTCTCTCTCTATATGTATATACATACACACACACACACTCCACTCCCCTAAATCCAGGCCTGTCTCAACCACTCTGGAAGCACAGGTTCCACCCTATCCTTCTCCCGCTCCATCAGAAACAATCCTCCCTCCATTCCTATAGCTCTAAGGCAGTCTCCTGTCTGGGACCCCAGTTCAGACTGATGGAAGACCTACCCTCATCCCTTGTCCCATCTCCCTCTCCTCCGTGGGCCCAGCCAGATGTGGGGGAACCCTCACTCAGAGATGCAGGTAGCAAACTAAACTGGGAAGGAAACAAAAGCTAATGCAGGGCCTGACTCCTGCCAGCCCTGGGCCCAGGCCCAGCTACCTGAGCAGTACATCCCGCACATGTTGGGGGCGTTGGGAGTGAGGTTTCTGCACCACCTCCGGCTGCTGATCTGGAAGATCCCGTTGTTGGTGCTCCCGTCAGCCTCGTGGTCCACAGCAGCTGTGTTGAAACCGCTTGTGAAATAAGCAAGGCAGACCCCTGCATAGGGCAGAGCACAGGCCTGGAGGTCAGACAGTTACGGCTACCCCAGGCCAGGGTACTCACTGCACAGGTCCCACGCTGGTTCCACCCAGCCTCGCCTGCCTGATCAAGGTGATTGGGGAAGGTGCCTTCCCACCTGCTTTGCAAATGAATTAATCAATCGAGGCTTAGAGGTGCACAGTGACTCACACAGGCTCCCATCAGCTACCAAATAGCAGTGGTCGGGGCTGACCTCAGGCCTCTTGACTTTTAGCCCAGCAATCTTCCCACTTTCTCATTGTTCAGCATGTAGTAGGGCCCAGTAAATTTGTTGAATTAATCTACAAGTGCTAACTTTTTTTTTTTTTTTTTTTTTTGAGACGGAGTCTCACTCTGTTGCCCAGGCTGCAGTGTAGTGGCATGATCTCAGCTCACTGCAACTTCTGCCTCCTGAGTTCAAGGAATTCTCCTGTTTCAGTGTCCCAAGTAGCTGGGATTATAGATACCTGCCACCATGCCCAGCTAATTTTTGTATTTTTAGTAGAGGCGGGGTTTCGCCATGTCGGCCTGGTTGATCTCGAACTCCTGACCTCAGGTGATCCACCTGCCTCAGCTTCCCAAAGTGCTGGGATTACAGGCCTGAGCCACCGCGCCCAGCCTACAAGCGCTAAATCTTTAGTGACAAGATTAGGAAGACCCAGGTGGAATCTATAGAGGGCGCTGGACCTGTTGGAAAGATGAGCCCCGGTGTGACTTCCCTTCCCGCGTGGCCATCTAAAACTGCCACCAACTGGAAAAGTTTGGCATGACTGCTCTGTTGTTTGTCTTTTCTAATTTCAGAAGGAATGTCTAATGCTAGTGGCCACGGTTAAGTTTAGGGGACTGAGCTGCTTGTTTCCTTTGACCCTGACTTTAGCAGCAGGGGAAAAGGAAGGAGTGAGTCCAATTTGGTTGCCTGCTGCCTGCCTACTGCATGTTTAACTCAGTGCCGGCTTTTCTCTACCTGCCATCTCAAATCTTCTTCGGTTTACAGAAGGGCTCTAAAAGCTCCCGAAGCCACAGCCCTTGAATGAGAAGGAAAGAGGGAGGGAAGGAGGGAGAGAGGTGTGGGGAAGCCAGGGCCAGCCAGGGAGAAGGGTTCTCACAGTCAGCCAGGCTGTATCCCCGGTATCCGTCCAGCCCGAAGTCCTGTAGCACTCTGGCCAGTTCACAGCGACTGTAGACCTTGGCCTCACTGGAGGGTAGCAGGCAGCTGAGCAGAGAGACCAGGGCCAACAACATGATCGCAGCTGGGCACCACCGCCTTCCGAGAGCCCTGCTCCTGGCTTCTGTGCCGGTGGTAGAGGTGGAGCCACCACTCTGGCTCAGAGCTGAGCTTTGGGATGACCCACAGCTCACCAGCCTCGGCGGTCCACTCACAGAAGGAGAAGAAACGGGGCTTGAGTGTACCCCTGGGAAAGGGGAGAGGAGAGAAGGGGTGGGCAGAAGGCCAGGCTCCGGCAGCAGGAATCAGCCCCCTTGCATCCCTGATCAGCATCAGCCCTGCCCCCGAGGCCAGCCCTTCTCCTTCCCCATCCTGCTTCAAACCACCCTAGTCCGAACTGGGAAGAAAACTGACCTATTGTGAGCTCCATATTACACGATACACATTATTTAGTCCTGAGGCGCAAGAGTTTACAACTAGGAAGGGGAAAAGTTTGGATGGAGACAAAGTTCTATAAATCCAAAGCCCCGCTGAGCAGATGCTCCCGGAGAGGATGGCCAGGCGGTGTCATACCATGTTCACGGGCCCCTCAGCCCAGTTGTCAAGGGACAGCCCTTCTGGCACTGACCCTCCATCTCCAGATCTTAACTGAAACAAGGTCTCCCCCAGAACACTGCTCCCCTATAGCCCGCGCAAGGGGAAGCTGTTCTTTCTCCACACACAAGGCCCCAAGATGTCCCGAGAGTCTCCTCCACCCCCACCATCCCTTCTAAACCACAACCTGCAAAAAGCCCTTCTCCCTGGAAGGCCAGCCTGCCTGTCTGGTTTGACCTCCGTGCCCTCTCATCGCTGGCAGTGTGTGGCCAGTCCCCCAAATCATGGAGGACATTAGCATCTGGGTGTCACAGCCTCAGGGCTCCTTCATCTCCCCAGACCTAGTCCCCTCTGGCTCCACTGTGTCTCAACCAGTCCCTCCCCTGCCCTGTCATCCCTGCTTCTCGTCCTCACCCGCATTTCCCACCTCTGTGAGCTCCTATCCCACTGCCCACCACCTCTGACAAGCGTTCCCATGCCTCTCTTGAGCTCTGCACCTCCACACCTGCTCTCCGCCTTCACAGAGTCAAAAAGTGAAAGAGTTGCACAAACTCTTGTTTGTGCCAATGGGTGTCCCTGGTCTCCAACCTCCACGGGACTTTGAATGCCACCGAGGATGACAGTGGTTGAGGGCGTGGCTTTGCAGCAAGGCTGGGGTTGGAAGCCCCCCTCTGCTTCTTGCTCCATCTCTGACTTTGGGCCCTCCCTGGGCCTTGTTTCCTCCTCTATAAAATGAGGACGTGAGTAACACCTGCCTCATACGATTGTTGGAAGAATAAATGAGAAAAGGCGTGGGCACAGCTTAGCTCTTGGCACTAAAAATAAGTGAATTGTTGTTTCTGTTATGAACTACAACTAGCACTGGTACACGCGCTTGTCTCTGCTCAGATTTCTCTCTCCCGTTTCCCTCACAGGAAATGAAAATCCTCGGTATAGTCCTTGAGCACACCATACTGTCCCACCCCTTGGCTCCCAGAACATGATCTTGTCTCCCGATGCACTAAGAAAAGCAAGGTGCTCACTTGTGGAATTTCTTCCTCTTTCTGCCTTAGCCTCACTTACTTGCAAACTCATCAGTAGCCTCCTCGCCCTCATCTGCACCCCATCATTGTTTGGGTGCGGGGCTTCCACCCCCATGCAAGCCCACCTTCCTTCCCTCCAAGCTCTAGATTTGTCCTTCCCGTCTCCAAGTCTTGCTCCATTCATTGTCCCTCCTCTCCCAGTGCGCCAGCACCGTGCCCCTCCTGCTCCTCCTTCCCCTGCTCCTAGAGACTTGCTCAGTCTCCAGCTTCTAAATGCTTTCCCTCAAGTCTCATGCTGACTGGTACTCCCCTGTCTTTCCCCCTCCTCTCACCCAAACTCCTGGGGAAAATTACCACTTTCTCCCCTCGCATTTGTTTTCCAACCTGGTGAATTGCCCTCCCCGCCACCACCACACGCTGAAACTCCTCTGCAGGTCCTAGGAGGCCCCGTCGGTTCTGTCTTATGGGAGCTCTCAGCCGCACTCATGCTGTCCACCACCCCCTGTTGAAAGGCTTGCCTCTCCTGGTTTCCACGATGCTCCCCTCTCCCAGGTTTCCTCCTCCCTCTCTGGCTGACTCTCCTCTTTATCCTCTGTGGAATCCACTTCTGCCCAGGCCATAACCACTGATATGTGTTCCAGGCCTTCCTGCCTTGAGCCCTCTTCTCTTCCACTTTGAGGAAACCCTCTGGGCAGCCCTGCTGTCAGCCACTGCCTGCAGGCTGGCGACCCCTGTGGCATCTTCCCCAAGACCTCACAGGCAACTACTGGCTGGACACGTCCACTTGAATTCCTGCAGGCACCTCAAACTCAGCACATCTGAACAGAACCACTGTTCCCATCACTGCCTGCTTCTGCCTTACAACTTCCCTTATGTGCTTTAAAACATGACGGGCCACCCACTTACCCAAACCAGAAATATGGATGTCATTCTTCACTCCTTCCCCATGACATCTTTCACCCAGTCCCAGCCAACCAGTCCCAATGTCCTGTGGATTCCACCTTCCCTGTCAGAGCACCGTCCTTTCCTAGGATCACACTGGGTTCCTTCATGGTCTTCTTGTACCATGTCTTGACGACTCTTCCAAGCTATTCTATACATGTCCATTAGAACAAATTTGTTACATGAAAAGCCCAACTCTGTGACACCTTGGATGACTCCCACTGTTACTGCCCCTTCGAGGTCCACACGGCCCTTCACGACCCTTCACGGCCCAGCCCTGCGGCCCACTCCCTCACTCATACATTATGTTCCAGCAATTGTTCTCTCACAATGACCTTGCTGTCTAGAACATTCACCTTCTCCTTTCCTCTACACGGTTAACTCTGACTCATACTTGAAGGGTCTCATCAGAGGGGGGTTCCCCAGTGAGAGTCTCCTGGCAGGCCACCGCCCCCCACACTCTCACACGCCCCATCTTCCACCTCCTCTGTCACACCAGGCTGGAATAGATGTCAGTCTTTCCCACCACGAAGTTAACTTCTGAAGAACGGCAGCCGGTTTTATTTATCTGCAGAGTTGCTGGCATGGAGTAGCCACTCAGGGGCTGCTTCTGAAATTCAAGTCCACAGAAGGCGTGGCCACAGGGACATAAGTCCTTCTCCTCACCGCGAGGGGAGTGACCAACCTGGTGGAGTTTGTCAAGTCTTTGAGCACCGTGCCAGGCCTTTCCCAGAGCTTTTCTAACTTAATCTCATCCAATCCTCTCAACAATTGAAAGGAGTGGGATTAATATCCCTAAGTTGTAAAGGAGGAAACCAAATTGTCTGCTACACAGGGACTGTTTTTGTAGAAAAGTGACTTAAAAGCAATTCCATCCTGACCATTTCACAGCAGCTCCAGAGTTTCTCTCTCTCTCTCTCTCTCTCTCTCTCTCTCTCTCTCTCTTCTCTCTCTCTGTCTCTCTCTCTCTCAGCTGATCAGTCTTCCAGGCCAGGACACCCCCATCCTAACCACCACCTTGTTTTACTCCACCTCTCTCTGGCCAGACCAAACCAGGGCCCTGTTAACAGCCCCAGGAAGAAGGGAAAGGGGGCTCACTGATCAGGAGTGCTCCCCACAGAGCTGAGATCATGGTGACAATGGCAGCAGCAGCAGTGGCCCAAAACCCTGCTGCAGCTCAGGATGCCCCCCACAACCTCGCCAGGGCCCCAGGCACCCAGTGTTAAGAGAACGATGGGGAAGGCAGGCTCCAGGTCAACCGAGGGCCTTCTAGAACTCCAGCTCTGTGAGCTCATCTTCCACAAACAGCTCCGCCTGGAGCTTTGACTAGCCCACCTGAGCCCTTCAACTCAGGGCCCAGGTGCAGAGCAGGGGTATCTAATCCCAGCCCCCTTGCACCTCTCTACCCCATCCCCCGCAAACACACACACACACACACACACACACACACACACACACACACTACATTGAAGGATGACACTTCCTCTCCCAACAGATCTTTCAGATGATTTCCCAGGGACAGTGGGGGACACCAGGGATGGTGATGCATGTGCAGGGATGGTGGTGGGTGTCTGGAGATAGTGGTGAACATGCAGGGATGGTGGTGGGTGACCAGGGACAGTGGTAGGTGCCCAGGGATGGTAGCAGGTGTGCAAGGACAGTGGTCGGTGTGCAAGGACAGTAGTAGGTGCCAAGAGATCGTGGGGTGTGTAGGGATAGTAGTGGGTGCACATGGGCAATGGTGGGTTCCCAGGGATGGTGACGGATGTGCAGGGATGGTGGGTGTTCAGGGACAGTGGTGGATGTGTAGGGATGGTGGTGAATGTGCAGGGATGGTGATGGATGTGCCGGGATGGTGTTGGTGGGTCCCCAGGGATGGTGGTAGATGTTCAGGGATGGCAGTGGGTGCCCAGAGACAGAGGTGAGTGTGCAAGGATGGTGGTCCCAGTGTGCAGGAACGGTGTTAAGTGCCCAAGGATAGTAGTAGATTCCCAGAGATGGTGGTGTGTGCCCAAGGATCGTGGTGGATGTGGAGGGATGGTGGTGCGTGTCCAGGGATAGTGGTGGGTACCTAGGGATGGT
Organism: Macaca thibetana thibetana; assembly: GCF_024542745.1. NCBI lineage: Eukaryota > Metazoa > Chordata > Mammalia > Primates > Cercopithecidae > Macaca > Macaca thibetana. Next base: position 27,706,214 of record NC_065593.1, on the reverse strand, counting down.
GGCGGTTGCCCACTGCTTTTCCAGGCTGCCCATCTCACCATGGAGCTCCTTTGAGTGCCAGAAAGTTCTTCCTTAATGCTGAGTTACAAACCACTCCCTTCTCCACCTGGATAATGGCCATTCAGTGTGGACAAGTGCAGGGCAAAGCTTACACTACTGACCCTAAAACTTAAAGGGCAGAGAAGTGGAAAGAAAGGGCATGAGGTGCCTATGTCTGTGCCTCACAGGGGCCCAGGCTTGGAGGCCGTGCAGCACAGGAGCTAGAGCACAGGCTTTGGGGTCAGGCTGACCAGGGCTGAACACAGGCGCTAGTGACTTCCAGCTGGATGACCTAAAGAAAGTGGACTCACTCTCTGTTTCCTTGATTCTCAAGTGGGGATGACAATACCAACTTCACAGGGTACTAGGAAGGCTCAATGAAACAGCAATAAAATGCTTAGTACCCCAGGTGCTCAATAAATAATAGTAATTACTACTAAGTGCAGAGCACAGCCATGAATGTGTCTAGTTGCACCATGTCCACCCTATCTGCCTGGGCCCCACCCCAGGACAACCAAGTTAAAATTGAGGGTTGCCCCAGCATCAGCACCAGTGTTTTTCTTTTTTTTTTTCCCCCTCTTTTTTTTTTTTTTTTTTTTTACTGAGGTAAGAACACTTAGCAGGAGACCTGCCCTCTTAACATATATTTAATGTGCAATCCATTATTGTTGACTGTACAGGACACTGCTGTACAGCAGATCTCTTGAGCTCATTCATCTTGCCTGACCGGTTTTTTTTTTTTTTTCTTTTTTTTGAGATGGAGTCCCACTCTTTTGCCAAGGCTGGAGTGAAGTGGCATGATCTCGGCTCACTGCAACCTCTGCCCCCTGAGTTCAAGCGATTCTCCTGCCTCAGCCTCTCGAATAGCTGGGATTACAGATGCATGCCACCACACCGGCTAATTTTTGTATTTTTAGTAGAGACAGGGTTTCACCATGTTGGCCAGGCTGGTCTCGAACTCCTGACCTCAGGTGATCCACCCTCCTCGGCCTCCTAAAGTGCTGGGATTACAGGTGTGAGCCACTGCACCCAGTCACCTGACTGGATCATTACGCTCATTGATTAGTAACTCCCTGTTTTCTCCTCCTGCCAGCCCCTGGTGACCACCATTCCTCTCTTTGATTCTATGAGTTTGACTATTCTAGGTACCTGATAAAAGGAGAATTATTTCCTTTTCTGGAACTGGCATATTTCACTTTGCATATTGTCCTCAAAGCCCATCCATATTGTTGCATATGTCAGAATTTTCTTCTTTTTTACCCATGATTATTATTCCACTTTGTGTGTATATCACATTTTCTTTATCCATTAATCTATGTGTGTTAGTTTATTTTGCATTGCTATAAAGGAACATCTGAGGCTGGGGAACTTATAAAGAAAAGAAGTTTATTTGGCTCACAGTTCTGCAGGCTGTAAAGGAAATATGGTACCAGCATCTGCTGGGCTTCTGGGGAGGCCTCAAGAAGGTTTTACTCATGATGGAAGGTGAAGGGGGAGCAAGCATGTCCCATGGCAGGAGAGGGAGCAAGAGAGAGGGGAGGAGATGCCAGATTCTTTTAAACAACCAGCTCTTGCATGAACTAATAGAATGAGAGCTCACTCATTACCACGAGGCCTGCACCAAGCCATTTATGAGGGATCCACCACCATGACCCAAACACCTCCTAACAGGACCCACCTCCAACACTGGAGATCACAACTCAACATGAGATTTGGAGGAGACACATATCCAAACCGTATCACTGTGGATGGACACACATTTCCACCTCTTGGCTTTTGTGAACAATGCTGCAGTGAACATGTGATATTGTTTGGCTCTGTGTCCCCACTGAAATCTCAACTTGAATTGCAATCCCCATGTGTCAAGGGAGGAAGCTGTAATTCCCACATGTCAAGTGAGGGAGGAAGATTGGATCATGGAAGGTTTTCCCCCATGCTGGTTTCATGATAATGAATGAGTTCTCATGAGATCTAATGGTTTTCTAAGCATCTGACATTTCCACTGCTTGCACTTCTCTCACCTGCCACCGTGTAAAATGTGCCTGCTTCCCCTTCTGCCATGATTGTAAGTTTCCTGTGCCACCCCCACCAGCCTTGTGGAACTGTGAGTTAATTAAACCTCTTTCCTTTATAAATTACCCAGTATCAGGTATTTCTTTATAGCAGTGTGAAAATGGACTAATACAGTAAATTGGTACCAATGTAGTGGGGCACTGCTATAAAGATAACTTGAAAATGTGGAAGCAGTTTTGGAACTGAGTAACAGGCAGAGGTTGGAACAGGTTGAAGGGCTCAGAAGAAGACAGGAAGATGTGGGAAAGTTTGGAACTTCCTAAAGATTTGTTGAATGGTTTTGGCCACATTGCTGATAGTGATATGGACAATGAAGCCCAGGCTCAGGTGGTCACAGATAGAGATGAGGAACTTATTGGGAACTGGAGCAAAGGTCGCTCTTGCTATGCTTTAGCAAAGAGACTGGTGGCATTTTGACCTACCCTGGAGATCTGTGGAACTTTGAACTTGAGAGAGATGACTTAGGGTGTCTGGCAGAAGAAATTTTTTAAGCAGCCAAGCATTTTAAGCACACCAAGCATGTGACCTGGGTGCTCTTAAAAGCATTTAGTTATACGCATTCACAAAGAGATGGTTTAGAATTGGAACTTATGTTTAAAAGGGAAGCAGAGCATAAAGTTTGGAAAATTTGCAGCCTGACCATGGGGTAGGAAAGAAAAACTCACTTTCTGGGGAAGAATTCAAATGGGCTACAGAAATTTGCATAAGTAACCAGGAACCAAATGTTAGTAGCCAAGACAATGGGAAAAATGTCTCCAAGGCACGTTAGAGATCTTCAAGCCAGCTCCTCCCATCATAGGCCTGGAGTCCTAGGAGGAAAAAATAATTTTATGGGCCAGGCCCAGGGCCCTGCTGCTTTGTGCAGCCTTGGCACTTGGTGCCCTGCATCCCAGCCACTCCAACTCCAGCCAGAGCTAAAAGGGGCTATGGATTCAGAGGGTGCAAACTCCAAGCCTTGGTGGCTTCCACATGGTGTTGGGCCTGCAGGTGCACAGAAGTTAAGAATTGAGGTTTGGGAACCTCCACTACATTTCAGAGGATGTATGAAAACACCTGGATGTGCAAGCAGAAGCCTGTTGCAGGGGCAGAGCCCTCATGGAGAACCTCTACTAGGGCAGTGCAGAAGGGAAATGTGGGGTTAGAGCCCCCACACAGAGTCCCCACTGGGGCACTGCCTAGTGGAGCTGTGAGAAGAGGGTCACCTTTCTCCAGACCCCAGAATGGTAGATCCACCGACAGCTTGCACTGTGCCACTAGAAAAGCCACAGACCCTCAATGCCAGCCAGTGAAAGCAGCCAGGAGGGAGCCTGTACCCTGCAAAACCACAGGGGCAGACCTGCCTGAGACCGTGGGAACCCACCTCTTGCATCAGCATGACCTTGATGTAACACATAAAGTCAAAGGAGATTTTGGAGCTTTGAGATTTAATGACTGCCCAGACGGGTTTTGGACTTGCATAGGGCCTATAGCCCATTTGTTTTGGCCAATTTCTCCCATTTGGAATGGAAACTTTTACCCAATGCCTGTACCCCCATTGTATTTACTGTTTTAGCCCATTTTCACACTGCTATAAAGAAATACCTGAGACTGGGTAATCTATAAAGGAACAAGGTTTAATTAACTCACAGTTCTGCGTAGCTGTGTAGGCCTCAGGAAACTTACCATCATGGTGAATTGGGAAGTTGGCAAATCTTATATGGCAGCAGGCAAGAGAAGTGCAAGCAGGGGAAATGCCAGATGCTTAGAAAACCATTAGATCTCATGAGAACTCTGGCTGGGCATGGTGGCTCATGCTTGTAATCCCAGCACTTTGGGAGGCCAAGGCAGGTGGATCACTTGGGACCAGGAGCTTGAGACCAGCCTGGGCAACATGGCAAAACCCCGTCTCTACTAAAAACACGAAAAAATTAAGTGTGGTGGCGTGCACCTCTAATCCCAGCTACTCAGTAGGCTGAGGCAGGAGAATCTCTTGAACTGGGGAGGCAGAGGTTGCAGAAAGCTAAGATCGTGCCACTGCACTCCAGCCAGACTTGGTCTCAAAAAAACAAAACAAAACAAAACAAAACAAAATCTCATGAGAACTCACTATCACGAGAACAGCATGGGGGAAACTGCCCCACCCCACCATGATCCAATCACCTCCCTCCCTCCCTCAACACATGGGGATTACAGATCCCTCCCGCAACACGTGGGGATTAAAATTCTAGATGAGATTTAAGTGGGGACACAGAGCCAAACCATATCAACATGGGAGTGCCAATATCTCTTGGAGATCATGATTTCAATTATTTTGGATAAATACCAAAAAACAGGATTGCCGGATCACATGGTAATTCTATTTTTAATTTTTTGAGGAATCTCCATACTGTTTTTCTTTTTTTGTTTTTTTTTAGTTTGTTTGTTTGTTTGTTTCTGAGATGGAGTCGTATTCTGTTGCCAAGGCTGGAGTGCAGTGATGTGATCTTAGCTCACTGCAACCTCCGCCTCCTGGGTTCATGCAATTCTCTGCCTCAGCCTCCCAAGTAGCTGGGATTGCAGGCACCCACCACCATGCCTGGCTCATTTTTGCATTTTTAGTAGAGACGGGGTTTCACTATCTTGGCCAGGCTGGTCTTCAACTCCTGACCTTTTGATCCACCCACCTCAGACTCCCAAAATGCTAGGATTACAGGCGTGAGCCACCGCACCCAGCCTCCATACTGTTTTTTGTAACAGCAGCACCATTTTGTATTCACACCCATAGTGCACAAGAGTTCCAATTCTTTCACGCCCTCACCACCAGCACTTGTCTTAGTTTTTTTAAAAAAAATAATAGCCATCCTGACAGGTATGAGGTTATACTTCATTGTGGTTTAGTTTTGCATTTCCCTGGTGATTAGCTATACTGAGCATTTTTTCAAACACTGGTTGGCCATTTGTATGTCTTCTTTCAAGAAATGTCTATTTGGCATCAATATGTCTTTAAAGCTTCCCAGATGACTCTCACATGCAGCCAGGCTTCAGGTTTTATTGGAGGTGGGGGAGGGGAGAGCTTTGTACTTGAGTTAGAAACCCCAGTTCGATTTCTTGCTCTGCACCAACTGGCTAACTAGTCTTGGAAAGTTAGCCTCCACTTCCTCATCATTGAAATGGAGTCATTACCCTGCCCCGCCCACTGTAAGCTTGAGCACTGTACTTCATCTCCCCAAACCATGTTTCCCTCCCCTGTAAAATGGAAATAATAACCATCCCTCCCTCTTAGGTTGGTGGTGAATCTCAAGTGCCTCAATGCATGAAGATGCTTACCACTTGGAGCAGTACATTTTAGCTATTGTTTTTATTGCCTGGCCCTTGGTGGTGATTCTGTCTGGTCGAGTTTTGGGGGTTTTACTGCATCCGCCTGCTTTTACTATTTTATTGCTTCTTTTTATTGAGTAATCTTTTAGCTTATTTTATTTTATTGTATGTTTTGTTATTTCCCAGTCGACATTCACTTTTAAATGGGGAATAAGAAACAGAAGCTCAAAAGCAACAGTTATGAGGGCAGACGAGGCCCCAGTTGGAGATCAGCAGGTCTTTATTTCCCTGCTGAGCTCTGCACAAGTGTTTCCTACCCCCAAAGTGAGCTCAGATTTTTGACCACATCCCAGAAGAGATACTCCTCTGCTCTCTCCAAGTTTAAGTTCTCCATCAGTCTCTCTTACATGCCTTATCCTCAGGCCTGGCAATACTTTAGAAAAACTACTGACTCCTGGGTCCCATCCCAGGCCATTTACACCAAAATCTCTGGGGGTAGAACCCAGGCATCTGTATGTTTGTAATGTTCCCAAGTGACTCCAAAGTGCAGCCAGGGCTCAGAGCCACTTCCAACCAAACTCTTATAGTTCCCCAAATGTGTGATGACATTTTGCATCCATGTCTTGTATGGGATCATATATTCATGAATGTCAAAATTGCTTCTTCTGACCCAACTCCCTGGCTAGAATCTAGTCCTTCTTAGAGCACTGCCAAAGCTTGACATCTCCCTCTGGACTCCTTGGGCTGACTTAGACAGTATCCAGTGGCACATTCTTGTACAGTGTCCAGTGCTAACTTATAATCTCAGCACATCCCACATGCTCTCAGTTCTTCTTTCTCTGTCATTCCCACCAGACTAGCAGATGCGTGATTTGTGTCTCTCATGTCTATTTTCCCAGCATCAGGAACAAAGATTTTTAGATGCTGGGTGAGTAAATAAATGAAGAAATGAATGAAAATCACCTAGTTAGTTGATTCAGAAGAAACTTAGCCCAGAAGACTTGGTCAGAAGAGTCCTCAGGCTGGCCACAAGGAATGTGCCAGGGTCACTGTAGGCAAAGAGAGAATGGGTCCTCCTCTGGCTAAGCAGAGAGAGCCTAAAGTCCATAGATCAAGATTCTCACCTGATTCACCCTGCTCTTTTCATCGGTGGGCACAGTACATGGGGGTAGTCATGTGGCATTGTTGGCAGGAGGACTGCGGTGTGTAAAGCCCCTTATTCCTACACTAGTCTCACACCACTGTATTCCTTTAGTGTTGTGTCTCCTTTATTATTCTATCTTGTCCTGTGTAATGGTTAATTTTATGTGTCCACTTGACTGGGTCACAGGATATTTGGTTAAACATTTTACTAGGTGTTTCTATTCTGGGTGCTTTAGATGAGATGAACATTTTAATTGGTAGACTGGATTGCCCTCCCTAAGGTGGGTGGGCCACATCCAATCTGTTGAAGTCCTGAATAGAAGAAAAGGCTCACCTTTCACAAGTTAAGAGAGAATTCCTCCTGCCTGCCTGCCTGCCTGCCTGCCTTACAACTAAGGCATCACCTTTTTTTCCTGCCTCCCGTCTCAAACTGGAACATTTGGCTCTTCCTGGGTCTTGAGTCTGCCAGCCTTCAGATTGGAACTACAATATCAGCTCTCTTTGGTCTCCAGTTTGCCCTCTCACTCTGCAGATCTTGGGATTTGTCTCCATAATTGCATAAGTCAATTCCTTATAATAAATTTCCCTTGGCCAGGTGCTGTGGCTCCCGCCTGTAATCCCAGCACCTTGGGAGGCCAAGGCAGGAGAATTGCTTGAGGTTAGGAGTTTGAGACCAGCCTGGGCAACAAAGCAAGACCCCCCATCTCTACAAAAATGAAAAATAAAAAATTAGCTGGGCACAGTGGCATGTGCTGTAGTCCCAGCTACTGAGGATGCTGAAGCAGGAGGATCCTTGGGCCTAGGAGTTCAAGGCTGCAGTAAGCTATGATGGTGCCACTGCACTCTGGCCTGGGTAACAAAGCAAGATCCTGTCTCAAAAACAAAAATTAAAAATTAAAAATATATAAAAATATAGATAGATAAGTAGGTTCATAGATAATAGATAGATAGATAGATAGATAGATAGATAGATAGATAGATACATACATACATACATACATACATAGATACATAGATACATAGATACATAGAATGATATGGTTTGGCTGTGTCCCCACCCAAATCTCATCTTGAACTGTAGTTCCCATAATCCCCACTTGTTGTGGGAGGGACCCAGTGGGAGGTAATTGAATCATGAGGGTGGACTTTTCCCATGCTGTTTTCATGATAGTGAATAAGTCTCATAAGATCTGATGGTTTTATAAAGGGCAGGTCCCCTGCACATGCTCTCTGCTCTCTTGACTGCTGCCATGCAAGATGTGACTTTGCTCCTCCTTCACCTTTTGCCATGATTGTGAGGCCTCCCCAGCCATGTGGAACCGTGAGTCCATTAAACCTCTTTTTCTTTATGAATTACCCAGTCTCAGGTATTTCTTCCTAGCAGTATGAAAATGGCTGGGCATGGTGGCTCACGCCTGTAATCCCAGCACTTTGGGAGGTCGAGGTGGGTGAATCACCTGAGGTCAGGAGTTCAAGACCATCCTGATCAACATGAAGAAACCCCATCTCTACTAAAAAATACAAAAATTAGCCAGGTGTGGTGGTGCATGCCTGTAATCCCACCTACTCTGGAGGCTGAGGCAGAAGAATCGCTTGAACCTGGGAAGTGGAGGTTGTGGTGAGTCGAGATTGCACCATTGTACTCCAGCCTGGGCAACAAGAGTGAAACTCTGTCTCAAAAAAGAAAGAAAGAAAGAGAGAAAGAGAGAAAGAGAGAAAGAGAGAAAGAGAGAAAGAGAGAAAGAGAGAAAGAAAGAAAGAAAGAAAGAAAGAAAGAAAGAAAGAAAGAAAGAAAGAAAGAAAGAAAAGAAAGAAAGAAAGAAAGAAAGAAAGAAAGAAAGAAAGAAAGAAAGAAAGAAAGAAGAAAGAAAGAAAGAAAGAGAGAGAGAAAGAAAGAGAGAGAAAAGAGAAAAGAAAATAAAAGGGACTAATACAGTAAATTGCTACTGCTAGAGTAGGGTACAACTACAAAGATACTCAAAAATGTAGAAGCAACTTTGGAACTGGTTAACAGGCAGAGGTTGAAACAGTTTGGAGGGCTCAGAAGAAGACAGGAAGATGTGGGAAAGTTTGGAGCTTCCTAGAGACTTGTTGAATGGTTTTGATCAAAATGCAGATAGTGATATGGACAATAAATGAAGTCTGTGCTGAGGTGGTGTCAGATGGAGATGAAGAACTTCTTGGGAACTGGAATAAAGGTGACTTTTGCTATGTTTTTGCAAAGAGGCTGGCAGCATTTTGCCCCCATCCTAGAGATCTGTGGAACTTTGAACTTGAGAGAGATGATTTAGGGTATCTGGCAGAAAAAATTTCTAAGCAGCAAAGCATTCAAAAAGAAGCAGAGCATAAAAGTTGTGAAAATTTGCAGCCTTACGATGCAATAGAAAAGAAAACCCCATTTTCTGGGAAGAAATTCAAGCCAGCTACAGAAATTTGCATAAGTAATGAGGAGCCAAATGTGAATCACCAAGACAATGGGGAAAATGTCTCCAGGGCATATCAGAGACCTACACAGCAGCCCCTTCCATCACAGGCCTAGGAGGAAAAAATGGTTTTCTGGGCCAGGGCCCTCCTGCTGTGTGCAGCCTCAGGACCTGGTACCCTGCATCACAACAACTCCTGCTGTGGCTAAAAGGGGCCAAAGTACAGTTCAGGCCATGGCTTCAGTGGGTACAAGCCTCAAGCCTTGGCAGCTTCCACATGGTGTCAGTCCTGCAGTTGCACAGAAGGCAAGAATTAAGGTTTGGGAACCTCCACCTAGATTTCAGAGGATGTATGGAAATGCCTGGATGTCCAGGCAGAGGTTTGCTTCAGGAGCAGAGTCCTCATGGAGAATCTCTGCTAGGGCATTGCAGAAGGGAAATATGGGGTTAGAGCCCCCACACAGAGTCTCCACTGTTGGAACTATGCCTGTTGGAACTATGAGAAGAGGGTCACTGTCCTCCGGACCCCAGAATGGTAAATCCACCAACAGCTTGCAACATGCACCTGGAAAAGTTGCAGACACTCAACACTAGCCTGTGAAAGCAGCCAGGACTGTGGGGCTGCCCTCCAAAGCCACTGGGGCAGAGCTGCCCAAGACCATGGGAATCCACCTCTTGCATCAGCCTGTCCTGGATATGAGACAGGGAGTCAAAGGAAACCATTTTGGAGCTTTAAGGTTTGACTTCCCAACTGGATTTTGGACTTGCATGGGGCCTGTAGCCCCTATATTTTGGCCAACTTCTCCCATTTGGAATGGGTGTCTTTACCCAGTCTGTACCCCCATTGTATGTAGGAAGTAACTAACTTGCTTTTGATTGTACAGGCTCATAGGCAAAAGGGACTTGCCTTGTCTCAGATTAGACTTTGGACTGTGAACTTTTGAGTTAATGCTGAATGAGTTAAGACTTTGGGGGACTGTTGGGAAGTCATGATTGGCTTTGAATGTGAGGACATGAGATTTGGGTGGGGCCAGGGGCTGAATGATATGGTTTGGCTGTGTCCCTACCAAAATCTCATCTTGAAATCTAGCTCCCATAATCCCCATGTGTCATGGGAAAGACCAAGTGGGAGGTAACTGAATCACAGGGGCAGGTTTTTCCCGTGCTATTCTCATGATGGTGAATAAGTCTCATGAGATTTGATGGTTTTATAAAGGGCAGTTCCCCTGCACACGCTCTCTTGCCTGCTGTGGTGTAAGACAAGACTTTGCTCCTCCTTCGCCTTCCACTGTGATTGTGAGGCTTCCCCAGCCATCTGGAACTGTGAGTCCATTAAACCTCTTTCTCTTTATAATTACCCAGTCTCAGTTATTTCTTCATAGTAGCATGAAATGGATACATAGATAGATACATAGATAGATAGATATCCTATTGGTTCTGCTTCTCTGGAGAACTCTAACTTATACACCACTCATGTGAAGTTGGTAGAAAATTATTTGTTAGATAGATAGATGAATAGATAGACAGACAGATATCCTATTCTGTTTCTCTGGAGAAGCCCAACTTATATACCACTCATGTGAAGCTGATAGAAATTACTTAACAGTTGCCAAGATCCTCAATTCATGTGAATTTCCTTCCTGGACCTGGTGCCACTATAGGCTGACATTCTTCCTTTCCCTCTTGTGAGTTGTGGCTTCTATAGTCTGGGGCAGTGAGCTGTGAGAGCAGCAGACCTAGGGGGAGACCTAATTTTACAGAACCTACCAGTTCTGTGAGCTTGGTGCATTAATTAACTTTGCTGACCTTCAGTATCCTCCCAGTAAAATGAAGAGAACTGCCACCCCAGGAAGGTGTGGAGGGGATTCATGAGATAACATGCAAAACATTTCACACAGTACCTGATACCAAGAAGACACTCAATAAAAGATTGCTTATATTATTATTTTAGGGGTGAGGAAACAAAGAAACTATGCTTTTGAGAACTACACTTGAATTGTCAAAAAGCCTCTGAGTAAGGACCTAAAGGATATTGCGAAGTTAAAACAGCATGAACTTGTTTTAACTGATCAGAGGCCTTTTCCTCATACAAGTTTGTGCTATCTTGGCTTTCATTGTAGTAGCAAGGTCTCTGGATAAGCAGAGAATTAATCTTCTTGCATTCATCTTCTTGGACTTACATCCTAAGGATTTTCTCTCAAGGAAACTGATATCACCTTAAAAAAAAAATCAGTCTTGGAAAAAGTGCTTGTTCATCCCTTTGATACTCCTCATTCCCATCCCGATCTCCTTCTGAGTTCAGAGCTGGTTCTTCCATACCTGTTCCCGCCACTCTGGTTGATGCCTTCTTCGTATCTTACCTGGGACTGCAGTCATTTCTTAACTGGCCTCTCTACATCACAGGACTCTTTCTAAATGACAGGGCTGAATGCACCATTCCCCATTTCTAAACCTTTCAGTGGGGCTCTGTCACGTGCAGAACTGGGCCAGCCCACTCGGTCAGAAGCCCAGATGGACCTCCACAGTCTGCCCTCTTCACCCGGCAGCCTCGCCTCCCAACCCCTAGGCCCTGGCAGTTCCAAACAACCAGCTCTTCCCAAGACATATCTGTCTAAAAGTTCTTCCTCATTCGGCAACAGATAACTTTGTCTCATCCTTCAAAATCAACCCGGTGTCACAACTTTTGCAGAAGGAGCTAATTCAATGCTCTCTGCCTCTTGAACACCCTCCCCTCTCACCTATTTTCTTGCCGCTACACCTTGAGCTTATTCCTATCATAGAATTACCACATTACACTATAATTTATAATGTACGTGACTACGGCCCTGTCTGTGAGCTCTTCCAGAGCTAGGAGTACGTTATATTTATCTCTGTATTTCCTTGACTTATTAATGGGTGAGGCACACAGAAGGCACTGAAGAGATGTTAAGCAAATACATTTAAAAATGCACAGGTTGGGGACGAAAGAAGATGAATGTAACTGTAAAGGGGTAGTACAAGGAAGAGCTTCGTGGTAATGGCATAGTTCTGTATTTGGATTGGAGTGGTGGGTATACAAATCTACACATGAGGCTGGGCAGAGTGGCTCATGCCTATTAATCTCAGCACTTTGGGAGGCTGGGACGGGCGGATCACCTGAGGTCAGGAGTTCGAGACCAGCCTGGCTAACATGGTGAAACCCCATCTCTACTAAAAATATGAAAATTAGCCATGCGTGGTGCTGCACACCTGTAGTCCCAGCTACATGGGAGGCCAAGGTGGAAGTAATCACTTGAACCCGGGAGGCAGAGGTTGCAGTGAGCAGAGATCCCACCACTGCACTCCAGCATGGGCGATGGAGCGAGACTCTGTCAAAAAAAAAAAAAAAAAAAAAAGGAAAAGTTTCTTAGAAAGGAAAAACACACATAAAAGCTAGTTTTACTGTTCTGACTAATCTAATAAAATAATTGGAAGTAAAGGGCTGTCAAAGTCTAATTTAATATTATTTAAAATTGGTTAGAAGTGAATGATTACAACAGAAACATAATCCAAGTGTGCTTCAACATGTGGCTGTTTTAATCTGGTTTGAGTTGATGTTTAAAAAGAAAAAAGAAAAAGAAGAAAAGGAAAAAAAAAAGTGGTTGTTTTAGAATAATAACAAGTTTCTGCTCTGAAGACCTTTCCACCAGTGCCTAAGCGCTTAGGGCCATGAGTAGAGTGAATTAGGACAGTGCTGCTGTGGGTGCTGAACAAGCTCAGCAATGATGAAACACCTGAGAGAAACATACAGCTGCACTTATGGGATCTGATCACGTAGAGGCTGAATGGGTGGAAGAAAACTGCTGGGCTGACCCACGACTCTGCGAAAACCTAAAACTCTGCGTCTGTGTCCATAGCAACTTGGAACCCGTGAAAAGCTACAGGTGCTAAAAAGTGAGGTTTTGAGTAGATTGACACCTTCAAAAGCTAAAGGCCTCTAGACACCCAGAGCCTCTAAAACCCTGAAATTCCTAGCAACCAGGTTGGGCTAGCAACCTAACAACTTCAAGAGCCTAAATCCGTAAGAGCCTAGGGCCCCTAGAAACTGATGTCTCTAATAACTTGGGGCCTTTGAGAAACATGAAGCTTTTAATAAATTGAAAATCTGAATAACCTGGGGCTTTTAACAACCCAAGACCTATAATAAACTGGAACTCTTAGCAACTTGGGTTGCCTAGCAACCTGGGGGCTCTAATTATCAGAGACTCCTAGCAACCAGAGAGATTGTAAAACCTGAGGGCCCTGTACACATCCAACCCTGGACCCAGTCCGCCTCTCACTCTTGCAGTAGTTGCCGCTGGATCTTGAGAAGCAGTGTGATCTAAAAGACAGAGCTGGAATTGGAAACCAAAGACACATGCTTAGCGTTCTGATTTTGCCACTTACTAACCATATATCCTGTGGCCTAAGCTCCCTGACCATCACTTTCCTTACATATGAGAAAAGGCTGGGCACAGTAGCTCATGCCTGTAATCTCAGCACTTTAAGAGGCCAAGGTGGAAGGATTGCTTGAGGCCAGGAGTTCAACACCAACCCGGGCAACATAGAGAGACACTGTCTCTACAAAAAAAAAAATTAACCAGGTGTAATGGCATATACCTGGAGTCCCAGATATGCAGGAGGCTAAGGCAGGAGGATTTCTCAAGCCCAGGAGTCTGAGGCTGCAGTGGGCTATGATCACACCAGTACACTCTAGCCTGGGCAACAGAGCGAGACCCTGTCTCAAAAAACAAAACAAACGATCCAGTTATTAACATTTTAGTGGCTAAAAAGTCATTTGCATTAGCATACTTCCTGTGAATAAAACAGGTTAATCTGGATTCTAAAAATATACATTGTCCTTCATTGGGCTCAATAAAACTGTCATTTTGCATTAAAATAAATACGCCCTGTAAACACCGGTATTTGCCCCATTTGGTTCTCAAGGTTGCGGGTGTGGGAAGGCGGAGTGAACACCAGGAAGATGCTCATCCCTGGTGCAGTCCAATGTGAAGACGAAGACCCCCAAGGGGAAAGTGAAGACCTCCTGGGCTCACAGGAAGTAAGGGCTAGAGCAGGGACCAGATCTACCTTTCCAGAACATAACTGTGTACTCACACTACGCTTGCCATTGACAGAGAGGGCATAAGAGAAGCTCTCGACATTATTGCTCATGGGCATGGAGTTGAGAGACAGTGAGCCTGGGTATTCTATGGGGCTTATGGTGTGTGGAAGGGAAATCATATGAGGCTCTATGGGTGTGTTCAACCTTCTGAACTTCTATGCCTTTCTCTGCAAAATGGGGAAAATGAAATGCATCTTTCAAAGGATCTGGTGTTCATGCTATCTTCCCTCTGACACATTCCCTACTACTCTCTGGGAGCTCCTCTCTCCTCGCTGAAATCCCGGGCCCCAGCAGAGCTCTCTCACGGTGCTGGAGGGTTGAGTGAGGAGGTAAGACAATATCCACTTCGCACCCAAAAGCAATTTCTCTCCCAAACGACAAGGAAAGAGCTGAGCTCCAGTTTCATGCTGTTCGATGGGCCCAAAGGAGTATCTTTTTTTTTTTTTCTATTTAGACAGAGTCTCACTCCATTGTCTGGGCTGGAGCAATCTCAGCTCACTGCAACCTCTGCCTCCAGTGTTCTAGGGATCCTCCCACCTTAGCTTCCCAAGTAGCTGGGATCATGCCTGGCTAATTTTCTTTTTTTCTTTTTTTTTTTTTTTTTTTTTTTTTTTGGTGTCTTAGTAGAGATGGAGTTTCACCATGTTGCCCAGGTTGGTCTTAAACTCCTGAGCTCAATCAATCTGCCCACGTTGGCCTCCCAAAGTGCTAGGATTACAGGCGTGAGCCACTGCACTCGGCCTTAAAGAATGATCTTACATAGCAATGATTTTCCACAGGAGATGGTTTTGCCCTCCGGAGGATGCATGGCAATGCCTGAAGACATTTTTGGTTACCACAACTAAGGGAGGGGGATTGCTACTGGCATTTGGTGAGGAAAAGTCAAGGATGCAGCATCCTACAAAGCACAGGACTGCTGCCCACAATAAATCATTATTCAGCCCAAATGTCAGTCGTGGCAAGGTCAAAACATCCTGATAGACAGCATAGAGCAGTCTAGGTCTGGATCCTTCACTGTTCCTAGCTTCCATGCGATCTTAGACAGGCTGTCTCATTTCTCTAGGCCATAGTCAGTTCCCTGACCTGTAAAATAAGACAATTTGATTTGATTGTGAGAAACACACATTCACCCGTCCAAACCCAAAGAATGGACTTGGAGACACGAAGAACAGCGGAAGCGAGACTTTTAATGGCGGTCTTGCAAGATCAGGTGTCTGGTAGGCAGGCACACCCAGGGCAGTTACAATAGGTAATTTATCTCCTAGCAATCAAATCCCTTCCCCAGTTCCTCATCAGTGGAGTACTATGGTGTTACAATCCTCCTGGATATCGCCTAAGTTTCATTATCCCTCTTATAAGGTTATACCCTGGGTCCCCTTCCCCACTTAAGTTTCAAATTCTCAACAGCGAAACTTTCTTCCGTTTTATAGGGTGACCCCTCCTCTACACTCTTTTCACTTAATTGTGACCTTCTAGGTGCATGAGCCATGAGGTTTGTTACATTTGTAGGCTGGCTGCCAGTACTTAGATTTATCACGCCTTGAAAATGGACCATTTAAAATGTTTTCTTACAAACTCCCTCCTCTTTTCTATTTACTTCCTTTGGTCTCATTTTCATATGAAGCCTTTCGGTCCTCGAATTTCTCTTTTACTTTCTTCCTCATAGGAGAATGAGTTTAATTTGGTTTCTAATAGTAGCAGGTTATTTTCCTGGTAATTCATGGGCATTTGTTTATTAATAGCTGCTTCAGTTAATCTCTGTGCTAGTCCCCTCATACAAGGGATAATACAACATCTCACTGCGGTTAAGATTCCTGCCACAATTGTGAGAGATGTAAGGATTGAAGCTCCTATGCCTTTCCAAACCAACTCCTAGCCAACCCACAAGTGGGTCATCAATTCCAGCATTTTCTGCCAGTTCGTTGGCTAGAGTTTTCAGTCCTTGTAAAGCTTCTGTAATGGTCCCATCTGGGGCAGTATTGTCGGGAATGAAAGTACAACATTTCCCACCTAGCATAACATATACGCCCCCTTTTTCTGCTAGTATCATGTCTAACACAAGCCCGTTTTCCCAGGCCATTTGGCTGGTGGCATCTAACTGGCTAGCCACCCTTTTGAGGGTGTCCCAAGTATAATTGATAAATCTCTGTTGATTATAATAGATGTAGTTAATCCAATCCACATTCTTATTAATAGTTGGGCCACGTGTGTTGGCTCACACCTGTAATCCCAACACTTTGGGAGGCCGAGGCAGACAGGTCACTTGAGGTCAGGAGCTTTAGACCAGCCTGGCCAACACAGCGAAACCCCATCTCCACTAAAAATACAAAAATTAGCTGGGTGTGGTGACATGCACCTGTAATCCCAGCTACTTGGGAGGCTGAGGCAGGAGAATGGCTTGAACCTGGGAGGCAGAGGAGGTTGCAGTGAGTCAAGAACATGCCACTGCACTCCAGCTGGGGTGACAAGTGAGACTCCATCCCAAAAAAAAAAATGGTTGACCACCAGAAGAATGCTGACTTTGGGCCTTAAATTCATTAGGCCCCTCCCTAGGGACTCCTGTTGACTCAACATATATATGGAGTCAAAAGAGTTTGTCAAATGTCTCCAGTTTTGGTGGCCATGTGTATTTTCAGGTATCTTGTGGAATGCCAGGGTGAAGAGAATGGCCAATTGGACTAAAGCAAAGTCCTGGTCCAACTGGACAGTAACAAGTTATGGAGATTCCTTTCCCACAATACCACCAGACATCAGCCTGGGGTATATGGAGAGCTGAGTAATTGCCTTTGCCTCACCAGTGACGTTTAGGAATTGGGTACAAGTCAAGAGTTCTCATGGACTTACTGTACTCTGCCCCTGCCTAGAGAAGCAAGAGGAGTGGTTTATATTCCCTATAAAGAATGAGGGGATTGCTCTGGGATCTGACCTCCGCAATGCAGGAAAGAGTAATGACAGACTCTTACAAGTCTCATTTCCCCACGCATCCTTATCCTGGTATAGAACCAACATACAACGCATTCCTTCAGGATTGGTATCCCATCCTAGGGGCGACGGAACCACTTGTGCCTGAGGTCGTCCTGCAGCACACACATAATAGTTACTCTTGCTGAAGGCTTATACTGAAAATTTGACCCATTCGACCCAGGCATTCACATCTCTGTAAACTGTCTCAATTTCTATGATTTGCCTTAAATACTTTACCTCAATTATTTTTACCCTTTTAGGGTCATTATTTGGTGGACCGAAGTGTTTATTAGGGTCTGGGGTTGCAGTAGTCCCAGGCAAATGGGAGGTTGAGTTCTTGATTAGTTTGAGAGCAAATCACCCTAGGGGGTCTTTCTCTGTGATGCCTGCTCCTAACTTATACACATAAGATGCTACTTTTGGTTCTTGGTCTAGAACAGCTGGATTGTCAATGGTGATGAGTATAGGATTGCATTCTAAATTCTGACAGTTATTTGATGGGGAGCCCTTGGTCAGAGGTAGTTTATTCTTCAAGGGTCTCCAGCTCAGAGTTACCCACCCCAGGTTTACTGTCCAACACTCAAATGGGGTAATACACCATACATCATCCCAGCTGGGGCAGGGTGATGCCCTACTGTAACCTGCATTTGGCTCAGGGCGAAGATATTTATTCAACTGTGAGAGCTGTCTCTAATTTTCCAAATTCCCACAAGGTAAGACCTGGCAGGCATTAAATCTTATAGTTTGGGGTGCTACCATCTGGGTTATATTAATTACCAACCTGATTGGGTAGGCAGGAGTCCCCTGCCAGTTTCCATTTTGACCTTCTGCTCCTTGTGTGGTAGCACATCCCAGCCATATTAACTTCCAGAAATGGGGCCAGCCCATGTTTTCTTTTAAGATTTTTCTCAGAGTTGACTTTAAGGGTTCCTCAGGTGACCCATGCACTTTTCACTGGGTTTTTTTTTTCCCTCCCTTCTGGGGTCTCTTTTACCAGTCCCTTGACTCAAGTATACTGAGTTCACCCCCATTCAGCTGTTTGCACAGCCGCCTCAGTGCTCAGGAGCACTTGATAAGGGCATTCCCAGCTTGGGTGCAGCTTGTCTTCTTTCCAAGTCTTAATCAGCACCAAGTCACCAGGCTGGAAGTGGTAAACCACAAACTCAAGAGGTGGAGTTTGAGTCAGAAGTCCTTTTAACCTAAGGGATGACAGGGTAGAGGATATGGCCAGTATATAATATCTTAAGAATTGATCCTTCGTTTCCATAGTAGGGAGATATGTAGTTCTGCCCAAATATGGGAACCCATATAATAACTAATAGGGAGACAATCCCAAGTCTTTTCTTGGGGCTGTCCTAATCCTAAGGAGTGTTTTTGGAAAACATTTTGTCCAAAGCATTTTAGTTTCTAAGATTAGCTTGGTGATACACTTTTTGGGTGTTTGATTCATTCTTTCTACCTTTCCAGAGGAAGGGGGATGCCAAAGGGTATGATAATCCCATCGAATTTGTAAACCTTCCATAATTCCCCTTAACACCCTTGAGGTAAAGTGGCTCTCATTGTCTGAAGCAGTATTTTCCACCAGGCCAAATCTAGGTACAATTGTTCTAATATTATTTTGACCACATTTCTGGTGGTGGCTGTTGGAAAGGGAAAGACTTCCACCCAGCCAGGAAGGTGACCTACAATCACCAGTAAATACTTTAGTCTTCCTACTTAGGGCATTTCTGTGATATCTACTTGGATGCTTTGAAATGGTCTTAGTCTGGGAGGTTTTCCTCCCTTGTCCTGTTTTCTCATTACCTTTTTGTTTAGCCTTTGACAAGTTACAAAACTTGCACATACTTGTTTAGTGAGGGTATAAATCCCTATACACCCATAATTCCTAAGTATTGCATTACACAGAGCCTAGGATCCCCAGTGACTCCTTTTGCATAATACAGACATTATTTATCTTATTAGGGGTTTAGTCACACTGGCTCTCTCACACTATCCACCTTTTTCTCTGCTGTCTGCTTTGGCTCTGCGGCTCCTGCCACCCCCACATCTGCAGCTGCACTCCCTGGCCTGCAAGGCCAGCTTTTAGTTACAAAGTTAACCTTTAAAAGGCCTTTCTCTGCTGGCTCCTCCAGATTTAATCTGAAGTATTTTCTCATCTGATCTCTGAGCGTCTGCAGGAATGCAGAGGGAGTTTCCTCTTTTTCTTGTTGAATCTCGAATGCTTTTGAGACATTTTATGTCCTAGGAGTGGACTCTTTGATCTCTTATAATTATTTGTTCCTCCATTTGGGCCCAGTCTCTGGGATCATTATTATCCCATTCGGGATTGACATTTGGAAATTTTTGTTTGGCTGGCAAGACCCCTTGCCCAGGAGGGTGCTGCCTCTCCCAGATGGTCATGACTGCTCTCCTAATCATTCCCCTTTCTTCTGCTGTAAACAGTGTATTTATAATGGAATAATTTTAGCCCAGGTGTAAAAGCTGGGTCCTAGGATTTGGTCCAACTGGTCTGCTAAACTGAGGGGATCTTCTAGGAGTAGTTTCATTTCCTTCTAGAAATTCCTAACTTCAGTACCTGTAAGAGGAGCATTTACAAAGCCAATCTCTTCGTGTCCCATGGGAACTTCCCTAAGAGGGAACATGCTAGATGCCTGCTGTGTGGAAGGGATAGGGGAGTTTTCAATATCCTCTTACACTGTTTTTTTGTTTGTTTTTAATTTATTTTTTTATTATACTTTAAGTTCTAGGGTACACATGCACAACGTGCAGGTTTGTTACATACGTAGACATGTGCCATGTTGGTGTGTTGCACCCATTAACTCGTCATTTACATTAGGTATATCTCCTAACACTATCCCTCCCCCTTCTCCCCACCCCACGACAGGCCCCGGTGTGTGATGTTCCCCACCCTGTGTCCAAGTGTTCTTATTGTTCAGTTCCCACCTATGAGTGAGAACATGTGGTGTTTGGTTTTCTATCCTTGCAATAGTTTGCCCAGAATTATGGTTTCCAGCTTCATCCATGTCCCTACAAAGGACATGAACTCATCCTTTTTTAGGGCTGCATAGTATTCCATGGTGTATATGTGCCACATTTTCTTAATCCAGTCTATCATTGATGGACATTTGGGTTGGTTCCAAGTCTTTGCTATTGTGAATAGTGCTGCAATAAACATACGTGTGCATGTGTCTTTATAGCAGCATGATTTATAATCCTTTGGGTATATACCCAGTAATGGGATGGCTGGGTCAAATGGTATTTCTAGTTCTAGATCCTTGAGGAATCTCCACACTGTCTTCCACAATGGTTGAACAAATCTACAGTCCTACCAATGGTGTGAAAGTGTTCCTATTTCTCCACATCCTCTCCAGCAGCTGTTGTTTCCTGACTTTTTAATGATCAGCATTCTAACTGTTGTGAGATGGTATCTCATTGTGGTTTTGATTTGCATTTTCCTGATGGCCAGTGATGATGAGCATTTTTTCATGTGTCTGTTGGCTGCATAAATGTCTTCTTTTGAGAAGTGTCTGTTCATATCATTTGCCCACTTTTTGATGGGGTTGATTTTTTCTTGTAAATTTGTTTAAGTTCTTTGTAGATTCAGGATATTAGCCCTTTGTCAGATGGATAGATTGTAAAAATGTTCTCCCATTCTGTAGGTTGCCTGTTCACTCTGATGGTAGTTTCTTTTGCTGTGCAGAAGCTCTTTAGTTTAATTAGATCCAATTTGTCGATTTTGGCTTTTCTTGCCATTGCCTTTGGTGTTTTAGTCATGAAGTCCTTGCCCATGCCTATGTCCTGAATGGTATTGCCTAGGTTTTCTTCTAGGGTTTTTATGGTTTTAGGTCTAACATTTAAGTCTTTAACCCATCTTGAATTAATTTTTGTATAAGGTGTAAGGAAGGGATCCAGTTTCAGCTTCCTACATATGGCTAGCCAGTTTTCCCAGCACCATTTATTAAATAGGGAATCTTTTTCCCATTTCTTGTTTTTGTCAGGTTTGTCAAAGATCAAATGGTTGTAGATGTGTGGTATTATTTCTGAGGGCTCTGTTTTGTTCCATTGGTCTACATCTCAGATTTGGTACTAGTGCCATGCTGTTTTGGTTACTGCAGACTTGTAGTATAGTTTGAAGTCAGGCAGCATGATGCCTCCAGCTTTGTTCTTTCGGCTTAGGATTGTCTTGGCAATGCAGGCTCTTTTCTGGATCCACATGAATTTTAAAGTAGTTTTTTCCAATTGTTTGATGAAAGTCATTGGTAGCTTGCTGGGGATGGCATTGAATCTATAAATTACCTTGGGCAGTATGGCCATTTTCACGATATTGATTCTTCCTATCCATGAACATGGAATGTTCTTCCATTTGTTTGTGTCCTCTTTTATTTCATTGAGCAGTGGTTTGTAGTTCTCCTTGAAGAGGTCCTTCACATCTCTTGTAAGTTGGATTCTATTCTCTTTGAAGCAATTGTGAATGAGAGTTCACTCATGATTTGGCTCTCTGTTTGTCTGTTATTGGTGTATAGGAATGCTTGTGATTTTTGCACACTGATTTTGTATCCTGAGACTTTGCTGAAGTTGCTTATCAGCTTAAGGAGATTTGGGGCTGAGACGATGGGGTTTTCTAAATGTACAATCATGCAATCTGCAAATAGGGACAATTTGACTTCCTCTTTTCCTAATTGAATACCTTTTATTTCTTTCTCCTGCCTGATTGTCCTGGCCAGAACTTCCAACACTATGTTGAATAGGAGTGGTGAGAGAGGGCATCCCTGTCTTATGCCAGTTTTCAAAGGGAATGCTTCCAGTTTTTGCCCATTCAGTATGATATTGGCTGTGGGTTTGTCATAAATAGCTCTTATTATTTTGAGATACATCCAATCAATAACTAATTTGTTGAGAGTTTTTAGCATGAAGGTCTGTTGAATTTTGTCAAAGGCCTTTTCTGCATCCATTGAGATAATCATGTGGTTTTTTTCTTTGGTTCTGTTTATATAATGGATTATGTTTATTGATTTGTGTATGTTGAACCAGTCTTGCATCCCAGGGATGAAGCCCACTTGGTCATGATGGATAAGCTCTTTGATGTGCTGCTGAATTCGGTTTGCCAGTATCTTATTGAGGATTTTTGCATCAATATTCATCAGGGATATTGGTCTAAAATTCTCTTTTTTTGTTGTGCCTCTGCCAGCCTTTGGTATCAGGATGATGCTGGCCTCATAAAATGAGTTAGGGAGGGTTCCCTCTTTTTCTACTGATTGGAATGGTTTTAGAAGGAATGGTACCAGCTCCTCCTTGTACCTCTGGTAGAATTTGGCTGTGAATCCGTCTGGTCCTGGACTCTTTTTGGTTGGTAGGCTATTAATTATCGCCTCAATTTCAGAGCCTGTTATTGGTCTATTCAGGGATTCAACTTCTTCCTGGTTTAGTCTTGGGATGGTGTATGTGTTCAGGAATTTATCCATTTCTTCTAGATTTTCTAGTTTATTTGTTTAGAGGTTTTCATTGTATTCTCTGATGGAAATTTGTATTTCTGTGGAATTGGTGGTGATACTCCCTCTATCATTTTTTATTGCATCTATTTGATTCTTCTCTCTTTTTCTTCTTTATTAGTCTTGCTAGTGGTCTATCAATTTTGTTGATCTTTTCAAAAAACTAACTCCTGGATTCACTGATTTTTTGAAGGGTTTTTTGTGTCTCTGTCTCCTTCTGTTCTGCTCTGATCTTAGTTATTTCTTGCCTTCTGCTAGCTGTTGAATGTGTTTGCTCTTGCTTCTCTAGTTCTTTTCATTGTGATGTTAGGGTGTCAATTTTAGATCTTTCCTGCTTTCTCTTGTGGGCATTTAGTGCTACACACTGCTTTAAATGTGTCCTAGAGATTCTGGTATGTTGTGTCTTTATTATCATTGGTTTCAAAGAACATCTTTATTTCTGCCTTCATTTCATTATGTACCCAGTAGTCATTCAGGAGCAGGTTGTTTAGTTTTCATGTAGTTGAGTGGTTTTGAGTGAGTTTCTTACTCCTGAGTTCTAGTTTGATTGCACTGTGGTCTAAGAGACAGTTTGTTATAATTTCTGTTCTTTTACATTTACTGAATAGTGCTTTACTTCCAACTATGTGGTCAGTTTTGGAATAAGTGCGATGTGGTGCTGAGAAGAATGCATATTCTGTTGATTTGGGGTGGAGAGTTCCGTAGATGTCTATTAGGTCTTCTTGGTGCAGAGCTATGTTCAATTCCTGGATATCCTTTTTAACTTTCTGTCTTGTTGATCTTTCTAATGTTGACAGTGGGGTGTTAAAGTCTCCCATTATTATTGTGTGGAAGTCTAAGTCTCTTTGTAGGTCTCTAAGGACTTGCTTTATGAATCTGGGTGTCCTGTATTGGGCGCATATATATTTAGGATAGTTAGCTCTTCTTGTTGAATTGATCCCTTTACCATTATGTAATGGCCTTCTTTGTCTCTTTTGATCTTTGTTGATTTAAAGTCTATTTTTTCAGAGACTAGGATTGCTACCTCTGCTTTTTTTGTTTTCCATTTGCTTGGTAGATCTTCCTCCATCCCTTGATCTTGAGTCTATGAGAGATTTTGTCACCACCAGGCCTGCCTTACAAGAGCTCCTGAAGGAAGTACTAAACATGGAAAGGAACAACCAGTACCAGTCACTGCAAAAACATGCCAAATTGTAAAGACCATTGATGCTAGGAAGAAATTGCATCAACTAATGAGCAAAATAACCAGTTAACATCATAATGACAGGATCAAATTCACACATAACAATATTAACCTTAAATGTAAATGGGCTAAATACTCCAATTAAAAGACACATACTGGCAAATTGGATAAGGAGTCAAGACCCATCAGTGTGCTGTATTCAGGAGACCCATCTCACATGCAGAGACACACAAAGCCTCTCACACTGTTCTAATTCTTTTCTAAAATTTGGATAAAGATTGAAAGGAGAGGTTGGTTCAGCTCCCCCATGGTCTCCAGGTCTTTCTTCCTCTGACCTTCCTCCTACCCCTTGATCTTCCGGTCCCCGATTTTGTGAGACGTATGGAGGGGGCAAGAATGGTAGGGGTTCCCAGGGCTTTTCCCTGGGTGAGGGCTTTTTACTAGGCTCTTTTTTTTCTTTGAGGGGGAACATGGGAGCTAATTCCATAATCCAGCAGAGTGTAACCTATCTCTTCTCGTGAGGATGGGGTTTTATAATTCACAGAGAGAGTTAAAGCTTGCCACATCCAGTCCTCCTCTGACCCAAAGTTAGGCCAAAAGACCGAAGGCTTACAAATGGGATCCTTGGGTCAGATAAAACAGCAATACTTTATCATCTTTTGCTTTTCCTTGTCCCTGGTTTGAGAGTTATCCCTCCAAACCTGCAGCACTCTCCCCAAAGGACTATCCAGGGAATGTCAGAGAGAGTTTCTTTGATTCCCTCTTTCCTTTGTCCCCTCGGCCTAGAATTTCTGTTTCCCATTTTTGGTCAGTCTCTGTGTCTGAGTTTCCGTGTGTACTCAACCCCCCTCTACTGGAGGCTTCTCACACACCCCAAAAATCGCTTCATCCATTTCCAGCCATTTCCCTCGCAGGAGAATGGAACTGCGGATTGGGATTCTGCACTCGCTTCATATCTAAGATATGTCTCAGTCACACACACTCGACCTCCGAAAATGCCCAACCACCAAGGCAGTACTTATAGTCCAATTTTCTACCTTGCCTCATGCACAAGGTTGCCTGGTTGCCATGGTGTCTGCTTTTCTCCCTCTGTCGCCTCCGCTGCCTCCTGAATAACAGTCTCAAGTTTGTCTATGGCTTCTGCAGGGAGCCGGGACACTCGGACAGAGCAGGCCACCTAAGTTGGGTGGGACACATCTTCCCTCTCGGCCAGAGTCTCACTCCACGCAGGCACAGAGATCCCAGATGGGCCTCCAGGTTTGTGAGAAACACACAGTCACCCATTCAAACCCACAGAAAGGACTCAGAGACATGAAGAACAGCAGAAGTGAGACTTTTAATGGTGGACTTGCAAGATCGGGTGTCTGGTAGGCAGGCACGCTCAGGGCGGTCACAACAGGTAATTTATCTCCTAGCACACGAATCCTTCCCCCAGTTCCTCATTGGTTGAGTACTTCCTAGACGTCGCCTAAGTTTCATTATCTCCTTTCTAAGGTTATACCCTGGTCCCCTCCCCTGCTTAAGTTTCAATTTCTCAATAACAAAACTTTCTTCCCTTTTATGGGCTGACCCCTCCTCTACGTTCTGTTCACTTATGGTGACCTTCTAGGTGCATGAGACATGTGGTTTGTTACATTTGCAAGCTGGCTGCCAGTACTTAGATTTATCATGCCTTGAAAATGGACCATTTAAAATGTTTTCTCACATTGATGATCCATGTGGCCCCTCCTAATGCCATCATCCTCTAGCTGTGCCCCCCACTCGCCCACCTGTTGACTTTGTATATGGTATTTTGAGTCTCCAAAAGCTAAAGTGGGTGTATTGTCACCTCCATTTCTTCAACTGTAAAATGGGAATAATTATTCCTACTTCACCATTCCTATATTGGCATAAGGAGAAAAAAGGGAATAATGTGTGTGAAATTGCCTTACACATAGTACATGCTTAATCAACATTTGTCTTTCTTAAAAAACCATCATAATGGGTTAGCATGGAAAAAATGTTTAAGAAAATTGTAATTCTCTGACAAGCATCTTCATTCAACAGCCACCGGGACAGAGGGGCCTTCAAGCCCCTCAAGACATGATGTCATAATTTTCCAAAAGGCAGTGATGGATCTCAGGTTTCACAGGCAGCCTAGAGGGGTGGAAAGAACTTGGGCAGGGAGATACATAGACCTGCTTTTAGGCCTCTGACCCATCCTTAATAGAAATATTTCTGTCCAAAAAAAAAAAAAAAAAAAAAAAAGATTACATTGGAATAATCATTTCAACAACTCCAGTCACTGTAAGGTGGAAGGTTACAGAGCCTTGATGCCAAGTCTGAGCTGAGCTCAAACCCTTCCTTTGCCATTCTCTATTGAGTGACCTAATTGTCAATAGGGATGATAACAATTCAAATTATTATTAGGAGGCTGTGAATTTCAAGTGAGATAAAGCATTTAGTAAGTGCTTAATAATGTTAGCTATTGTTGTGTTCTAAGAGCTACAGATGGGTCCCAGTCAGTGTATTAGTGTATTGCCTGCCTAGGCACAACTGTATTCTTGTTTAAGATTTCCATGAAAAATCACACAACATTGTCAAACCCCATTATGGTTCCATGAGAAAGATGTTTAGTTGCCTCTGCTACCCTCCCTTCATACACACACACACGCGCGCGCGCGCGCACACACACACACGTATTCCATTTTACATATAAAAGCTGACATTGGACGTTTGATCAAGATAAAGATCTGTTGTACTCTGAAGGATGGGGATATAAAGTTGTGTTTTTCCAGCATCTCCTTCCTTCATCCCAAGAACACACTGCACTCCCAAGAACATACCCATCAAAAGAGGTTAGAATGCCCACTTTTGACTGTTTAAAGTGGGAAAGGCATCATCCTACCCCCTGAGCCTCTATAAAGAAAGCAATCTTGTAAAACAGAATCTGTCCCATGGTTAAGCCAAGACCATCTCTTATTGATTAAAGGTCAACAAGAATGTAGATTAGTTAAGCTATGCAGAGACCTAACATTCTGAAATGCCAAGTCCTGAGGCTAAAAGTCTAAAACCAATCATTCAAAATCCAAGGAGATGCAACCCTGGAGGAATGATCTGAAGTAAGCTACTTCACAGAATCTGAAATCCGGATTGCCAGTATCTCGCTAAGGCACTCCCACACAGAGGGCTGAAACTGAGCTCCAAATTCTGATAGTGCTCAGAATAGAGTCCTGCAAACATACACAGAGCTCATGGGGCTGTAAGGCAGACCCCTGAATTCCACAGTTGCTGGGAGTATTGGGACAATCAGGCTTGACAAGAGACAGAGGCAGACAAGAAGACAGAAGGAGACAGAGGCACCCACATGATAAAGAGAGTCAAGCAGCAGCTACCCACTTCTGGTTCCTTAAACATTCTAAATAAACAGTGGAAGCTTGCTCTTCTCTTGGTTAATCCTTCATCTCTCCAGAGAAGGTGGCTTTAGTTACTGCCCAGTTTTCTTATCAGAGGAAGCCAGTGTGTACCAAGGCAATGGAGTTAGTCCGGAAGTCTTTATCTAATTATATTATCAGAAGTCAACAGTTGGCCTTAAACAGTGTCCACTTCTCTAGAGTCCAAGGCAGGGAGGTGAGAACAAGCCAGGCCAGAGCTCAGGATAGAGTTGAGTAGGGGGCAAAATTTCAGCTCCAGTCTGGACGCGGTGGCTCACGCCTGTAATCCCAGCAATTTGGGAGGCCGAGGTGGGTGGATCACTTGAGGTCACAAGTTTGAGACCAGCCTGGCCAACATGGTGAAACCCCGTCTCTACTAAAAGTATAAAAATTAGCCAGGCGTGATGGCAGGCGCCTGTAGTCCCAGCTACTCAGGAGGCTGAGGCAGGAGAATCACTTGAACCCGGAAGGTGGAGGTTGCAGTGAGCTGAGACAGCCTGGGTGACAGGGCAAGATAACATCTCAAAAAAAAAAAAAAAAAATTCAGTTCCAGGGTTGGGCCCCTGGAGAAGGCAGCCCTTAAGGTTCAAGGTGTTTAGTTCAAAAAGTGAAGCAAACTCAAGGGTAAAAGGAGTAAATGTCTGTAAAGCTGATCTGGCTGGGATGAGTGCACAGCAGCAGAATGTCTAAGCAGTCAGCCAGAGCTCAGCAGCCAAACAAATGGAAGTCAGTTATGGAAAACATGTCCAGATGGGGCAAGACCTCACCAGCAAGTTGAGGGGGCAGAAACAGATATCTGGCTCGATTTTCTTGTTTGTCACTATCTTCTCATTGCCTAGCTTGGATGCTGGCATATAATCGGTGCTTAATAAACATTTGTAGAATTAATAAATGCAAGACAAAGCCCCTGTAGACGCCAAGTGTCTGCTTACCTTCCTGTCTCCACCATCCTGCCCATCACTGCCTTTCTTGCAGCTTCCCAGGGCAGTCTCATTAAATCACTAATTTTAATTAGATCACAAGAACAAAAGTACAGATACTGTCAGGTTGTTAAGGACAAGAATATTAGGAGAAATCTAGTGGGAAATATAAAGCTTGGAGATGGAGTTGCTAATTGAGCTCCAGGAGCAGCACCTGGGAGGGGAAGACTGGCTGTTGCCAGAGGGTTGGAGCGGGCAGGGGAGCCTACTGGGGCATGGAGAGAAGAGGGGGCTGGACCTTGCTTCCTGGTCCAGCCAGACACAGAGAACTAACCCCTAGTGAAAGCAGCCTTGCAAGCTCTCAATAGGACGTGGTCCCATCACCTCCACACTGTAACTCCAGTGGATGGGCTTCTCACACTGCCTATGGAAGAGGAAAGCATTACAGAAGCCACATGGGATGGGGCTGGCCTGTGGCTCCGTTCTGGAAACAGCAACCAGACCGCCTGCCCAAAAGATGCTGCTAAGACCTTGGTGAAAGTCAATAACGATAAAAAGCCACCATCCCTCTGACAGAAGACTCATGACATGAGGGCCAGATGTTCCACAGGACAAGGATCTCCCTCCCTGAGTCAGAGGCAGGCAAGGAGCTGAAGTTGTGGCAATCCAGCCAGCTTGGGCCGAGCCACGGAGCAAACCAGGTCTGTTTGTAATCTTGTCATCTACTTTGCCTACGTTCAGGTGTGGCCTCAGGCATCCTCCTTACTCCTGACTTCCAGGAGGTGCCCCTTTGGGCCACATGTTGAGACTCAACCGTCAGAGAGGATCTGCTCCTGGTTGTGTTGCTGCAGATCCCTGGATCTTGCAGGGGGGGAAAGTGTTGACATCTCCTGGAAGAGGAAACAATGTAGGAGACTGGCTATCGAACTACCTTCCGTGAAGCTGGGGGACTCTGCAGAGTTGTTCCAGGAACAGAGGGGAGTTGAGCAGGCAGGAGTTCTGCACAGCCCCACTCCCACTTCAATCAGAGCAGCTTCACTTTTCTCCATTTTATACATTACAATTCCACATAAGATTTTGTTTCAAGAAAATGTTTCAAACTAGCCTGGGCAAAATAGTGAGAACCCCTGTCTCTATAATTTTTTTTTTTAATTAGCCAAGCATGGTGGTGCATACCTATACTCTCAGCTACCAGGACGCTGAGGCAGAAGGATCGCTTGAGCCCAGGAGTTCACGGGTGCAGTGAGCTATGATCACGCCACTGCACTTCAGCCTGGCCAGCAGAGAAAGATCCTGTCTCCAACAAAGAAAGAGAAAGAGAGAGAGAGAGAGAGAGAGAGAGCTGGGCACAGTGGCTCACGCCTGTAATCCCAGCTCTTTGGGAGGCCAAGGTGAACAGATCCCTTGAGCCCAGGAGTTTGAGACCAGCCTGGGCAATATAGTGAGACCCTGTCTCTGCTTAAAAAAAATAGCTGGGTATGGTGGCATATACCTGTGATCCCAGCTACTTGAGAGGCTGAGGCGAGAGGACCAATTGAACTTGGAAGGCCAAGACTGCAGTGAGCCATGATCAGCCACTGCACTCCAGCCTGGGTGACAGAGCAAGACCCTATCTCAAAAAAAAAAAAAAGAAAAAAAGATATTAGAAAAAGAGGGAGAAGAAAGAAAGAAAAGAAGGAAGGAAGGAAGGAAAGAAGGAAGGAAAGAAGGGCTCTGAAACTCAAAAACTTTGATGTCTGTGGTAGATTCAGTTATTGACCCCAGATCTTCCTTCCCCTGTAGTGAAATTAAACATCCACACTCATACCATGGCTTCCTGACGGACAGAGTGCATTTCCTGAGCTCTTGACTTTGGGCCTACCTATTCTTTGACCAACAGGATGATTGCACAACACTAGCAAAGATTTGAAAAGTGTTCGCGTGGGCCTACACTGGAGTTCTTGTCTTTTTCCATGAGAAAAATTTGCCTCAATTAGCTACAAGTCCAAGGAGGATGAGAGGCATGTGGAGTAAACCTGAGCCCAACCCACTGCTTGGAGTCAGGCTGAGTTGAACCCATTGTGCATCAGCCAAACCCTACCAATGCACAGATCCATGAGCCCAAAATAAATGCTTGTTATAAAACATTCAAATTTATTTTTTTTCTTTCTTCTTCTTTTTTGTTCCATCTTGCCCTGTTGCCCAGACTGTGCAGTGCAGTGGTGCAATCACAGCTCACTGCAACCTCCACCTCCTGGCTCAAGTAATCCTCCCTCCTCAGCCTCCCAAGTAGCTGGAATTCCAGGTGCATGGCACCACACCCAGCTAATTTTTGCATTTTTTGTAGAGATCACATCTTGCTGTGTTGTCCAGGCTGGTCTCGACTCCCCAGCTCAAGCAGTCCGTCCGCCTGGCCTCCCAAAGTGTTGGGATTACAGGTGTGAGCCACCACGCTCTGCCACTATTCAAATTTCAGAGTTGCCTGTATGCAGCAACATTAACTGACTACACAATGCCGTTTAAGGGCCCTTCCAGCACCTTTATTTAAACAAAGAATCTGTCCAAAAAGGAAAGAAAGAAGTTTACAAAACACTCAAGCACTACAGTACTTAGTTCTATTGCTTTGGAGAGCAATTTTACAACATCTAGTAAAGCTGAAGATGCCCAAACCTTACCATTCATTATTCCACCTCTAGGTAATTACATAACAGAGAACAGGAGTTGGCAAACTTATTCTGTGAAGGGCCAGATAGTAAATATTTTAGGCTTTGCCAGCCATATGGTCTTAATTAACTGCTGTTTTAGCGTGAAAACAGGCACAGACAACACTTAAATGAATGCCTGTGGCTGTGTTCCAATCAAACTTTTCAATGGACACTGAAATCTGAATTTTATTTATTTTTCGCATGCCACAAAATAGTCTTATTATTTTTAACCATTAAAAATGTAGGGGATAAACAAAATGTATATGCACATGCAATGGAAAATTATTCAGCCTTAAAAAGTAAGGAAATTCTGACACATGCCTCAGCATGCATGAACCTTGGAGACATGAAGCTAAGTGAAATAAGCCAGTCACAAAAGGATGAATATGGCATGATTCTACCGACACAAAGGACCTAGAGTAGTCAAGTAGACAGAGACGGAAAGTAGAATGGTGTTTGTCAGGGCGGGGGGAAGCGGGAAAGGGGAGTTATTAATGACCACGGAGTTTCAGTTTGGGATGATGAAAACATTCTGGAGATGGATGATGGTGATGGCCACACAATGATGCGAATGTACTTAATGCCACTGAACTATACCACTGAAAAATGGTGAAAACTGTACATCTTCTGTTATGCATATTTTACCATAATATTTTATTTTTTATTTGTATTTATTTTATTTATTTATTTATTTATTTTGAGACAGCAAGTCTTCTTCTGTCGCCCAGGCTGGAGTGCAGTGGCACGATCTTGGTTCACTGCAACCTCTGCCTCCTGGGTTCAAGTGATTTTCCTGCCTCAGCCTCCCGAGTAGCTGGGATAACAGCCATGCGCCACCACACCCAGCTAATTTTTGTATTTTTAGTAGAGATGGGGATTCGCCATGTTGACGAAGCTGATCTCGAACTCTTGACCCCAGGTGATCTGCCCACCTTGGTCTCCCAAAGTGCTAGGATTGCAGGCATGAGCCACCATGCCTGGCCCATTGTATCACAATTTTTAAAGTTAAAATTCAAATTCAGAAAAAGAAAAAATGTAAAAACCATTCTTAATTCATAGCTCCATACAAAAAACAAGTGGTAGCCAGGTATGACCTACAAGCTGTAGTTTGCTGACACTTGCCTTAAACAAACCCTCTCACTGTTCCCCAGGAGGAGGTAAGTAGAGGAATTCATCACAGCATTGTTTGAGTTATAAAAAAAAGAAAAAAATGGAAACAGCATAAATATTCATCAACAGGAAAATGGAGAAATGCATTGTGGTATATTTATACAATGGAATACTCAATGATAAGTGGAATCTGCTATAATTTATATACAAAATTTAAAACCCTACTGAGTAATGCTATATTGTATTACTGAATACATAAATATGTAGTAAAAGTGTAAAAACATACGTAGGAATGATAAACACTGGATTCATGGTAATAGTTACCTCTGAGGAGGGAGACGAACAGGGGTAGGAGTGGAATATGCAGAGAGCTTCAATTATATCAGTAATGTTTTATTTCTTTAAATGAGATCTGATGCTAATATGACATAATGTTAAGATTTGATAAAGCCTAATGGTGGGTAAATAGGTATTCATTATGCTCTTTTCTATTCTTGTCTATCTTTGAAATATTTCATGACAGAAAAATTAATTTAAAAAGAGCAAAGGGAGGAACAAGTTTTTTGAGGAAAGAAAAGAAACCATCAATTTCAAAACATGCCAGTAACAACAGCGTGAGTAACAGGCGAGGTAATCGGGCCATCTTATAGGTCCTGGCTCCCTCGGGCTTCTTCAGCCCACCAGCTGAGAGCTTAGGGGACGGACCACGTGCAGAGACCCACATTTGGAAGCAAAGGATAGCTCTGTCCACAGGTTTGTCCCTCTGTGGCCGAGAAGACCGACAGAGCCAGACCACCCATACCTGGGCACCTTCCTCCAGCCGCAGCCCTGGTTTCCAGAAATAAGCCCACCCACACCCACAAGGCATGAGAAGTCGTTTTAGGGCTTCAAGATGTTTTCTTGTGAAAACCCCAGCTTCTCTACAAATATCTGCAGAGATGGAAAAAGACAGGCCAGGCTTCTCTGGGGGACCCCCCCTCAACTCAACAAACATTTATTGACTGTTTCTAGTCGGTATCTAATGCTGTCTATTAGGATTAGGTTAGACTGCAAGTAACAGGAAACCCAAGCAACAGTGGCTTACACAAGACAGAAGTTTACTTCTGTCTCATGTGAAATAAATCTAGAGGTATATAACTCATGGTAGTGTGAAGGCACTGTCATTCCTAGGCTGTGACGTACTCCTGTTCAAGATGACAGCTAGAGCTTCAGTTACCAGATCTGCCTTCCAAGCAAAAAGACGGAAGAAAGGGAGAAGAACCAGCATTCTCCCTTTTGAAGGAGACTTCCAGAAAGTAGCCTGTGACTTTTTCACTGACATCTCATTGACCAGACATAGTCAAATGGCCACACTTAGCTTCAAGGAAAGCTAGGAAATGTAGTCATTTATCAAGACACCATGAACTCAACTAAAAACCAGGGATGTGCAGTGAGCGGAGATTGTGCCACTTCACTCCAGCCTGGGCAACAGAGCGAGACTCCGTCTCAAAAAAAAAAAAAACAAAAAAAAACAGGGATGCTATTGCTAAGGAAGAAGGGAGATAAGAGATTAGAAAAGGCAACTCGCAATCTTTGTCACAGTCACTATGTGACTGGCCTTGAGCAAGTGTCAATAATTCCTCATGCTTCAGACAATACATTGGATTAGGGCATTGCTAAGATCCTTTCCGGATCTAACATCTCTTTCTATCCTATACTATTCTATGCTAAAGTTTTATGCTTAATATAATTGATTGATTCAAAGTTGGAAGAGAACTAATATGTATTACTTATTTTCAAATGATCAATACTGTCATTATTTATCTTTTTTAAACCTCACAAACAATTATATGATGTTGGATGTATTATTCCCCCTTTTTTTTTTTGAGACGGAGTCTCGCTCTCTCACCCAGGCTGGAGTGCAGTGGCGCGATCTCGGCTCACTACAAGCTCTGCCTCCCGAGTTCACGCCATTCTCCTGCCTCAGCCTCCCGAGTAGCTGGGACTACAGGCGCCCGCCACCACGCCCGGCTAATTTTTTACATTTTTAGTAGAGATGGGGTTTCACCATGTTAGCCAGGATGGTCTTGATCTCCTGACCTTGTGATCTGCCCACTTCGGCCTCTCAAAGTGCTGGGATTACAGGCATAAGCCACCGCGCCCACCCCTTTTTTTTTTAGAGACAGGGTCTCACTCTGTCACCCAAGTTGGAGTGCATTGGCACAATCAGAGCTCAATGAAGCCTAGAACTTCTAGGCTGAAGCCATCCTCCCTGCCTCAGCCTCTTGAGTATCTAGGACTACAGGCACACACCACCATGCCCAGCTAATTTATTTATTTATTTATTTTAGAAACGGGTTATTGCTATGTTGACCAGTCCGGTCTCTAACTCCTGGCCTCAAGTCCTCCTGCTTCAGCCTCCCAAAGCGCTGGAATTACAGGCATGAGCCACCACACCCAACTGTATTATTCCCTTTCATAAATGAGAAAATTGAGGTTCAAGATGGATAAGCCACCTCCCAAGTTCATGCAGCTTTAAGTGGTGGGACCAAGATTTGAACCCAATCCAGGCTCCTTCACCACACCATGCTGCCAACTTCACTATCTGGAAATAGACTGGGGTACAGTCCCAGGTCTGCCATTTCCTAGCAGTGTCACCTTGGATAAATTACTTAACCTTTTTGTGCCTCGTTTTTCTCATCTGCAAAATGGAAATAATAGTACCTATGCCATAGGGCTGTTGAAAGGATTAAATAAATGAATAAATATATCTGCCACATAAGTATTAGTGTATAAGCATATTAGCTATTGTTACAACAGGGAACATTTGAGATGTACCTGGAGGAAGAACCGAGGAACAGGGAGGGTGCTGCAAGCAGAGGGAGGGATAAGCAGGAGGCAGTCGGTCTCCTCTAACTCCAGTACTTAAGCAGGGCCTCCACATGGGGCAGGTCCTCATTTGGCATGTATTTGACTCAAATAAGTCTCAAGAAAACCCCGAAGAATAAAGGACTATGAGACATGAATCTCAACCTCTACCTGGAAGGGGAGGGAGAGGAGCCCCTCTTAACTCCCACCTGCAAGCTCTCCATGGCACTGGGAGCATGTAAAAGGACGATGATGAGGGTCATACATGAACTTGGGTCCTTGCTCTGTCTTGGCCCATATCATGCCATATTTCAGGTGTTCTGGTTAGTTATTCACAGCAGGCAGCCAGCCAGCTGGGCAGCACTCAGCCCCACCTTCTGGGTGAGGCTGTTCTTTGAACTTTATCCCCAAGACATAAATTTTTTTTCTCTGTGTACTTAAGAAAAAGACAGCTACACAGGGTCACACCCACAGGTAGAGTTAGCCAGGGCACTGCAACCAGGAGGAGGGCTGACGGGCAGGGCTTTCCTCCCCAGTGCCAACTTCTCCCAAACAGAGATGTATCTCTCCTGCAGGGGCCATGTGCAGGTCTGTCCTTCAGAAAACTGGGCAAATCCCCCGTCTCTACTAAAAATTACAAAAAACTAGCCGGGCGAGGTGGCAGGCGCCTGTAGTCCCAGCTACTCGGGAGGCTGAGGCAGGAGAATGACGTAAACCCGGGAGGCGGAGCTTGCAGTGAGCTGAGATCCGGCCACTGCACTCCAGCCTGGGCGGCAGAGTGAGACTCCGTCTCAAAAAAAAAAAGAAAACTGGGCAAATCGTGACATGCAGCCAAGCACATGAAAATGGAATTTGAGAGACCTGGTCTATCATCCCAAATCAGTTCCTAAGCCACTCTGTGACTGTGAGCAAGTGCCTTGACCTCTCTGAGCCTTGACTGGTGGATGTAATAACACCAACCTCATTAGGTCATTCATCTCTTGTGAAGATTAAAAAAAATAACGCATGTAAGGTGCTTCCAACAGCTCCCAACATGCAGTAGGGACCCAGTCACCCGAGGACCCTGTCTCTGCAGGCTCCTCTCGGCTATTTTAGCATTCTACAACACTGTGCTAGTGCGTCCCATAAGTCATTACATGACTTTTTTTTTTTTTTTTTTTTTTTTTTTTTGGCCCTAGGCATACCTTATATTTCCGAACTTAATGAGTTTACCTTTGAACTTTTTCACACTATTTATGCATTTATGACTTCTTATTATAGCTTTTACAGGATGACAGATGTTAGGGGCTCCGAGTAGCACACTCTCCTCTTCTCCTCCAAGCAATGAACTGGGAAGTCCTTGGCATGCATTCTTTCCCAGTGCTTCCCTTACTGGCTGCACGAGCTTGGAGCATGAGTTTCCCTTCCTAGGCCTGTTTCCTCCTTGCTAAGTCTCATCTTCCTAACTAAAAAACAGGAATAATAGTTGCTACCCCTCCAGATCTCCCAGACGGTTCTAAGGAATCCATGGACTCCAGCAAGATGAGTGTGGGATGTGTGCTCCTGAGGAGAGGAGAGGAGATGGGGAAATCAGCAAAGTCCTACCAGGTCAGGATGAAGTGCTCAGTCCAACACCACCACCAACTAAGAGAAAGGGCGTCCCAGAGGCCAGGAAGGGTACCAGGGAGAGGCGCATGAAGAGAAGATGATTAATGCGTACAAATACAGACTTAGATGGAAAAAATAAGATCTAGTATTCGATAGAGCAGCAGGGTGACTATAGTTAACATTCATCAATTGTATATTTCCAAATAGCTAGAAGAGACTAATTCGAATGTTCCTCACTTAAAGGAAGATAAATATTTAAGGTGTTAAAGCAAGTTAAATATGGCCTGAGAAGGACTCCATACTTCTATATTTGAGTCATTGCGGACAAAATGTAACCTAGATTAATAGGCAGACAAGATTGAAAACCTAACTTAGGAGTATGTACCTGTAACAATAGCTGATTCTTGGCCAATCCCAGTGGCCATACTTCAACTACTCATGAACTAAGTGTTCAAAGGGTTCAAATAAGTTAAACACCAACCTGTAACCAATCCAGCTGTTTCTGTACCTCACTTCTGATTTCTGTACCTCACTTCCCTTTTTATAAATTTGTTCTGACCACAAGGCACCCCTGGAGTCTCTGAATCTGCTGTGATTCTGGGGGTTGCCTGATTCATGAATCAGTTTTTATTTTAACAAAGGTGTTGGATGTCCCAAGTACTGTGATTTGACTATATGAATGTACCAAATTATCACTGTACCCCAAAAGTATGTATATCTAATATACATACCAATAAAAATAATTTTTTTAAAAGGAGAGAAAAGGAGTCTTATTCACCCTTCATAAGACAAATGGGGCTGGGTCATCTGGAAAGACAGTAAGAGGAAAGCCTCTCACAGGGGATGTATTAGTCTGTTCTCACGCTGCTAATAAAGACATACCCAAGACTGTAATTTATAAAGAAAAGAGGTTTAGTGGACTCACAGCTCCACATGGCTGGGGAGGCCTCACAGTCATGGCGGAAGAGCAAAGGACATCTTTTATGGCAGCAGACAAGTGAGAATGAGAGAGCCAAGTGAAAAGGGAAGCCCCTTACAAAATCATCAGATCTCATGAGACTTATTCACTACCATGAGAAGAGTATGGGGAAACTGCCCCCATGATTCAAGTATCTTTCACTGGGTCCCTCCCACAACACATGGGAATTATAGGAGCTACAGTTCAAGACGACATTTGGGTGGCGACACAGCCAAACCATATGAGGGGAGGACAAAGCCACAAGTTTCAAAGAGTAAAATTAATAATCCCGTGTGCAGAAGTAAATAACGAAGAGGAGAAGGAGAAATGGCAAAGTGCTGGATTGAAGCAGAAATCACTTTTAAAAAACCAAAGAGCCAAAGTGAGAAGCCTGTATAAACCGAATCCCAGGAATTAGGAGACACAGATGGAGTAGCAGGCAGGAAGGCAATGCCATGCACAGACCTTCATCAGAAATGCAAGGAGGTCAGAGGGCTGCCATAGGGTTGAGAGAGAATGCACAGGAAAAGGTGAGAAATAAGAAAGTAAGGACATCAGAACAGTGTAATCGTTCTGTTTCAGAAGCAAGGGAAGGCTCAGAGAAAGTGGGAGGCACGCTTTAGAGGAAGACTACAGCATCATTCCAGAATGGACCAAGCTATAAATCCAAGAAAGCACTCCCCAGGGAATCAGAGTCTGGCAATCAAGGTCTCTATATGGCCTCAAGACCAAGAAAACCTCAGATTGCCGTCCCAGGAAAAGGAGAGGCCTAGCCAAGGCAACAATAATACATTTAGAAAGGACAGTGGGCAGCTATGGCAAGCTGGAGCCCTCCAGCTCCAGCTCCAGCTTAAGTCCCACCACAAGCACTGGCAGCAACGGGTGAAGCTGGGGATGCCATGCAGGATGGCAGTGGACCACTCAGCCACCATAAGGGAAAACACAGAAGGGATGACAGAGTGAGCTGTGGGAGAACCGTCACATTCAGATCCATGATAAACTTCAGACCAGACAATGAGCCAGGGACCAATGTTGGCAGGAACGCTGGAGGTAAAGAAGATGCTAAACAACTGGGGAAGACAAGGGAAAGGACCTGGAGAGGAGCAGGCACATGGGGGCTGAGGCTCAGACATCTGCCTTCAAAGATCACATGGAGACAGACCAAGTGAAGTATCTCCCCCAAGCAGGGATGGGCCAGCAGGGCAAACACAGAAAGTCATCTGAGCAAACACAGAAAGTCATCTGAGTACTTGCTGCTGGAAGAAGACACGCTGAGCATCATCAGCATGTGCGTTTGTGTGTGTGTGTGTGTGTGTGTGTGTGTGTGTGTCTGTGTGTGTACTTTGAAGTGTACATAGCAACAATTTTTGTTTTTTTTTTTTTGTTTGAGACGGCGTCTTGTTCTGTGGCCCAGTCTGGAGTGCAGTGGGGCAATCTCAGCTACTGAAACCTCCGCCTCCCAGGCTTAAGCAATTCTCCTGCCTCAGCCTCCCAAGTAGCTGGGATTACCGGTGCATGTCACCACACCTGGCTAATTTTTGTATTTTTAGTAGAGATGGGGTTTCATCATGTTGGCCAGGCTGGTCTTAAACTCCTGGCCACAAGTAATCCACCCACCTCACCTCCCAAAGTGCTGGGATTACAGGTGTGAGCCACCACACCAGGCCCATAGCTACAATTTTTTTGAGCATCTACTGAATGTAAAGCAGTGAGTGAGGCACATTACATACATTAGCTCCCTCAGTTCACACATACACACAGACACACACATACACGATTTTGTGTAAGGCCACACAGTAAGTGGCAAAGCTGAGATTTGAATGTGTTTCTTGTATCCCAAGCCTATGCTCATAATTGCTCTTCTATTCCTTAAGATAAAAGGTAACTCTAGGAGAGACTTTCATTTCTCCTATTTGACTGGAAAATGGGAGGAAGGGTGGGCTCTGCAAAAAGTTCTTCTGGGATGAGACGGGGCACTGAGTCATCCACTCTGGGTAACCTGCCCGGCATTCTCACTTCCTAAGCTGGATCCCGGACGTCTCTTCTGTTCTCCTGCTGCCCCCTGTGCTTACTTCTGCCTTCACATTGTATTAAAATCATTTGTCTCCACATCTGTTTCATCCATTAGACCAGTGAATGTTTCTTATCCCTGGGTGCACATTAGGATCTCTGTTTAAAAATAACAATGCCAGGGTCTCAGTCAATACCAATTAAACCAGAATCTCTAGGGCTAGGACTTTAGAATTAGTATTTTTTTAAAGTTCTTCAGATGATGATTCAAACATGCCACGAGGTCTGAGACCCACTGTTGCAGGCTGTGAATACTTCAAGGTCAAGATCAGGTCATGGGTTTTTGAATCCCCAGAGTCCAGCACAGAGTCTGGTTCATAGTAGATGCTTGACACATGTTTGCTGAGATGATGAATTCAGATAGCAGAAGATAAAGATCAAGAACACAGAAAGGGAAATCAGGAAAGTGTCATGAAGAATGGGAAAAAAAGAAGTGATTTGAGAAGCAGAAAAGAATCTTCGAGATGCCAGGACAAAGGAAAAATCTGCATGAGGCTGCACGATCATGAGGTTGTCTTGCATAACAAATCTCTAGCTAAAGGTAATATGAAACTTCAATGCAAAATAAACAGCACTTGCCTCAGAGAGGAATGAGGTGGAGAGGAGTCAGAAACGTGAGTCTCTGAATGTGCTGGAACAATGGGCGTTCGGGGCCAGAACCCTCATCGGTGAAAGGAGATGAAGAGGGCACGTGCCAAATCAGAAGAGAAAGAATGGAATCATGATTTTGAGAATAACAAAAATGTGTGAAAGAATATGGCCTGGAAGATAAAAATCATGATTTAAAAATAAAATGGGAAAACAAGAAAAAGAAATCTTATGAATAAGAGTGGATTTGTTAGCCATATGCGTGTTTGCTCAGAATGCTATTGTTTCAGCAGTGGGGAAAGGATTATAGGTAAATAAAATACGAAAATGCAGTTCATAATGAAAAATCCTTTGATGAACAACTGAGATAATCATTGTGAAAACTCCCTGAAAAAATACAAAATGTTCTGGAAATGCAAGATGACATAATTATCATTCTAAGGTGTGATCATCCAGTAGAAGTTGCTGTGTGTCCCAAGAAAATTAGCTCTCGGATGGGTGCAGTGGCTCATGCCTGTAATCCCAGCACTTTGGGAAGCCAAGGTGGGCAGATTGCTTGAGTTCAGGAGTTTGAGACCAGCCTGGGCAACATGGTAAAACCCCATCTCTACAAAAAAAATATACAAAAATTAGCCAGGTGTGGTGGCATGCACCTGTAGTCCCAGTTACACAGGAGGCTGAGGTGGGAGGATTGATTGAGCCCAGGAGGTGGAGGTTGCAGTGAGCTGAGAGATCATGCCACTGCACTCTAGCCTAGGTAACAGGGTGAGACCCCGTCTAAAAAAAACGAATGATCAAATGAAAGAAAGAACGAAGGAAGGAAGGAAGGAAGGAAGGAAGGAAGGAAGGAAGGAAGGAAGGAAGGAAGGAAGGAAGGAAGGAAGGAAGGAAGGAAGGAAGGAAGGAAGGAAGGAAGGAGGGAGGGAGGGAGGGAGGGAGGGAGGGAGGGAGGGAGGGAGGGAGGGAGGGGAAAAAAAAAAAAGACTGGCTCTCTGAGCACTGATCATTGGTAACCAAACAAAGGCCCAAAGTACCCTTACTTCAGCCTGAGACAGCTCTCTTGAGAGGTAGGCTCTCCTAGGCTGGGTCTTGGAGGAGAGTGATGCATGCCAGGTTCGTGCACTAGGTACCCTGGGGAAGTTGGAAGAAGTCAGCTTGAATCTCTGGCTGCAATACACAGAGCCAGGAAAGAGAGAGAAATAGAATAAAGGGAGCAGAGAAACAAAGGAGAAAAATGAGATATGTTTAATATTTACTGAGTGCCTACTGTGTGCCAGGAACTGGGCATATGCAATTTCATTTAACCATCAACATAACTGTACAGAGCTTTGAACTGGCCCGATATCATATTCGATGTTAGAGTTTCTTATACCCCTCTGCAATTTTCACTCCACACTCTTTCCCTAGGATTGCACCCATGGCCAAAACTCTCATAATAACTTATGAAAAGCCTTTAGCCCAGTCTTCTCTGAGCTCCAACCATTATATATCTAACTCAACTCAGATATCTCAAATGCACCGCAAACTCTTCAAGTCCAAAATGGATGACTTTAAACTCGTCCCCAAACCTGATCCTCTTCTGGTGCTTCCTGTACCAGTGACCCCTAGCCCCAAACTGTCACCCCCATATAGGTATGCAAACTTGAAACGTAGGAGTCTTTCTTGGCACATTATTATCTTGTATCACTGTCCCATATTCAATCCACCCAAGTTCTATTTACTTCCTACACATCTCTCAAATGTGTCCACTCCCCTCTCCATCTTCCTCTCCCTGCCTAGACCAAGCTACCATCATCTCTCACCTAGACTGCTGCAGCAGCATCAGGCATCTCCTATCTGCTCCAGCCTCCTCCTATTGGTTCTCCATGTAGAAGGCAAAAGGATCTTCTCAAAATACAAATCTGATTATGTCTCCACCTCTAATCAAACCCCACCAGATTTGAGTAAACCATTTGAATGGGTTCTCATCACTCTTCGGAGAAGGACCAAAGTCCTTCACATGGCCTGCAAAGTCTGGCATGATTTGACCCCTCCCCCATTTTCATCTGACCTTCTTCCCCGTCTGCTCTCCAGTCACATTGGCCTGGTCTCAGTTCTTGTCCTTCTGCCCAAGGGCCTTTGCACGTACAGTTCCTTGTACACCCACTTCTTCACCTATGGACTTCTACTTTTCCTCCAGATAGTAGACCAAAGACTCTCTTAATGCAAGCCTTCCTTGACATCTGGATAGATCAGTTTCCCTTATAATCTCTCATAAGACTCAAATTCTTTTCTTACAACACTTTTAAAAGTTTTCATTTTACATTTATTTATGCAACATTTGTTTAATGTCTGTCTTCCCTCACCAGACTACAATCTCATGACAGCAGAAATTGTGTGGCTTTTCTCTGCCCTGTGAAAATTGTGTGGCTTTTCTCTGTCCCTGGCACTCAGACATGCTTGTTTCTTCAGCCTCTACCTTGGGACATGCAGCTTCCTTTCTGTGCTACTCCCACACACCCTGTATGCCTGACCAGCTCCTACTCGTCCTTCAAGGTTTCCCTTCCTCTTCTCATCAATTTCTTTGACCTGTGACTGTCTATTTCTTTGGCCTGTGACTGTTCCTACCCTTAACCTTGAGCTGGGTTTGGGGTGGATAAAGGAAGGTTTGGGTTTTTTAATACCCTGCTGGGTTTTTCTGCCACTCCACCTAACATGTGAATATTATTATTAATATTCCACCCAGAACACTCCACTGCTTCAAATATTTCTATGATATTTATTTTATCTCTGGGTAAGAAAGTATAAAAGCAATGGAAGAAATCACTGATGAAAAGAAAATCAATAAATTTGACTACACCAAATTTGAAACTTTTTGGACATCAGAAACCATTGTAAACAAAACTAAAAAGCAAATGACAAGGCTGGGGAAAAATATATGCAATAAATATGACAAAGGGTTGTTATGTTTAATATATAAAGAGCTTATATAAGTCAATAAGAATAATACTAAAATCCCAGTAGAAAAATGGGCAATGGTCATGAATATGTATAAATAGCTAATAAACACATTTAAAAAATGTCTAACTGCACCAGTAGTCACAGAAATGCAAATTAACACAATGCTAAGCCATTGTTCACCTATCAAATTAGGAAAACATTAAAGGCTGGTGAGGGTGCAGTGATCAATTGCTAGTGTCCCAGGAAAAAAATAAGAAAGCAATTTTCAACTTTCAATTGCCCCCTACGACCTAGAGAAAAAGTCCAAAGACCTCAGCAAGGCCTATGAGACTCTCCAGAGTTTCATCCTCACCTTCTTCTCCAGGCTCACCTCCCACCGTGCCCCGGCTCCCACCTGAGACTTGCAGTTACTGAACCAGCTGACATGTCCTGAGCATGGCATGGAATGTCATGCCTGCACAGATGGCCCTGCCTGGATGCTCTGTCCTCCACTTCCGCCTTCCCCAACCCCACCCTGTCTTCTCCTAACACCTACTCCTCCTTGACAGACAATTCTGAGATGTCACCACCTTTAGGAAACTCTCATGACCTGGGTTTGGTGGCCCTGATCCGTGCTGTCATCACACACACATTCCCTCCCTTAGCCCTTACCACACTGTATTGAAAATGACTCTTTATGGTTTTCTTTCCACCTTAGATTGTATGTGCCTCAAGAGAGACATTATCTTTTTATTCATTCCTGCATCTCTGGGCCTAATCCAGTGCAGATGCTCAACAGATGACTCTTGAACTAATCAATCATGTAATAAATCAATTATTCTATTCTGCACCATAAATTTTTGCCGCTATTCTGGTAAATGCAAATTTTATTTTAAATAGATAAAATTAAGTCATTTTGGAAGGAGAGGAACTACCTCAGCCATGCCCCAGCCCTCATTTTAGTACCTATGTTCTATCATCCTGTGGACTGTAAGCCATGAAATTAGTTCATGGGTCACAATTA
The DNA here is from genome assembly GCF_024542745.1 of Macaca thibetana thibetana. Taxonomy (NCBI): domain Eukaryota; kingdom Metazoa; phylum Chordata; class Mammalia; order Primates; family Cercopithecidae; genus Macaca; species Macaca thibetana. The sequence continues at coordinate 27,662,382 of NC_065593.1, read as the reverse complement.
CCATTTTTTTTTTTTTTTTCACAAAAAAGATTTGAACTAGAAGAGAATGGAATGACTCTCATGTCTGTTCCTTTCCATGATGGATTTCCCACCTGCTGCACCCAGGCAGGAAGATGTGCCAGTGAAAAACACAAGTTGGGGAGCTGAAGATCCTGCTCTGATTCATATTAATTGTGAGACTCCAGGAGAGTTACTGATCTTTTTGCTTTGGTCTCCTTACCTAAAACATTGGGATAATAAAAATACAAATAGGATGAAATAGGAAGAACCAGTTTTGCCTCAAATTCTCAAAACTGCTCATCAGCCTTTCTCATAGAAACACAGTAAGACCCACCAGAACAAACACAACACAACCATATTACTTCCCCCGGCACTTTCTATGTGTGTGTACATGTGTGTGTTTTGAAACGAGGTCTTGCTCTGTCGCCCAAGCTAGAGTGCAGTGGCTCTATCAAGATTCACTGCAGCCTCCGCCCCACCTGGGCTCAAGCGATCCTCCCGCCTCTGCCACCTGAGTAGCTGGGACCATTTTCTGTTCTGTTGCTTGACTCTTTCTTTATCAAGTCTCCATTCAGGCAGCAGCTCTTTCCTATTTCAACCGCCCCCCTGCCCCGTCCCTGCTCTGTGTGCCCACGGCCCCTCTTGCGGTCCCCTCCAACACAGCACTGGCTACAGCCATGGCTCCAGCAGCTGCTCATTTCTCTATCGCTCCTTAAGGGCAGGGATTGTGCCTTTTGTTCCATAGCTCCAGCATCTAGCACGACCCCTCCTTCACAGTAAGCTCTCAGTATGCATTTATGGGAGACAGGGAGGAGGTGAGGAGGATAGAAATTCTTCATCTGACACTTTCCCCACATTTCCAAGGCCATAAAGCAATGCAGGGCCTTTGAACTATAGGCCATTTTCTAAAAGTCCACTCGTGTGGGCACACAGGGTCTCTGAAGAGAGGGAACTCCTGGAATGAGGCAGGTCAGGGGGAGCACCAGGGGAAGTTGGATGCCAGGAACACATGTTCCCTCTCGGAGATCTCACAAGCTGGGGGAGTTGCTCTAGAGGAATGTGAGCTTGCATAATCAACCCTTTGAATGTTGATAAGAGGCCCACGGCTTTGTATGTCTCCATATGAACAGACTTGTAGCAGGGCAGGGACAAGGCTACTCTCCCTACTGCAGGGATTCCAGATTTTTGGCCACTCAATTCCAGAGCCCATGAACAGAAGTCGCTGTTTGGACCAAGCCATGGTAACTGAGGTGATGCCATCTGGGTCAGCGGCATCAAAGAACGGGAAGCTGTGGAGAAAGAGGGGTTAACATTGACTAATCAGAACCAGGTTCACAGTTGGGCAGCTCACACATACCACTTCGCATGACTGGCATACCAACCCAATGACAATAGCCTTGATCATACAGATGGGAATGCTAAGGACCAGAATGTTAAGAACCTGACCAAGCTCACACTGTAAGTCACTGAGCCCAAATTCAAACCTAATTCTGTCTGACTTCAAATATCTTGTTCTCTTCACATTGAATTCCTATGTCCAGGTAATTTCTTTTTCATCAGAATTTGAGTCTAATGCTCCTACTCCAGGCCAGGGGAAGGGAGACATGGAAGGAAGGCTCTACTACCATCTATATAGACGCTAGTGAACTAGGGACTTAGGAATGTGTCTGTTGCCTGGGAAACCACATCTGGCACAGAGACACTCCTGAGATCCCTGGCACTCACTAACCAGCCCCTTCCAAGGGAGGAAGTAACTTCAGCCAACTCCCAAAGGGCCTAGAGGAGTGGCATTGCCTCCT